>NC_056626.2:141231195-141831195 GCF_002870075.4 Lactuca sativa
CAATTGTAGATCCAAATTAATTACAAGTCAATTTCAACTATTGAAAGTTTCATCAACGAGATCAATTATATGTAACATTGATAATTTGAAAAAAGAAAAGTACCAGGAGCCAATTTTCGATTTGGCTTTGATGCTCCCTTGCCGATAAAACAAAAAGATAAACCCTAAAGGTATGTCTTGGAACCTTTGAATAAGAATTTTTGGCATGAATGGTCCCTTAGTACGTTGGGCGTACTTACGTGTACACTTAGCGTACTACGTCCCTTTCTGGTCGCGGGTGTTTGGGGGTATGCTGGGCGTACGCGCCAGAGAAGCAAAACCCTAATTCTCGGACTTGAGGCCTATATAAACGACTTTAAGCTCCTTGGAGTGTACCCTAAAGAGCCTCCACTGCCCTTAAATGTTATTTCACCTCTGGAAACCTTAAGAGAGCACCTTTGAGCATTATAAGTGTGTATGTGTGGTCTTTAGTGCCCGTTTCAAAAGGAGGAGTTGGTGAAGAAAGCTTAGATCAAGTGGGTGCTTCTAGATCTTGCATCATAATCATCTTTCAGAGCTTTTGGAGGTAAAAAGCTTGCATCTTTCCCCTTATTTCTTTAGATCTTGCTAGGGCTTTTGTAGTCGGTCCCTTTGATGAGCCTTGGACCTCATTTTTTGGCTTGGTCATCCCCATTGGTTAAAAAGGTCAGATCTGGGGTCCTTAAGCCATCTAGAAGCATAAAAATAGGACCTTGGTGGTAGTCTTGACCTTGAGCATGAGTTAAAGACCTTGGGAAGGTCTTGATGAGGGTTTTGGAAGTATAAGGGACATGCAAAGACATAAAGTTAGCAACTTTATGCCTTAGGACGTGTTAAAGAACTCAGATCTAGCTTTTGGACGTAAAAGATTGGGATATTAAGCACTTAATAGGAAAGTGCTTAACTCGGGCGAATGCCGGGCGTACTCAGTGTATGTCGCGCGTAGCCTTGGGATCCCAGTACGCGACGCATACCAAAGAGGTACGCTGAGCGTACGCAAGACAGATTGGGTCGTTTCATGTTTTGGGGCTGGCGACTTTTGGGCCTCAACTTGGTATTTGGGTTGACTGCATTTTGTGAAATATGGGCCATATCTTTGGATTTGGGTCATGGACTTTTTGGAGGGTCTTTTTGGGCCAAGAGGCCCATTAATGATTTTGGACTTGGACTTTGGGCCATTTTCAAAGAAAGATTAATTGGGCCGCGTGAATAGGGTTGGGGCTTGGGTCTTTCCCTCCTGGTTACTTTAAGGATCTAATGTTATTTAATACTATTATCCAGCCCGCGAGATTCCGGATTATTAGGAGAGCAGCTTTGGTTTTCGGCAAATGGAGGCGAGTCTCCTCACCATACCCATGGGTCTAAGGCACCAAGGCCGGCCCATTATATGAGATGTGTTACGTGTTAGTCATTCTGTGAAACTATGTGTTTGTGATTATGTTGGTATGGAAGACCTCGGGGGGTTCCCGGGGCACTTAGGTATAAGACATGGGAGGGTTTCCTTAGCGTCCTAGGTCGAAGACCTCGGGGGGTTCCCGAGGCATTGGGCTAAGACGATGAGGGGGTTCCTATGGCACCCGGAGTAAGACCCTAGAGGGTTTCCAGGGCTTCCCTATGTGTTTGTTTGCATGGTTTCTATGTTTGTATGGCCGATTAGTATGTATGAGACACTTTCTGATTATGTGTGGGTGTGCCCTGGTGTGACAACCCAAGTTGTTCCGAGATGCGATGAACATGTGCTTGGGAGTGATAGTGTGTACAACAGGTCTGAAACTTACCAACTAGGATTTCTAGAGCCAAACATAAAATTTAAATACTATAGGAGTATTTTGGAAGACTAAAAGATTCACACCAATCCCAGAATCATATTCAGAAGATAAGAAACAAACAAGAATTAAAATACCATAGGGGTATTTTAGAATACATAAACAACCTTCCGTGAATAACCAAAAATATCCTTATTGATATACCTACGACTACAGAGGGTGTACTCCCAAGGTTATATATAATAAGGATCCCATAGGCTAAGAATGTGTGGTTTCGCTCTACTTCCTTTTCCTCGTTGGGATGTGGTTCTAGAGTAGTATCACATATTCGAAGGCCTATCGGATCTAAGCTATATATGATTTGTATACCCTGTGTAATCGTAGCAGGACTCGATATGGACCACACAGTGAAATGTTAATAATCTCTTAGGATTCTTTAGACATTTCCATTCTCGCGCGAACCCTGTAGACAACCCTATCCACTTCAGTGCTCGGCAAAAGAGTTGATTCCGACCCCGAGGAGGTTCATTGAGAAGATTTCCTGTTCGGAAATAAGTGAACTGGGTCGAGACTATTGAATTCACCAAGTACCCATATCTCTTAGGGACAACGGTGAGAAATTCGCCTAAACTTCGGAGATTTCCAGTCATCCATCATGAAGTGGTGACACCCAGAGTCGGAATCAGAAGGAAGGCGGAGTAGAGATTCAATATGTCCATACAAGAAAAGAACCCTGGGTAACTACCCGAAGGAAACCAACGCCGATTCCAGTCAAAGATACGAGGCAGACCGAGGGAGCCAGTACATGGAACCCGAGAGTTGTCTTTTCCTCGTGTTCGTCACACTAATACACCCATAAAATAATACAATTTAGTGAGTTAGTGGTTACACTACTCACACTATGTGTTAGGTAAATCGTCGTTTCCCGTTGCCAGTTACACGATTAGGGCGGATCCCCGCATCTCTATTGAGAGAATTTAGTCATTTTCCCTTGTGAGCCTCTCTTTCCGCAGTTTCGTTCCGAACTGTTCTCAAATCTCTCCAGGCCGGAGAGTGAGACCTTTCGCAGTATAAAGGTAACTTAGTAGGAACGACTCGCATCTTATGGCTTTTTTTTCCGATACTCATACACCCACTTCGATTACCAGGACTACATCATAGGGATGTAGGTCGACACTCAGACAACCAGTACCCGAGGCACGGAAAAGTTTATGCCTAACACAGTCAGGACAGATATGTCCAGGCTAGCCATCGTCTCTCATTACCTTGTATTCCTTTCCGTGTAGGAAAACCATGCCACCGAAGAAGCGTAACCAATCCACAAGCAAGAAACATGCTGTCTTATTCGATGAAGCTACGTTCCAAGCTGCAGTCTCAGCAGCCGTAGCAGCTATCATGGCTCACCTGAATGCTAACACCGCCAATGTTAGCAAGGGCCCTGTCGGGATTTCCAATCCTAGCGATGGACAGCAGCAACCAACGCTTTCATACCCAATCACCCAAGAACCTTCACCGAACCCACTAAAGAGAAAACTCAAGATTGAGGAGGGAAGTACCTCGGCTCAAGGACTTTCTGAAAGGCGACGAGCTGAGGCAATCTATACCCCTGTCAATCCTTCCCTCCCGACCTCAAGAAGACCATACCTAGGAGACCTTCCCCACTGCAGCAAGTGCAGCTACCATCATCATGGTGCCTGCCGAGAACTCTTATGTGCTAGGTGCAACATGAAGGGGCATACTACTCGTGTATGCAGAACTCCAGTGGAGCGTATTGCATCAATCACCAATGTGACGACCAACCCAGTTTGTTGTCTATGTGGTGAGAGTGGACACTTCAAGAAGGATTTCTCAACTGAAGGAAAGACAAGAACACAGGAGGATCCTGACTCTACTGCTTAGGGAGAAGTGTCAAGGAACTCGTTAGATTTTGGTACGTCTCTCGATCTCGGGTAACTAAACTAAAAACAATAAAAGACTAACTCAAATGTAAATTCTTCTCCAATAAGGCGAAAGTCGCAGCACTGTTATAAAATTTAAAAATTCATTAGGTAAAACTATAATGGCTAAACATATACGTTACGGCCATGTATATTTAAGATGGACAGACCTAGAGTGAGCGAATGCCGCCTCATTTCCTGTTCCTCGTTTGGTTATGGATTTAGGGCGGGGTCGCTCAGTCAACAGTCCTCCCCACCTTAATATACATGACTAGTATATGTGAGGCGATTATAGAAATGCCTCGTGAGAATCCATTCATGAAAAGGTACTCCACTCAGAAACACTTAGAACTCTCTATAGTTCCGCGTCGACTCTATCGGTCCAAGTATCCGCGGTAGTGATACATAGGACGAAACCCGAGACGCCTAGAACTTGTGTGCCTGTTCGGCACATGACTCTATCGATCTTCACTTTATATCATGTCGAAGTGTGCCAACTTCGACGACTCTATTGATCATGGTTCGACTTCGTGCAACCATGTGTACATTCTTAGTGCTGTGTAAAAAGAACTTTCTCCGTAGCCATGTCGGCAAATAAAGGTTCTTTCGAACCTGAACCTAACACAAATAATCAAACCTAATGCGATCCGTCAATCGCCCCTCTTATCTCAAACCTTCCGAAGTACCCAAGAGAGGGTACCACGTGCCGCCGACCGACCCCTCGTAGTCAGATGAACACCGAAGCGAAGGACACTGTAGAAACTCCAGTAGACAAAAACCAACCGAAGCATACTCCGTAGATTCCCCCGGGAGACCCTTCGCACCTCGCACATCAGGTTCATGAACCCAGAGAACAGAACTCATGAGACTGACCACTATAACTAGGTATATGCATAAAGGTGGCATATAATTGAGATCAAAAAGATTTAAGGTGTGTGTTCCTCCCTATTCCCTGTTCCTCGTTGGGTTGTGGGTTTGGGGTGGAGTCGCACAGCTGAACATCCTGCCGACCTCAATTGTATACTGCTTGCATACACCAAGTATTGGTGGTTAAGCCAAGCATGAGCTCTACCACGAACCTCTTCGCAAAACACTTTCACCCTATTTCCATAACATAGGAGCCGGAGTCAAGAGAATCACTGCAGGTTAAGCTAGTAAAGTTCTGAGCGATGGGAACCTATACTCACTAGATTCGAACTAGACCGAGGAAACTCAGAACATTCGGAAGAGTAGTTGCCGTAGATGTCCACACTACTCAGGCACTTCGTCCCTCTTGTTTTAGACAAGTAGTGCCTATCATTGTCCACCCTCTCGCATGGAGGAAATCGTCGTCACCCTGTAGATGATGAAATACACTCTCCGAAGTGAACACTAGGATACCGAGAACCACAGGATAACCTTCGCAGCCAAGAATACTTGATCAAAGTGCAAAAGTAGTTGGGTTAAGCCTCATGACCCAGATCCCGAAGAGGTTATAGACTTGACACCAGTCCTGGTGTTAGTCGAAGGGTTATGCAGGAGCATGCACTTTCCACGCTAGAATAAACCAAAGTCTTAGAGATCCATTGGACTATTAGGTGTTCCACGGATACTACCTCACGTAGGGATAGTAGAATCACCTCCCGAGATAGTCCAACACTCGTCTAGTGAAACCCTATCTCTTCGACCCTCAGGGTTTCCGTGCCTCAAGATTCGTTAGTGCAGGTCCATTTTGCACAAGCTTGAGATAGACACTCTACAGCAAACCGAACAACCATAGTCATGCAACCCACTCGACGATCTAGAAAGTCTCTATCAGCCAGTTGACAGAAAACACGAAACCAAAGACCACTCGAGATTCCTAAGAACCAACCTGAAGGACTACACTACCGGTACGAGTGAGAACGTTAGGAACTTCGGAATGGAGATCAAGCCAGTGATGATCTTACCATAGAAGTACACTATGTTCTTAGTACTGAAAAGCTCTACCATTCCGAGAGCTTAGGACCATATGAGAATCCCCATGGAGACTTGGTCCAACCCTCTTCAGGCCGCCACTACCTACGGATATACCACAAGATTCACACCTGATCAATCCACTTCTTAGACTAGATATGCGATTGCCCGACATCACTCTTCGTGCCTCACTCATCTTGATAAAACCCATTGAGAACCCTAACCTTGTAGATACACCAGTTGGAACCCACTAGCCACACTAGACGGAATCCGCCTCCCGTACATGAAGGTCTGTCGGAATGACAAACACATACTAGAGTTCACTTGGGAATGCGAGGACAACCGTGTAGGAAGTACTCTCTTACCTCTACTTGGCCATTCATACCTACTTCCTTGCCTAGACCTGAATTTCGGGATGAAATTCCCTCTAACGGGGGGATGATGTGACAACCCAAGTTGTTCCGTTACATTTCCCCGTTACCGTTAACGGAATATTCCAATTTATAAAGTTCCGTTAATTTGAGGTCGTCAATTCAATAAACATTCCATTTGTTACACCTATTATGCCGTTAAGTCGTGATAAAAGAAAATAAAAACACATAACACACATTTCCATTTAATTGGAAAATGTTAAGTTTATTATTACGACCACTAAATCGGGTGCGACCAAAAGCCCCGTTTAACGGCAGTATTGGGTAGAATTTCACTGAGCTTCAACTCCCACCCATATATATAGGGGAGTAAACCCCATTTCAACCTTTTTCACACTTTCTCTCTCTCTATACTCTCTCACTAGACCCGTTTTCGCCCCAAATCCGCAACCAAACGCTTCCAAATCGTAAGTCCACTTACCCTAGCTTATTCTAAACATTATGATTTGTGTTTATAGCCCAAAAATCAGACTTAGAAGCAATGGAAAAGGAGTTTACGTGTAAGTCCCTAATCTGCCCGTGTATCAGTCAGATCCGTTTGATGGTGCGGAATCCCAATCAAACGGATGATGTCAGATAAAATAAAAGAGAAGGAGAAGAAGAATATTATGAATCTTGAATGTATTAATGATATGAATGAAATTCCTTACAAAAGATTCACACACACAAACACTCTTTTCTCTCTGTAGGCCATAAACTCTCTAGGGTTCATCTATCATCAATCTCTACTCCCCACCCTAACACCTCTATTTATACATGTTGGATATGGGCCGGAAACAAATGGGCCGTAAATGAGTTTACGGCCGTAAGGTGTTTATGGCCGTAAACTCAGCCGTAAACTATACCGAAAATTCATAAACTATCACACAAAAATATAATTGCCCAGAAAAGTGAAGTATAAACCATATTTTGACCCAACAATCTCCCCCTTGGTTTATAGCTTTCTTTTCTTAATGACCCAACAAGCCCCCCCTAAAAAGTAGCTGGCTCTTCTTGTCAATCTTCAATGAGAGCTTGGCTTCAGCTTTAACCTTCGATTTCTTCACAGCATCAGGATGAACATATGAATCTTCAATAATTGACTTCATCTTGAGCGGTTGGGTTTTTCTTCAGAATTTGACATTGAATGCACGTTTGGTGAGGAGGCTTGACGTACTGATTCTTGAAAGATAATACTTTCAGCTTGAGAATCTTCAGAGAGAAATAATTTTTTGGATCACTTCAGCAGGTACAAAGATGGCAGCAGACTGATTGAGGAGGCTTCAATGCAATCCGTTACATAATCTTCAATTGCAGCTTCACCTTGCTTCTGGGGTTGAAGGATTGAATGTTGAAAGAATAATCTTCATTTCTTGCTCCTTCGAATGCGAATTCTTCGAGGCTCATGGACGAGGCTTTGGCTCATAAATCTTCAACACAAACTCCATGAGTCTTATCTATACCTGAAATCACTTTTCAAGACAAAAAGAAAACTAAAAGAAAACTTAGCACACAAATTAAAATAGAAACAAAAATATTTTTGAATTTTTGATTTTTCTGAATAAGAAATAAAACAGAAATAACACTATTTTTGGATTTTTAATTTTTTTTATTTTTCTTTCATTTTTGATTTTTTTGATTTTTTTATTTTTTTTCATTATTTTTAATTTTTAATTCTCCCCTAATATTTAAATTAGAAGAAACTATGACAAATTTAACAAAAATAAAATTGATATCTAACTTTAAGAGTGATTTGGGATCAAAGTTTTTAGACAACCTTTATCCAATTGTCGGTACCTTCCATATTCACATCTTTGTCTGGTCGATCGTCGGTATTGTTGTCCACTTAAACACGAAAAATTGTGACTGATTTAGGACATACTATTTGATACAAGACAAGGTGAACTTAAGTTCCTAAAAATTATATCTGATCCTAATTCCTTAGATACTATATCTTAAGGACCATTCATCTGACGACGACCAGGGATATTGTTGTCCACCTAAATTGAGCAGCGAGATCTATAGACAATCTGTATGAGTTCAATTTTAAGTGTATTGGAACGTGTTTCCCGCTTCCTGATATGCCCCAGCCATCAAGAACTTCCAGAGTACTCCTTACACCGGGTGAGCAGACAACCATTCAGAGAGAGAAGAGATTCAGAATTCTATTGCTAACTACTTCAGAGGGGTTGAGAAGAAGAAGGTTGCATATGCTGTGTACCAGGTCGGATTAGAAGTCGCGCAAAGGAGACAGCATATGGCTAACAGATGAGAAGTATTTCACACATACATTTCACACACACACACACACACACACATATATATATATATATATATATATATATATATATCCTGCAGAGAAATAGAGTTGCATATGTTGTGTACCAGGTCGGATTGGAAGTCACGCAAAGGAGACAACATATGACTAACAGACGGAAAGAAAGAAAATGATATTCTACAGACCTAATTTATCGGAATTTACCAGTCGCCCCATCCAACCGGAATTAAGGACATAATCCGCACATCGAGGAAAAGTTAAACCACGGTTCCAAGTACGGGTTCATTTAGTGTGACGAATAGATTCCCATATATATCTCCCTGCTCAACCTATCCGAGCGTCGTATTGTCAGGCTGAATGGATCTAACTAGGTCAAGATTTGTCAAGTCTATAAATTTCCTAAGTTCAACTCTGCTTAGTCATGTCCATTTAGAATCTTTCGTGCCTACCAACGCATCAAGTCAGAGCATAGACCCTTCAACTTTGGGTACGTTACGCAGACTCAGGTTGCCTGTTATCACTTGCTAATTTCATTTCCCAAAACATCTCTTACAAGCACATTTCATAACCAATATATTTTTTATTTTCTGATTTTCTGATGTTTTTGGATTTTTTTTTTAAAAATTTCTAATTTGTGTTTTGTTTTTATTTCTCCCCCTAAATTTGTGCATATGAGAGAAACGAAAGTAAATGCGCAAATTTAAACTATCCTAAAACGAAAATTAGTCTTTAAAGCGAATCGGGTTAAGAAAAACTTAGGAGTATTAGAGAAGAAAACGCAAACCGTAAGTCACCGAGTGAATTTGCATCCAGAAGGTCTGAGAATAGCACGCGTAATCTCAGAACAGATCCGAAAATTCTTCATGTCATTAAGCACAAACCCCATGTGATCCCTTCTTTTCTTCCTTTCCCGCAAAGGACACATACTCCCAAACAATGTTCTGAGTATTGTACAGTTGAGAGATGCCCCCAATCATATGCCAGGAGCAGCCACTACCAACAAACCGAAGTCTGATGATATGCCTCCATAGCTGCCCCAGCACAGAGCGGGATCAGTTGGTCTTTGGAAACCAGTCCATTTTGAAACTGGGTCGACCTTTGTCATCAACGCAAGGTACTTTCTCCCATGACATGTCCTGTTTATCACAAACAGAAGATATAGAAATATTAGAATCGTTAGAAAATTTGGGAGATTGAGCCTTCGGAACCCATTTGTAGTTGGGTTTAACCCATTTCTTTTTCGATCTGATGGGTGGCTCAGTACTTGATTTGGAACTAGAAGCCGACTGTCGAGATGACTTTGACCTAACCGGTCTTGGCTTCACAGGAGCATGTCTTGAACTAGACTTCTGGGCCGACGTTTCCTTCTTTCCCTTGGCATTCAGATTCTTGGCCTTTGGAGTTTGATTCTTGGCCTTCTGCGCGTTCCAGTCATCATGGTATGAACGTGACTTTGAGGGGTTTCTTTTGAAAAATCTCCCTCTTGGCGCGTTCTGCCAGCCTTGTGCATAGTAGGGAACATATGCGCGATTAGGACAATTTCTAGCAATGTGTCCAGGTGTTCCACAGTGAAAGCATGTCTTTTTCTTCACTGTGAAGTTATCTCTTCCTGCCCCTGGTGGCGTATCCTTGCCTCGTTTCTTGTTGTTCCCACATGCACACTTGCAACAGGCACTTTGTTGCACTGGAATTGGAGGCCTATATTTCTCAACGGCAGGTTTGTTAGAAGCATCCGAGTTCGAAGCAACAGATTTAGAGTTCAAGGAGTCATTGGTTTGTTCAGAAGAACTCTCCTTGTTCTCATCCTCTGCTACTTTACCTGCACATGTAACAGAAACATCAATATTTTCAACATTAATAACTCCTCCTGACACAAATCCAGCTGGTTTTCCGTATTTAAGATGTGCCTCCCTGTCAATTTCTTCTTGTTTCATAGGGATGGATGTGTAGTTATGATTGTAAGGAGGAGGTACACTATCATACCCTAGACCCTTGCTTTGATTTTCTTGGAATTTTAACTGGGTCTCATATAAGGACTCGACTGTCTGACTTGACGCAGTATTATTTTTGAAACTGACATCAGTTTTTCCACACTTAATTTTTAAAGCGTCAAGTTCTTTAGTTACAGCAGCAAGTTGACTCTTAACATAATCATAATTTTCACACTTGTTGTTGTACTCTTCCTGAAGTTTCCTAAAGTCCTTGGTTTTTGCTTCTAACTCAGCGTTCAGGGGTTTCTGTCCTTTCCTGAGTTGATATCCTTCATATCTCAGGTCCTCAACTTCTCTTTTAAATATATCAATTTGTTCCCGAAGAAATTTAATCATGTCTTCACATGATTGAGAACATGAAACTTCACATGAATGAGAACATGACACTTCATTGACCGGAAGGTTTACAGAACTCTTTAAAGCGTCAAGTTCTTCAATTATATCAGCCAGACTAAGACGATTAAAATCTTTTGTCTTCTTGATGTCAGCCACATTCATATCCCACGATTTTGGAAGTGAATTCAATAGCTTTTTGTTGATCTCGGACTTAGTCAAGAAGATCCCGGCTATATTCATCTTAGTAGTGAGTGTGGTGAATCGCTCCAACTGAGTTTCCAGGGTTTCTCCAAGGATATAATCGAACATGTTGAAATTTTGTCTTAAAATCTCCTGACGATTCTCTTTCATGTTTTCAAATTCCCTCGTAGACCTTAAAATCGATTAAAAAAAACTAGAAGCTAAAATAAAACTTAAAAGTCAAAATTTAAAAAAAAAATTAAACTCAAAAGTCAAACATGAAAAAGTCAACCTTGAAAAGCTAAATTTGAAAATTTTAAAAGTTAAACGAAAAAGTCAAAGTTTAAAATCAATGGTCAAACGTGAAAGTCAAAATCAAAATTTGAAATAAAAAGTCAAAAATAAGAGAAAAAAAAATAAAATAAAATAAAAACAATTTATTATTATTATTATTATTATTATTATTATTTTAATTTTGGATGAAAAGGAATTTGAAATTAAAAGGAATTGAGTTTTGGGATTAAAAGTGTAAAAAATGTGAAATTGGAACTGAAAATGACGGGTTATATTTAAAACTTCGGAGGAAAGGAATAAGTGATCAGTTGGTCGAGTTGGCTAAGAGCTGTGTCAATGACCTAGAGGTCGCGGGTTCAATCCCCGCTACCCCCAACTTCGCGTCCTCCTTTTTAATTAAAACGCGCCTGTAGACCATTTAAGATGCCGAGCCGAGCCGATTCTTCAAGCCGCTAAGCCGCCGAGCTGAATTCCGAGCCGAGAACTTCCAACTGAGCCGCAAACTCCGAGCCGCAAGCTCGGAAACCCTAGCCGCAAACACGAATCCGCCACCGGCCGTGAACTGTTTCCGGCAGTAAGCTCCGGCCGAAAACCCTTCAAGATTACGTGAAAAACAGCGATTTTTCGACTTTGAAGCTCCAAAACTCGATCAAAAACACCTTTTTATGAAAAACACAAAGAACAAACCCACCTTATGTTTGCGAGATCTATCCAAAAACGCAAAAATATTTCGAAAATAAGATCAAATAATGCTCCAAATAGAGTTTACGGCCCAAGAACTCGGTGTTTACAGCCGTAAGTTTGGACCGTAAACACAGAATATTCGATATTTGGATGAAACAATAAACCTTTTGACTGATACAACTAGGCTCTGATACCAATTGTAAATCCCTAATCTGCCCGTGTATCAGTCAGATCCGTTTGATGGTGCGGAATCCCAATCAAACGGATGATGTCAGATAAAATAAAAGAGAAGAAGAAGAAGAATATTATGAATCTTGAATGTATTAATGATATGAATGAAATTCCTTACAAAAGATTCACACACACAAACACTCTTTTCTCTCTGTAGGCCGTAAACTCTCTAGGGTTCATCTATCATCAATCTCTACTCTTCACCCTAACACCTCTATTTATACATGTTGGATATGGGCCGGAAACAAATGGGCCGTAAATGAGTTTACGGCCGTAAGGTGTTTATGGCCGTAAACTCAGCCGTAAACTAGACCGAAAATTCATAAACTATCACACAAAAATATAATTGCCCATAAAAATGAATTATAAACCATATTTTGACCCAACATTACGGCCTAAGCTCCTCCTTAGGCCGTAAACACCTAAAATGAGGCCAAAATGACCCAAACTTGTCCCTAATGGCTTGGAAATAAATTGAGGTATTAGTCTAGGAGTGTTTAAACATTAAAACTCATGGATTTAGGGGAGAAAAGAGAGTTTACAGCCCAGGAATATGCCAAGGCCGTAAACACCTCTTAAACATGTCTAAAAGTCCCAAAAACACTCCTAAACCACCCTTAGGCTTAAGACATAAATTAGAGGCTTAGCATTTCGGGTTTAAACCATTTAAACACAATGAAATGAAGGGGAAAAAGGAGTTTACGGCCCAGGTATATACCAAGGCCGTAAACACCCCTAAATGTGCCAAAAATGTGGTTTTTGCCCCCCAAATGGCCTTAGACAATTTTTATAAAATGCTAGGAATGATTTAAGGGCTTAAAACTTCATTAAGTCCATGATATGAGAGTTTACGGCCGTAAACTCCCTTAGGAGTTGTCCCTAGGCCGTAAACTCCTATATGAAGCCCTTAGAAGCCTTAAACTCACTCATGCCTTTTTGGAATTGTACTTAGAATAATCCCATGAACAAGCTAGAAGCCTTAAACACACTAGAACCCTTCACCATGATTTTACGGCCGTAAACTCATGGTGAGTAGTCCCTGGGCCGTAAACATGGTATTAAGGGTTTACTCTCGGAGAGTAAACTCCATTCCTAAGCCACACACACCTTTAGACGCTACCCGGGACACCCAAACACTTATCCAAAGTGTTTGCCGCTCCTTTGAGCGCGTATAGTTGTTTAATTAGTATTAAATATACTAATTGTATGTGAACATATGTTATCATATGTTAAATAGGTCATTGAGTGTGTTCGAGTCGTTACGTGACACCGAACGCCCAAACGGCACCTTCGTCGGACCTACTTACACCAGGTGAGTTCATACCCCTGAATGAACCTTTTAAATGTTTTCACATGTTTTATAGGGGGGGAATACAAGTTAAACATGCCATTTATCATATCAATCACATGTGATTGATAACCCACATGCACAAGATTTTACCACACTTTACACTGTTTTACCGAGTAGGACACCATGATGGTTTTCAATTGTTTCAAAACTCTTACTGATACTGTTTTATCTAAATTCATTTTAAACTGGTTCATAAAGGTTCCAAAGATTTTAAAGGCTTTCAAACTTATTTTACCAAGAACACCAAATGCGATTTTCCTAAATATAAAGGTTTCCAAGGTTTTCATCAAAGTTCCTTTCACGATGTATAATTTTACTTGTTTGTTACTGCTGCTTCGTTTTTACTTATTTAAAACTCCTACTTGATAACACATTTCCTTCGTGATACTCTTATACCAGTTATTGTCTCTATTTCACTTATACTTTTAGTCGCTTATACCTGATAGACGCTCTTACTTCACTTATTGTCGTCTCTACTTCGTGATACGCTTATACTTGTTTGACACTCCTACTTCACTTACGACCGCTCTTACTTCACTTGTTAGACACTCCTACTTCACAAGAATCATTTCTACTTGATACACACTCAGTCGTAATTAGATGTATGTCCGTGCTTATATAGGTACATATAAGTAATGATTGAAAGACTTAGGAAGGCTCGTCCGTCCTATTTCCTTTTCTTCGTTGAGATGTGGTCTGGTGGGATCGGACGGCCGTCCGAAGGTCATTTGATTCATTAGTTATATATTATGTATATGAGTATGGGCATACAGGAATTCTCTAGTCAGTTCAGTTAAGGGTCTCTACCTCTAGTCTACACTTACATTAGAAACACACTACCCACTATTTGGAAGTCTCTACCCACTATTTGGGATGCATCTTCAGGACACGGCCTTCTCCGTCGTCTAGTTGGTAACCAGAATCTCCTGTAGGGAGAGCAGACATTATGTGTATAGATCTATACGGGATTGACAACCCCGCACCCAGACTGCTAGCTACAGTCCCGGCCTACCAAGCCAATGGGTGACAAATGTCATATTTTAGACGCTCGTAGGGCGTCTGGTACTCTAGTCAGTATGGTTACGAGTATCCCGGGTTACCTTATAATTCATTGGCTTTAAGGTAACGATATTTCACCGGCAATTTACACTGTATGCTGGTAATTCATTTTCAGAGTCACACTGTTTTGACCTTACAAGACGTATCTTTCATTTGATACTGTCTGGGGTCTGTCTACACTGTTTTGACCTTACAAGACGTATCTTTCATTTGATATTGTCTAGGGCCTGTCTACACTGTTTTAACCTTACAAGACGTATCTTTCATTTGATACTGTCTGGGGTCTGTCTTCACTATTTTGACCTTACAAGACGTATCTTTCATTTGATACTGTCTGGGGTCTGTCTTCTCTGTTTTGACCTTACAAGACGTATCTTTCATTTGATACTGTCTGGGGTCTGTATGCACTGTTTTAGACCTTGCCAGCTGTGCCTTTCCATTGGTACCTTTTGCGGTCTGAGTCTCTACTTGTTAGACGGAACCAGGTGTGTCGTTAGTTCGATACTCTCCTGGAGTCTATGATTCCTTGCCTTAGTCAGCAGTCCTCCCTGCTGAGGCATATGTTTTTCTCTGCTGTCGTTTGCTTTCCTCAATAATCAAATTCAGTATTTTGAAAATGATAGCAATTTAGGGAAAATGACTTTTTACCACATGACACTGACCAGTCTTGGTAGAAGGCTGCTTTATTAAAGAAAATATAGGATTTTCTGGAAAGAACTCTAATACACAGTAAACACTTAAACTACTACTTTATAAAGTTATTCGAATAAAACGTCACTAAATGCTTATGAACTCACTAGCATTTGTAAAAATGTTGATACTCGCTTTTCAAATAGCTTGTATTCTCAGGTCAACAATTAGACAGGTACACCCCCGGAGCTGTTGATGAAGATGGCTTAGTACCTTGTTGTACTTTATATATATTTGTCTGTATTACTTAATGCTTTGTAATGTAAACCATGTAAAACTATTTCTATTAATGCAATGTATTGTTGTACTTTGATTACTATAATGCATGTGTTGTGATACTTGACATGAGGTCATCCACCCCAGAACGTTTCCGCCGTTCCGGTTTTGGGGTGTGACACCTGGAGAACTCACTAAGCTTTCAAGCTTACCGTTTGTGGATGTGTTTCAGGTACACTCGAGCCCAAGGGCAAGGGCAAGGCGTGATGACGCGGCGTGCACTCTATCTCTCTTTTATTACTACCTTTTGGGACACTCTGAGGTTTTTAAACAAAATGTAATAAAGGTGGATTTGAAAACAATTGTGATGAGATTTATGGTTAATGCAAGTATGTTTATTAATTAAAAATGAAAAAAAAATTAGGTTGTTACAAGTTGGTATCAGAGCCTTGGTTTGAGGGATTCGGGCACACTCTCGGGTTTGTCGGGACTCAAACTAAGGAAATGGTAAAGAAAAATTGTTTTAAAAAAAATAATAAGAGTGCAACGCGCATGATTAGCCGAGCCAAGTAAGTGATTCCCTTGTATCATGGACATGTTACGCTATTATTAGAGCTATGTGAATATGTGGAACTTGTTATGTGTATGCTTTTAAATTTGTATACGACTAGGAGCTTATAGACTCAGAATGATTGATTTGGCCTTAATTTCTTTTCCTTGTTTGGATGTGGTCTTAGGGTAGAATCTTTATTCGAAAGTCAATTTGATCCTTTTTGTGTACAATTTGCATGCATAAAGGTAACCTGTTATGATGAATTGGTATTAGTAGAACAATTGCTAGGGAAGTATAGGGCTTGTTTCCTCTTTTTGTATGAGGTGTGAGGGACGGGGCAAGTTGGAGTTAGCAGGTGGGACATCGAGGGAAAGGTACGGGTAGGTGTGGAAGGTAGTATTGGGCCCGTACTACTAGAAGCACAGGACCTGTACCCAAACTCATGTTGTACCTGAGAACTCTAAGGAGGAGAATCGGTTGGGAAGGTTCTTGTTATAGGCATCCTGATCATTATTTTTTTATGACTTTTCAGTTCAGCATGGTGGTGACTCGATTTGGAGCAGGGGGATCAGGACCGGGATCTGGATCCAGGGCAAGATCAGGAGACACTACTGATGCTAGTGATGAGAGGCTGCGAGAGCTTATTGCACGCGAGGTTAGCAAGGGCATACTTGACGCGACCTCGATCATCTTCGGGATGGTCAAGGAGGGTATCATGGATCTTATGGAGGAAAGACTCAGATCATTCAGGGATGAGGTTGCAGCGGGCCAGGATGGAGCCCGAACTCCCTCGTTTCGAGAGTTCAAGGCGTGTGGAGCGCCGAAGTTTCTCGGGGCCAGGGACCCTATTGTCAGTCGGCGTTGGATAGTGGATATTGAGAATGCCCAGTGTACGAGTTCTTGCCCGGATGCAACAAATGTGGGGTTTGCTTCATGCTGAGGGATAGGGCCCGAGATTGGTGGGGCGAGGTTACTAGCCAATTAGGGCCGGCCGGAGTGGCCGAGATGTCATGGGTTGAGTTCGTACGACATTTTGATCAGGAGTTTGCACCACCCGTTGAAGTGAAGAGGCTAGTACAGGAATTCCACGATTTGCAGCAGACCACCGAGACGGTGGCGGAGATCACCGCCAAGTTTCAGGAGCGGGCTCTACTGATACCACAGTATGCTACTGACGAGGATATGAGGCGGACCCGATATCATTCCATGCTGAGAGATGACATTCGGTAGTTTGTGAGTTTCACGGGGTGCAATACCCTAAATGAGATGGTGGATAGGGCCTGCGAGAGGGAGATGGAGTTGGACTTCCGCACGAAGTGGAAGCCGGAGCAGGCCCAGACATTAGTAGGACAGGATAAAAAGCCTAAGACCTCGGATTCGTCTAGTCGGGGCCAACAGGGTCGGGGCCGATGTGCCAAATTTGGGAGGTCACATGGAGGGATATGTAAGGGACAAGGCACGACATGTTATACTTGCGGTCAGTCGGGCCACGTGAGCAAGGATTGCCCCAGGAAGGGCCTGATATGTTTCCACTGCAACCAGACCGACCACAAGCAGGCCAATTGCCCTAGGTTGCAGGGAGGAGGAGAAGCGGTAGCGGCGCCTGCGCCAGCTACTTTGAGGATCACCGATGGCTGATCTGCCAAGGTGGACGCCCCAGCAGCTAAGAGCTGTGCTTTTCAGCCGACTACCGAGGAGGCTCGCGCAGCACCGGATGTTGTGACTGGTGCGTGTTTATTCTCTCTTTCCATGTTCATTTCATTATGCTTATTTTGCCGCGTATTCTGGTGATTTAGGGACCTTTTTGGTCAATGGTATATCGGTCCACGTTTTGTTTGACTCGGGAGCTACCCGATCATTTGTGTCTCTTGCGCTTAGCAAGAAATTCCGAGATACGTCGGGGACTTTGGATTCCCCTCTAGAGGTGGAAATTGCAGACGACCGCACCGTGAGTGCTACAAGGGCGTATCGAGACTGTGTTCTAAATATGCATGGCGAGAGGTTCCGCGTCGAGTTAGTCTCGATACCGTTGCGGGGATCGAAGGTGATTATTGGCATGGGTTGGTTGGGAGCTCATGGGGCCATGATAGATTGCGGGCGCCAGTCAATTAGTGTTCGAACCCCAAGTGGGGGAGAACTAGTTATACATGGGGAAAAGGCCTCGCGAGGACCGATCCTCTGTTCGGCGGCACGGGCTAGGAGGTTTCTGCAGCAGGTTTGCGCAGTATTTTTGGCTTATGTCTCGAATACAAGGGTGGAGACAGTGGCAGGTGTGGATAGTATGTCGGTGGTTCAGGAGTATCAGGACGTTTTTCCCGAAGAGTTACCAGGAGTGCCTCCGGAGAGGCAAGTGGAGTTTCGCATCGATTTGGTGCTGGGTGTCGCCCTGATAGCAGAGGCACCATACCGATTAGCGCCCCCAGAGATGCATGAGTTATCTACGCAACTCCAGGAGTTGCTAGACCGAGGGTTCATCCGTCCGAGTAGCTCTCCATGGGGAGCACCAATTTTTTTGTGAAAAGAAGGACGGATCACACAGAATGTGCATCGATGATAGAGAGCTGAACAAGCTAATGGTGAAGAACCGTTACCCATTACCTAGGATTGATGACTTGTTTGACTAGCTTCAAGGTGCATCTTGGTTCTCCAAGATAGATCTTCGGTCGGGGTATCACCGGATGAGGATTCGGGAAGAGGATATACCGAAGACAGCGTTTAGGACCCGATATGGGCATTATGAGTTTGTGGTGATGTCGTTTGGGCTCACCAATGCCCCCCGCAGCATTCATAGATCTCATGAACCGGGTATGTAGACCAATGTTGGATCAGTCGGTGATCGTCTTTATTGATGACATCCTGGTCTATTCCAAGACCAAGGAGCAGCATGAGTGGCATCTGAGGAAGTTCAGTTTTTGGGGCATGTCATTAATGAAGAGGGAATTTCGGTTAACCCAACCAAGGTAGAGGCGGTGATGCGGTGGTAAGTACCAAGGAATGCATCAGAAATCCGTAGTTTCTTGGGCCTAGCGGGTTATTATCGGAGATTTATCCAGGACTTTTCCAAGGTTGCAGTGCCATTGACCCGCTTAACCAAGAAAAATGTCACTTTTCAGTGGGGTGAGGATCAGCAGATAGCCTTTGAGAGCCTGAGGCGGAGGTTGTGTGAGGCTCCGGTCTTAGTTCTACCGGAGGGATTGGGTGATTTAGTGGTATATTGTGACGCATCGATCTCGTGTTTGGGGGCGGTGCTGATGAAAACGAGGCATGTGATTGCCTACGCCTCGAGGCAGTTGAAGCCTCATGAAGGAAATTATCCTACGCATGACCTGGAGTTGGGAGCAGTCGTTTTTGCTCTCAAGTTATGGAGGCATTATTTGTATGGAGTGCGGTTCTCTATCTATACCGATCACAAGAGTATGAAGTATTTGATGGACCAGCAGAACCTCAACATGCGTCAACGGAGGTGGCTAGATGTACTAAAGGATTATGATTGCGAGATTTTATATCATCCAGGGAAGGCCAACGTGGTGGCAGACGCCTTGAGCCGCAAGGCAGCGGGATCCCCGATCAGGGACATCTATTTGAGGATGACTGTGACTTCGCCATTGTTGGATATGATCAGAGAGGCTCAAGTCAATGGGGTAAAGAAGGAAAATTGGAAAATAGAGAGAATTCAGGGGCAATATCTTTTGTTTGTAAAGGACAGCCGTGGCCTTTTGACGCAATGTGGTCGGGTGTGGGTACCCGCGTCATGGGGAGTAAGGCAGAGATTGTTAAAGGAGGCGCACAAGTCTAAGTTCTCTATACACCCAGGGGCTACAAAGATGTATAGAGACTTGAGATTGAGTTATTGGTGGCCCTACATGAAGCGGGAGATCGCCGGGTTCGTGGAACGGTTCTTGACCTGCAGGAAGGTCAAGGCCGAGCATCAGCGACCTCATAGGAAGGTCCAACCGCTGCCCGTTCCTATGTGGAAATGGGAGGAGATTATCATGGATTTCATTACAAAGCTTCCAAATACGATGAGAGGTGTGGATGCTATTTGGGTTATCGTGGAAAGATTGACGAAGAGTGCCCATTTCATTCCGATTTCCGAGGGCATATTCGCAGAGAAGTTGGCATGTATTTATGTTCGGGAGGTGGTGGCTAGGCACGGGGTGCCCGTATCAGTGGTTTCGGATAGGGATGTCCGATTTACATCTAGGTTTTGGAAGAGGTTCCACGAGGAACTAGGCACCCGACTACATTTCAGCACGGCATACCATCCTCAGACCGATGGCCAAAGTGAGAGGACAATCCAGACGCTGGAGGATATGCTTCGTGCCTGCGTGCTGGACTTTGGAGGTAGTTGGGATTTGTATCTTCCACTGGCGGAGTTTTTGTACAATAATAGTTATCATGCCAGTATTGATCGGGCCCCTTTCGAAATGTTGTATGGTCGGAGGTGTAGGACTCTGGTGTGTTGGGATGAGGTTGGACATCGGGTCATGGGGAGCACGAAAGTAGTGCTCAAGACGACTGGATTGATTCAGCAGGTGCGGGGGCGATCGCGAGTCACTCAGAGTCGTCAGAAAAGTTATGTTGATCGTCGTTGATCAAACCTGGAATTTCAAGTGGGGGACTTCGTATTGCTGAAAGTGTTGCCCTGGAAAGGGGTCATCAGATTTCGGAAGTGGGGCAAGTTGGGCCCTCGTTTTATAAGCCCGTTCAAGATCACGACCTGAGTTGGCAAGGTGGCTTATCGTCTAGAGCTGCCGGAGGAGCTTGGCCAGATTCACGACACTTTCCATGTGTCTCGGCTTCGAAAGTGTGTTGCTGATGAGTCTGTGGTTATATCCTTGGATGACATTCAGGTGGATGGAGGTTTGAATTACGTGGAGAGACAAGTCACCATCATAGATCGGAAGATGAAGGGTCTACAGAACAAGGAGTTAAAGTTGGTAAAAGTGTAATGGCAGCACCGAAGGGGCTCCGAATGGACTTGGGAGCCAGAGGAGGAGATGCGGGAGCACTACCGGGAGCTATTCGCAGCCGCAGACTTCGAGTACGAAGTCTAATTCAAGTGGGGGAGATTTGTTACATCCGAGAAAAATAAAGGTATGTCTTGGAACCTTTGAATAAGAATTTTTGGCATGAATGGTCCCTTAGTACGTTGGGCGTACTTAAGTGTATGATTAGCGTACTACGTCCTTTTCTGGTTGCGGTTGTTTGGGGGTACACTGGGCGTACCATGAGTTACGCGGGGCGTACGCGCCAGAGAAGCAAAACCCTAATTCTCGGACTTGAGGCCTATATAAACGACTTTAAGCTCCTTGGAGTGACCCCTAGAGAGCCTCCACTGCCCTTAAACGTTATTGCACCTCTGGAAACCTTGAGAGAGCACCTTTGAGAATTATAAGTGTGTATGTGTGGTCTTTAGTGCTCATTTCAAAAAGAGGAGTTGGTGAAGAAAGCTTGGATCAAGTGGGTGCTTCTGGATCTTGCATCATAATCATCTTTCAGAGCTTTTTGAGGTAAAAAGCTTGCATCTTTCCCCTTATTTCTTTAGATCTTGCTAGGGTTTTTGTATTTGGTCCCTTTGATGAGCCTTGGACCCCATTTGTTGGCTTGGTCATCCCCATTGGTTAAAAAGGTCAGATATGGGGTCCTTAAGCCATCTAGAAGCATAAAAATAGGACCTTGGTGGTAGTCTTGACCTTGAGCATGAGTTAAAGACCTAGGGAAGGTCTTGATGAGGGTTTTGGAAGTATAAGGGACATGCAAAGACATAAAGTTAGCAACTTTATGCCTTAGGACGTGTTAAAGAACTCAGATCTAGCTTTTGGACGTAAAAGATTGGGATATTAAGCACTTAATGGGAAAGTGCTTAACTCGGGCGAATGCCGGGCGTACTCAGTGTACGTCGCGCGTAGCCTTGGGATCCCAGTACGTGACGCATACCAAAGAGGTACGCTGAGCGTACGCAAGACAGATTGGGTCGTTTCATGTTTTGGGGCTGGCGACTTTTGGGCCTCAACTTGGTATTTGGGCTGACTACATTCTGTGAAATATGGGCCATATCTTTGGATTTGGGTCATGGACTTTTTGGAGGGTCTTATTGGGCCAAGAGGCCCATTAGTGATTTTGGACTTAGACTTTGGTCCATTTTCAAAGAAATATTAATTGGGCCGCATGAATAGGGTTGGGGCTTGGGTCTTTCTCTCCTGATTAATTTAAGGATCTAATGTTATTTAATACTATTATCCAACCCGCGAGATTCCGGATTATTAGGAGAGCAGCTTTGGTTTTTGGCAAATGGAGGTGAGTCTCCTCACCATACCCATGGGTCTAAGGCACCAAGGCCGGCCCATTATATGAGATGTGTTACGTGTTAGTCATTCTGTGAAACTATGTGTTTGTGATTATGTTGGTATGGAAGACCTTGGGGGGTTCCCGGGGCACTTAGGTATAAGACATGGGAGGGTTTCCTTGGCGTCCTAGGTCGAAGATCTCGGGGTGTTCCCGAGGCATTGGGCTAAGACCATGAGGGGGTTCCTATGGCACCCGGAGTAAGACCCTGGAGGGTTTCCAGGGCTTCCTTATGTGTTTGTTTGCATGGTTTCTATGTTTGTATGGCCGATTAGTATGTATAAGATACATTCTGTTTATGCGTGAGTGTGCCCTGGGGAACTCACTAAGCTTTCAAGCTTACCGTTTGTGGATGTGTTTCATGTACACTCGAGCCTAAGGGCAAGGGCAAGGCGTGATGGTGCGGCGTGCACTCTATCTCTCTTTTATTACTACCTTTTGGGACACTCTAATGTTTTTAAACAAAATGTAATAAAGGTGAATTTGAAAACAATTGTGATGAGATTTATGGTTAATGCAAGTATGTTTATTAATTAAAAGTGAAAAAAAATTGGGTTGTTACAAGATACCATGATTATAGGGATTATTTTTGGAAGTTATTAAACAAATGACTAACTTACACTTATTTAATTTTTTCAGAATCATGATGTAATACGAGTTTCTTATCATTGTTTATTTATTTGAAATACCACTTTCAAAGCCAAATAACACATTTGAAACTCATGAGGATTTTCAAACTTTTTCTTCGGCTTCAAAAATTGTTTTAGTGTTATATTATTAGTTTTTGAGTAAATTGTAAAATTGGTCTCTACGGTTTATTAAAAAATGTAGCTTTGGGCTAATTTTTTTTTCCACGTACAGATTGTCCAAAATTAAACTTCGATACATAATTGGTCTCTGGTCTTAACTGCCATTGTTTTTTTCCAGTTAAGTTGATCACATGCCACTCATGTGATGGTATATTTGTTATTTTACATATCTATCTATCTCTCTCTCTGTGTGTGTGTGTGTGTGTGTGTGTGAAGATGCAAATCTAGTGGGGAGAATTAAGGGGAAGAACACATATAACAGGGTAAATGATATTAAAAACAGGAGACGTTGTTTGGATCTATTGCTTCAACATCTGAACAAAAAAAATCGACCCACTGACATACACAACTAAAAACATGCACACACAAGGGTAAAGAGAAAAATCTAGTGACCATGTTAGATCTATGTGAGGTGAGGGTTTTAGCGTTTCCAGATCCATAAATTTTCAATTGATTGGTGTTGATGACAATGATGCACAATGGCCTTGTTTATATTTTTTTCATTGTTTCTTCGATTCAATAAGGGGGAGAGGGAGATCAAAGGAGGATGGAATGGTGGTGGACGGTCGGCAATCTGAGGTTTAGAGCGGTGTCGACTATGGTGGCGGCAGGGGCGGATTTAGAGTATTAATAGGACATGCAATTGAATACCATTGGCAAGTTACTAGAAGCATTCATTTTTTATTAAAAAAATATATTTATATATGTATATTGTAAGAATGCATACCCTTGTCATATTAAATTTATACCCAAATAAAATTGCAACCTAAGTAAACGATAAATTAGCCATTTGACACAACTGAAACTTTAAAAAAAAACTAAAATACTTGTAACTAATAATTAACTAATGAAAACCAAAAATAAAAATTTGAAAAATTCTAAACACCTAATCAATTTATAAAAATTTAAATCAAAAAGCTACAAGTAAATATAACTGAATCCAAGTTTAATACTAATGCGTTCCATCACAATTTTTATAAACTCAAAGGGTTCTGATTTTTCCACTGAAACATTTGATTATGCCACTGAAAAATAATGTTTTGACATTTCACATTTATACCCTTGGTTCTTAATATGTAAATAATTAAAAAAGAGAGCTATCGTTTCGATTAAAGTATCGAGAATCACCTGACATCCATGTAGACTTACTGCATAACACAAAACCAAGAAATCTCCCATGGATGATGGAGGCTTCAACTTGCACCAAAAATAAAACAAATACCAGATCCACAATTTTCGTCACTTGATTACATAAAACCCACAAATCCCAATGCACCATTGTTTATCCCTTCTCCATGAAATTCGTTGGAGCACCACTTCATCTTCTTTTAAAGCTTGAGCAATCATCTCTTCATTCTCAACATAATTTGATATCTCATCATTCTCAGCATTGACATTATTTGGACGAACACATTTACCTTCGCTCACATATTCAACACCGGTATGTCCTTATCATAACGAGTAAACACTGTTGGTGATCAACCATTAGTTACAGAACAAAATTCCATCAAAGGATGAAGACCCCATCTAACAACATCTATCAAAGTAAACTTTCTCCCTTCCAACATCAGGATCTTGTTCTTGGAAAGTCATCTTCATGTAATGATTTGAAAAAGTTCTTGGGGTTCTGAAACCAACAAAAACAAAGGCTTCCTATTTGAATCGACTTCCGGTGACTGTGGACTGCTTCTTTAGCTACCAAAGGGTAGATGAGTCAAGCGACAGAGATAAATAGGTGGTTGGTATTATCATGTATAGATCATTTCAAGGCCATGAATAGCACCGAATCTTTTAATCTAGCACACTCTTTTAAAAAAGGTAGACGTATAATATATATTAGTAAGCCATTTTCTTCTATATCATAATAATTGGGGAAGGAAGAGTGGCCATTAGTTGGTTTTCACATACCTATTCTAACCCACTTATAAGTGAAGAAAGAAGAACCGAAGAAGGAGTGTCAGTGCTTCATTTGGAAACAAAATCAAGGGATTTTTTTAATTCTCTGAATTAAAATGAGACATTATTGTCAATATCTTAAATTTTCAGTAGATCGAGTAAAAGTGCCGGTGGCAAAATTAGCTCCCAAACTCAAATAAAAGGTGAGAAAACAAATCCTAAAAATCAAGGTCTAAGAAACTCTAACATTAAGACATAGTCTAACATTAAATTTTCTGTGTGTGTTTTCATCCTTATATGTTGAATTTGAAATCGATTTTGTATTTCGTTTCTAAAACTCAAGAACTCAAGACTAAAATCATCGGATGCATACATATATTTTTGGAACTTGATTTAAAAAATAAACACACACACAAACAAATCAATTTATGGGGATGAACACATATACACAAATCGATTCCAGATTGGTTTTTTTTTTTTTTTTTTTTTTTTTTTTTTTTGTCGTTTTGTTTCAAAAAACGATTTTAAGAACAAATGATTAGGCATAGGAGTACAGAATAACTGATATTCTTTTTATAAGAGTTAACTACTATTCGAAAATCATGAACGAGTTCAAAAATATTTTGCAAAGATAAGAAAATCTTTTGAATTTAAAAGCTCAAAAAAAAACTTTCGAAAATATTGTGTTCGAAAAAAATTTCTTCGAAAAACTTGTTTTGAAAATACAATAAACATGTATTCTGAACTCTATAATGACCTATAAGCAACGACGTTTGAGTCCACATTAGGTAATCAGTAAGTAGGAGGCTGTGATCAATTTTCTTCATTGACAACAAAAGTGTCAAGTGGGTAAGTGATGAAAGCCATCGGGCGTTAGATCATTGATTTGGTACATGTTTGAGGACGTGTGAGCCTATGGGTTACGAGCAAAGTAAGGCATTAACGGTTCATGATAACTTACTACTTGGTGGGCATTTTTTTATTTTATTTAAAGAGGGCGTTTTTTTTTTTTTTTTTTTTTTTTTGTTAAAGAGGGTGGGTCAAATGGATTAGGGTGAAGTTTGGAAAATTCGACTAATAATGAGTGCGATTTATGGCTTATGTGTTTAGTTGTACGGAATTGGTCGACTATAAAAAAAGGTTTTCACTCATAAAGATATTGTTATGTCTACTCGGGACAATTTAAGTGCTTCGAATTGCATTTTTGTACTTTCATTTTAATGCTGTTTGTCACCCATCCGAGATTGTTTTAAAGATTGTGTGATAGTTTTCTTCAATAAAATCTGAGTTGTTTTCATAAAAAGCCCAAAACTTTCATGTTTATTATCCCTAAATATTATTAAAAAAGAAACCTTATGACATCATCATATCTAAAACAATTTGAGCCGTTGATTGTGTTTTATTTATAGGTTTTATACATTTAGATCAATTTGCTTACGTCACCTTGATCAAAAAAGAAGTCAAATCGTTTGTTTTGAAGCCTCACGCGATGATTTTGAAGTTTCCAAAATCAGATTCTGTTACTAATATTAATTTTCATTCGTTATATTAGGAAATTAAATGTAGGACTTGAATGAAAATGATACTTGAATTCTTTCCAAACTTACAACTACAAAATTGGTTCCTTATTAATGTAAACCTTAAATTTAGGCTCTATTTCCATTCAAAATTGCTTTACAAATATATTATATGTTGAAATCTTGAAAACTATTAATTTCAAATTTCAAAAGTTTAGGATATTATTATGAACCAATACACTTTCAAGCATGATATCTTCTATTTTAGGTTTAAATGAGATTTCAATTGATTACCTACTAATTTTCATCATATTGACTTGTATATATATTTCAAACATTTTTAATAATCGATTTACACAAACATTTTGTCATAATTCATCCGCAGAAAACAAAAGCAAAAAAAGTTCAACATTCCCATCAGTCTGATTAGTCGAATAAATATATGTACTTCTTCCTTAAATCCTTTTAATCTGTAAGTTTGATATTGCTTTCGAATTTATATGTTTTTACTCATTTGTATGGTTCTTTTTTGAATACTTATAATTTGGATGTATAATGTTGTTTTTGATTTTTTTTTTTTATGTTGTGTTTAGTTCTTGGTTCCATCTTTTTAATCGGTAACTATATTCCTATTTTCAATGTTGTGTTTGGTTCTTGATTAAGCTTCATCACTCCTGCCTCTAATCTGCTCTTTGCTTTGTAGTAAGGAATGTTCTTTACTACCACTAGATCATTTCTTGCATGTTCATGATCCATTGATATAATTCTTGTTGTATTTCAAATTCAATAACAAAAATGTAATTAATTAATTTCTCATTGAAGTTAATAAATTATAAATTTATCTCACTTCCTGCTCATCCAAGTTTTCTCATTGCTACAACATCACGAAGTTGATCATATCGCATATTTTTCTAAATAAGAAACACTAATATGAACAAAAAAAGTTATTTAATTTCGTAATAAAGTTGAATTAAAATAAATAAGAAGAAGAACCTTGTATTACCACCATATTTTATGTTTGACATCATCATCATATTTAAATCCTCCCATAATTTGAGACATTATGATTAACCAAAATGCAACAATGCTTGGATCTTTTATGCTATCAATAATATGCCGAAACACAAAAACAAATGTTTTGAAGTGAGATAATTGTTACAAGAGGAAAAAGGGTAGAATCGTAATTGACATTTACCTCATAAGGGTTATTTGTTTTTTTCATTATGTTGTAAGCTTTGCATGGAGGCTCGATAATCTGTAAAGTAAATAAAACTATGGGGGTGTTTCTTTTTTCCTTCATTAAACTTAGTAGTTAATGACTATATGGATAAAATGTTCTATACATAAAGATTGTAGATAAAGATGGAAAATAAAAAGCAATGGATTATGAGAAATCACAAAAAATAAGAACCAAACGTAGGAACCATCGAACAAAAACCCTACTTTCTTTACTTAAAAAAATCAACGTACCTGCACATACTCAAAACCGTAGAACGAATTTCACAAAAAAAATGTTATTTCATAAAAAAAGGAGTCTGAAAAAAAAAAGATGATGGTAACCGAAGAAGGCATATCAAAATCAACAAAAAAAAAACAAAGATATAAACATAAATGATGCACTTGATAAATGATTTCTGTCATATTATCCATAAAATAAAAAAGAAGCCATCAATGAATCTTAACATTGTCGATGATAGTGACAATAACTCAGATTAAGGAAAAAAGACCTAATATTAGAGTTGAAGTGGAGGGAGATGATTAGCTTCGTTGCAGATTTATTGGTAATAGTTTCTTTATACCAAAGGGCCAATGGCCTAGCGGTATGGAGTGACCATCTCATTTGAGAGGTCAGAGGTTCAAGTCTCGGTGGAGATATATGTGCTTTTAGGAGTAGATTAATTAGTTTGCCGTTTCAAAAAAAAAGTTTCTTTATATTTAATATCATGGGGGTTTTATGTGGTTCATTTTGAAGGAACATAAATAAGTTGCTATTTTTTGAAATAAACGATTCTATCTCGCAATATAGCCATAAAATAACAATGTATTTTGAAAGTACATTGTCAAATGTTGGATTATACTTGTGTAGACCCATTTTCATGCATGGTTGACTATATATAGTTGTTTTCCATGTCACAAGTAAAACATATTTGAAGGTACTTATATGCGACGAGCAAGGTCATTGAACTAAGGAAACAAAAAATGTTGTCTATAAAGAGGTCCTTCAACGCCATATATATTTACTGATTTTAGTGTAATTTTTACACATTTTAATAATACCAATAACCCTGTTTATTTTTTATAATTATTCTGTAATATCTATACAAATTCGTATTTTATTTATGTGTTCTCTGCTTTTAACGCATACCATAATCTAGTTTTTTTTAAACAAAAGTTTCATATTTTCTCGATTAAAAGCTATGACCTCTTCAATTTTTTAATTTTGCTCGATAATCTCGTTTGTAGGTTAATTTTTGGTAAATGGGCAACACATAAAATTTGGGAAAGTTGTTTTATTTTGTAAGAAAAACTAGAAAAATCGTTAACATTATGGATATTTTATAATAACTTTTAGATTTCTTAACTTGCTTGAATGACCAATGGATTCAAGAAAACATTTTTTTTTAACATGGTATCAGTATATGACTATATATAACACCTTAAATGCTCCGTAGGATGATTGGTATGTCATGATGTTTATGCTTTTGTATAGTAGCATTGATATATGGTTGTATGTGAGAGGACCTAGATACTCAAACAAAAAAGAATAATGATTATATATTTAGTAACGTCTTATTTTCATAAAAAAAAGTTTGCGATTTTTAAATGAGGTAAAAAACCATTTTCATAAAACTCAAGTCAAGAAATCTCATTTTTTTCCAAAATAAATTTATAAGAAATTAGAGTTATCAAAATAACATGGAAACACCATTATTGTTGATGAATGTGTATAGTCACGTCTTCGCCTTCCCACGATCAGCACAAATACTTGAAACATATTTAAGCCACAACTGTAAGCCAAGTTAGTGAGTTCTCCCAAAATACTGTACACTACATTATACATACAAGCATACACACAATGGACTTCAGTCCAAGACTGGCCCGCCCCACTCTCCTTCAACATACAGTTAGTCCGCACCTGGCCTTCATAATACCGTTGGCCCACTCGGGCATCTTGGCCTATCGCACAAAGCAGGATCACTTCAACCCACCACAAGATATGTCGACATATATAACAAACAGACAATCAAACAATACAACATAGGCAACTATCTACATTAGTCTACTTTCCCAACAACCCATTACAACATATAGGGTCTCATACAACACACACTATGCCACAATTGGCAGATCACCAAATGAATGTGTAGTTGTATATAATCAGAGGTAGGATAGACAGTCGAACATGTCATCTTACTATAAAGCCATAACCAAACAAGGAACATGCACGAAAGCCTAGATCAAGAGTTCTCAGGCTATCGTACATGACTACATATAACCCCTAGGGTACTTAACCCGATGACCACCGACCTACTGATACTCTAACCAACATAATACTACCCCTTATATCGTATCTTGCAAGGATATAAAATGCAAAACATAGTATAATAAGGAAACTCACTTGAATCAAATACCTGAAGCAACATAGCAACACTTCAACTCCCCACAATGGTCAGCCCCATGAACCTATTGGATTAGATGTTTAAGCCTATAACTAAAATTGGTATATACTTGAATTAATAGTAGCACAGTCCTTTTGGGTTGCCCTCAAACCTAGCAATTGGACATGATGACTTTTGGATAGAAAGGTTAATTTTTTATTAATAAAAGAAGTTTATTAATATATTATGGAAATAATTATTTAATTAATAATTAGTTAGAAATTAATTGGAATAAATTTTGTGATTAATTTGATTAATTAAAAGTATAGGGACAGTTTGGTTATTTATTGAAAGTTGATGAAGGAAGGCTTTAGAACCTCATGGGATGAGGTGGATGAAAATCATCTAGGGTAAGCCTAGAAGATTTCGTCTAAGTCTCCTTGGATAAGGAGATTGAGCTGCTTAGTCAACAAGTAATTCAATCTAGGGCTTATCCCTTAAACCCTAGCTTTGGGCCCAAGAATCCTCAACTATATAAAGGAACGTAATCCTTAGATTTTCGGCAAATCATATTTTCCAAGGGAGAATCAAAATTCTACACCTTCTTTCTCCTCCTTCAAGTCATCTTCTTGCTAGCTTGGGTGTTATTCCATTAGAGGCACGAAATTTTTGGTGCTAGCTTCAAAGAGATCTACAACAAGGTATGTAATCCTAAAACCCTTTTGTGTTTGTTGAAAATTTCCTAGGGTTTCTAGGGTTTCTTATTTGATGTTCATAGTTATAGGTTCAATAGTGAAAATATAGATCCTTAGGTTGCATATGAAATTAAGAGTTTTTTGTTTTATATAAAACCTATCAGTGGTATCAGAGCCTTTTCGTTTGTTTTCAATTGAATTGTTGTAATTGTTGAATTAGATCAATTAGGGTTGATGGACATTAAACCCTAAGAGGCATGAATTTTGATTAGGGTTAGGATTTTTTGAAAACCTAACCCATTCCTCATGGATTTCAAAATTTAGGGCTAGGGTTTTGAAACCATAGCCTTCCTCCCCAAGTTTTCGAAAAAAGGCATGTTTAGGGTTTACAAATTTTCGTAATTATTATTTTATTTGCCTAAAAAGAAATAATTAAAATTAGAATAAATCCTATACCTTAATTTTTGAAAATTATAGGGTAAGGATTAAGATTAAATTATTTGATTAATTTAATTAGTTAATCCTCATCCAATTTAATATTTTAGTTAATTTTAGATTAATAGATAAATATTAAATTATTTGGTTTATTTTAAATTTAAATTAATTGTAACACCCAAAGTTTTGAAGGCCAAGAAAGGAAAGAAAACCCTAAGTTTAGGGGTCGACTCGGCGAGTCCAATGAGGAACTCGACGAGTCCGAGCGGGATCCGGTCGAGGAGTAACTGACTGACTCGGCGAGTCGGCCAAGGAGACTCAGCGAGTCGGCCAAGGAGACTCGGCGAGTCTGGTCTGTACGAGGAAAACCCTAATTCCGGGAGTTGTATCCTATATAAAGGGTGTTATGTCCCTCCCTCAACCTCCATATCATCCTAGAGAACCTGTAAACCCTAGATTTCGTGTGAGCTTCCATCATTTGAGAGAAATAGCTTTGGAGGAAGGAAATTTTGGAAAGGAACTTGAAGATCAAGAAGGTTTCTTCAAAGGGGAGGTGTAGATCCGAGATCTACTTCAGTTTGTGTTCATCTTGGAGGTATTAAGCTACCATTTTCCCTTCTTTACATCTAGATCTATTTTGTTATGAGATTTGGGGGTTTTATGGTTGATTGAGACCCAATTCAAGTTTAGGGGCTTAGATATGTTGTTGCCACTTCAGATCTAGTGTTGGGATGGTCCAATATGTCATAAAGCATTAGAAGATGAGTATTTGGTGAAGCCCTTTTGTCCTTAAACCAAACCCTAGTATGTTTTGAGCCTAGATCTCTTTAGTTATACGCAAAGTTTGCAACTTTACGTGGGGATTGAGCTTTGGAAGTATGGATCTATGGTTTGGAGTCCCTGCATGACTCAAAAGTCCTCTGCATGTATGGAGATCTGAATGGACTCGACGAGTCCTTTGAGTGGACTCGGCGAGTAGCATGAAGATTTGGAGGAACTCGACGAGTGGGATGAACAGCTCGTCGAGTCAGATGAAGTTGGGCAGGAACTCGGCGAGTTGGATGAACAACTCTGCGAGTCTGTTGAAGGTTGTCTTGGACTCGGCGAGTCAGGTCGCGAAACCCCAAACCCTTCGAGTTGAGACTCGAATCAGTGAGTCGAGTGGAGACTCAGTGAGTTGGACAGGTCAGGACTCGGAAATCGGTAGACTCGGCAAGTTATGGACTGACTCGGCGAGTCGAGTCGTAAAGAGGACTCTGAACATATGAACTCGGCGAGTCAATAGGGTGACTCGGCGAGTAGGGTTGACCTGGAAGGTTGACTTTGACCAGGACTTTGACTTGGTTGTCTTTCGGGGGTCAGTTAGACTCACTGTTGCATTGATATTGGTAGCTCGGGGAGCGAGTGGAGCAGGAGTTCAGAGAGTTGCTGGGCAGCAGCTAGTGGGTTCATCAGCCAGTTCAGCTAGTGCAGGTGAGTTTCCCTTTGTATGAATGGGTCTACGGCCACAATGTTGGCCCATGTAGTTATGAGTAGAAGACCCGGGGGTTAGCCCTAGGCATAGTATGCTAGTATGATATTCGGGACGAGGTACAATGATAGAGGGCGGGTTCCCAAGGAATGGTTTATGTGATAATTTATACTTGTTGTCTGTGTGATACTTGTATGTGCCTGGTAAGGAGGTGAGAGTGGGCGAGGTCCCGTATCTCACCAATAGCAGAGTGTGGATGGTGTTCCACATCTCAATAGCAGCAGATCAGGGGCGAGGCCCAAGTTAGGGAAGGAGTGAGGGTGGGCTGGGCCCGTACCTCACTATCAGCAGGAGTATGGACGGGGTTCCATGACTCATCAGTAGCATAACAAGGGCGGGGCCCAAAGATAGGCGAGGCCTTAGGACAAGATCTGTTAGTATGTGTTTAGCTTATGTGATGTGTTGTGATATGTTTATGTGCTATTATATGTTAGTGGGCAAGGCCTAAGTAAAAAAGATATGTATCTGAGCGAGGCTCGAAGCCAGGCGGGGCCTAGAGCGGTGGTTCGTTGTAGCAGGCGCGGCCCGAGGTAGGGGGCGAGGCCAAGGATAGCGGGCGTGGCCGAGTATGTGCAGTATGTGGTTATGCATGGTATGTGGTAGGGTGGGGAACTCACTAAGCTTCGTGCTTACGGTTTTCAGTTTTGGTTTCAGGTACTTTCGGTAGCGGAGGGAAGAGCTCGGGGTGATCGCATGGCACACACCATAGATTAGACAGCCTGGGAATGTTTTACTTTGATAATGAACATGTGTTTTGGAATTTAATACTCTGATTATAATTGGATTGATGAATTTGCTTTAAGTAATGTTTTATTAAAAGAAAATTTTTAGTCTTGAATTTTGGGATGTTACAAGTTGGTATCAGAGCCTTGGTTTGAGGGATTTGGTCATGCTCTCGGGTGTGTCTGAACTCAAACTGAGGAATTGGTATAGAAGTTTTCAAAATGAAAAGACGGTTTTGTAAAAAGAGAGTTTTGGGAAGGAAAACAGTTTTAGAAAAGCAAAAATAATTCAGGAAGAAAAGAACTTTGAAAAGAGAAAAAGGGTGTGGTGCATGCAATCAACCGAGCTCAAGTAAGTACCCTAAAATACCCATACAAGTTTATGTTATGATTATCAGTTGATAGAACAGTATGCTAGATTAGGACTAAGGATCTAGGGATGATGCCTTATGTGTCTATTATATGTGTTTTGAGCTGCATGATAGTGCTGATTAGACAGTACTAGGATAGCATGTTTAGGTTATGCCTGAGTTTATGAGTTTGTGCGGGCCTATGAGTTTTTGTTGCATGCTAGTTCAGTTTCTTGCTATGTGGATATGATTGCTTGAGTATGTTGTGGTTAGATTTTCCCTTGTCTGAATGCTGCTTGTTTTGTGCATTGTAGGATTTCGAGTGATGAAAGTTAGCCATTAGGTGGATACGATACGTCACATGTGATCAGGGTTGAGTAATCTCAGAGTGCTGGATTTGGTCCTATTGCGCAACTCTTGTTTGAGTCCAACCGTTGTAGGGACGAGTCTTTTACTTGAAGGATTATCTGAGCCTCGTCACATGTGATGGTATCCAGGTGATGGCTAATTGGCATCAGAAGGAGACCTTCAGCAGCTAAGGATTGGTTTGAGTTGAGTCAGAGGTTTCCCTAGGGTAAGCCTAGGATGAGATAGTGCTGGGAACAGTAGTAGTGGATAAGGGACCTGGTGGAGTCAAAGCAATTCCTGAGGAAAGTACAGATAGATGTGGAAGGTAGTTTGGGCCCGTACTACTGAAAGCAAAGGATCCGTACTCGATTCGGGAAAGGCCAAGACAAGACCGGGAACCTAGTAGGGAGTGTGTTTGGTCTCGCAGCAGTGATGAGTATTCTGATAGTGGATGTATTATATTTTCAGTATGGTGACATTGCGAGAGAGACCAGCGGGCGGATCAGGCACCGGAGAGGGATCTGGCTCGGGTTCAGGAGCCAAGCAGCTCGAGGAGCAAACGAGGGAGTTGATATCAGCAGAGGTTACGCGCAGTATTCTAGATCAGACTCCTGTGATCTTTGGCATGGTCAAGGAGGGTATATTGGAGATTTTGGATGACAGGCTGGGAGCCTTCCGTACTGAGATGATGGCATTTATGGGAGCGCGTACCTTGACATTTCGAGAGTTCAGGGCTTGTGGAGCACCAGATTATCATGGGGCTAGGGACCCCATCGCTAGCAGCAGATGGTTAGTTGATGTTGCCAATGCATTCCGTACGAGCCGGTGTCCTGAGGGGGACAAGGTCAGACTCGCTTCCTGTCTTCTGAAGGACAGAGCGAGGGATTGGTGAGATGAGATTGGTCATGCTTTGGGGGATGATGCCGTGTTGGACGCGATGACTTGGAGCGATTTCTCAACCAGGTTCAGGGCGGAGTTTTCGCTGATTATTGAGGTGCAGCAGTTGACACGGGAGTTTCAAGATTTGACGCAGACCACTGAGCCTGTGGCGGAGATCACCGCCAAGTTCAGGGAGAGGGCTCTTCTTATACCGCAGTATGTCACGGATGAGGAAATGAAGAAGGCCCGATACCATGAGATGTTGAGGGATGACATCAGGGAGTTCGTGAGCATATCCAGCTGTAAGATGTTGGAAGATATGATTTCTCGGGCTAGAGAGAGGGAAATTGATTTGGAGCAGATCCGGAAGAGGAAGCTGGATGAGGTTCAGGTAGCTGCTGGTTCGAGCAAAAGGCCCAAGGGATCGGATTCGAGGTCGATGGATTTTCAGGACTGCAGTCGGTGCGGTAAGTGTGGCAGGGCGCACGGGGGCGCGTGCAGGAGTGGTAGCGGTGGTGAGTCTGGCTGTTTCAAGTGCGGTCGGATTGGTCATTTCAGCAGGGATTGTACTATTACCACCTCACAGGGATTAGACCTGTTATGCTTTCACTACAACCAGCGGGGCCACAAGAAGGCCCAGTGCCCCAGTTTGTTTTCAGCAGGACGGGTGATGGCACCTGCCCCTGCAACTTTGAGGATCACAGACGGCCGTCAGGGCCGTGCAGAGGCACCTGCAGTAGGAGGCAGAGCTCTTCAGATGACTACCTTAGAGACGCGATCAACACCGGACGTTGCAGGTATGCGATTTCTGTTTTCAGTTCTTTTATTTGTGCATGATTATATTGTTATGGTTCTGCATCATTATCAGTATGAGTATTTGTGACAACCCAAAATTTATTCCGTCATTTTTAACCTTCTTCCGTTAATAAGCCCCACTTTATTTATTTGTCCGTTAACCTTTTGGAAGAGGTTAATTAATTTGGGACTTTTATAATGACTTGGTAAGGGTTGAAATAAAATTAGAAACACCCACAAAAGGCCCTTAAAAATGTTTAGTTTCAACCAAGTCAAAATACGACCACTAAGTCGGGTGAGACCAAAAGCCTCGTTTAACGGCAGTATCGGGTAGATTTCCACTGAGCCTCAACTCAAACCCCTATATAAGGGGGAGTGGACTTCAATTCCACCCTTTTCACCCTCTCTCTATACTCTCTCTCTCTCTCTACAACTTAGTTTTCGAGCCAAAATCGTCCGTTTCGAGCCCCAAACGAGTAAGCCATCTACCCTAACTTGTTGTATAGCTTAACTAACATGAAAATTCATGTTTAAAACACCAAATAGGGGTACATTCATGTGTTTACAGCCCAAGAACACTCTTGGACCGTTAACACCATTTAATGGGGTTTTTAAGCCCTAAAACCCCTCTAAACTACCCCTAAGGCTTAGATATGGCTAAATGGCTTATGGAATCGGACTTAGAACACCTTGAACTAACATTTTAGGGAGTAAACTTGAGTTTACTGCCCAAGATCATTCTTGGGCCATAAACTCCTCTTCATGGGGAGTAAACTCAAGTTTATGTGTTAGAAATGCCCTAAACACCTCCTATGGCCTTGGAAAAATGTCTAGAAGAAAAAATCCCATAGATGTAAATGCTTTAAACATTAAAGAAACCAAGGAATGGGAGTTTACGGCCGTAAAACCCCCTAAGAAAGGTCTATGGGCCGTAAACTCCTATAAGATGCCCAAATGATACCCTAAACTCCCCATTTGACTTGGAAAAATGCATAGTATTTTATTCTCTACCATTTAAGACCTTAAAACACAAAAGAAATGAGCACATGAGAGCTTACGGCCGTAAACTCCTTGTATAGGGCCGTAAGCTCCCTAAAATGGTGCATTTGAGGCCTTAATCCTTTTATAAATCCTAGATTTGAGCCTAGCATAATTCCACAAGTAATATAAGACACCTTGGCATCCTAGAACACCCTCACCGTGAGTTTACAGCCATAAACTCATGGGAGTTAGTTCCAGGGCCATGAACTCTATAAAGAGTTTACTGTTGGAGAGTAAACTCCTTATTTAAGCCATACACGCCCTTAAACGTTACCCATGACACCCCTAACACTTAATTAAAGTGTTTTTCGCACTTTAGGATGCGTATACTTGTTAAATTAGTATTATATGTACTAATTGTATGTAAACATATGTTATCCTATGTTAATAGGTCACTAAGTGTGTTCAAGTCTTTACTTGACACCGAGCACCCAACCGGCACCTTCGTTCGATCCACGTACGACAGGTGAGTTCATACCCCTGAATGAACCTTTTAAATGTTTTTACATGTTTTAGCGGGGGGGTGGGGGGGGGGGAATACAAGTTAAACATGCCAGTTATCATATCAATCACATGTGATTGATAACCCGCATGCACAAGGATTTACTACACTATTAACCGTTTTACCGAGAATGATACTGTAAATGTTTTTCTAAAACGTCGATACTTGTTCAACTTTTACTTATATTGTTTTATGAAAGTTTCATTTAAAACTTGTTTATGAAAAGTTTCCAATGGAATTCTAAAGGTTTTCAAACTGATTTTACATAAGAATACCAAGTTATGATTTTCTTAGGCATAAAGTTTTTTCCAAAGTTTTCTTCCATGTTTTTATACTCCTACTTAGTTAAACACTATTACTTTATTAACACTTCTATTTTGAAATACGCTTATACTTGTTTACGCTTTTACTTCGTGATACACTCTTACTTAGTGATATGCTCCTACTTTATAAACGCTCCTACTTATTAACGTTTCCACTTATTAACGCTCTTACTTTAATTATGTTACTACTTCACGAACCACTCCTACTTTATTAATACTACTACTTCACAAACGTTTGTACTTTATTAACACTCCCACTTCGAGGAACGCTTCTACTTCACGATATACTACTACTTCACGATACGCTACTACTTCACGATACGCCACTACTTCATGATACGCTACTACTTCACTATACGCTTTTACTTCACGATACACTCCTACTTGTTAACACTTATACTTTGTGAAACACTTCTACTTCGTTAAACACATAAACTTCGTTAAATGTTCCTATTTGTTAAATGTATGCCTATGCTTGTATAGATATATATAAATAATGTTTAAAGGACTTAGGAAGGCTTGTTCGCCCTATTTCCTTTTCTTCGTTGAGATGTGGTCTGGTGGGATCGGATGTCCGTCCGAAGGTCGTTTGATCATTAGTTATATATTATGTATACAAGCATAGACATATAGGTTTACATTAGTCAGTTCAGTTATGAGTCTCTATCAGTAGTCTAGTTCTCTTACTTTAGAACGTGACACAGTATTTCCCACTATGGCGCTTCATTGCGCCAACGCCGTGCAACTAAAGTCTCCGGGAAGGAGAGCGAACATCATGTGTATAGATCTATACGGGACTGACACTCCCACACCCTGACTACTAGCTATAGTATGCGCCGGTAAGGCCCATGGGTGACATGAAGCCACTATTACTACTGCCACTACTACTGCCACTACCTCTACGCATGACCTGGAGGGTCATCGGATACTCTATTTTCGATTAGCATGGTTACATATAAGTTCACATTCACTCTTTGTTTTAGACCTTGCTAGACGTATCATTCAGTTGATACTGTCTGTGGTATGTGCTCACTGTTTTTAGGCCTTACTAGACGTGTCTTTCATTTGATACCGTTTGGGGTCTGTGTCTCCTTTGGTTAGACTGAGCCAGGCGTGTCGTTCACTCGATACTCTCATAGAGTCTATGATTTCCTTGCCTTAGTTAGCAGTATCTTCTGCTGAGGCATACGCTATTTTCCCTTGTATTTTACGACTTCCTTTAAACTCAAATACCGTATTTTGGTAATGATAATATTTCAAGGAAATTCTCTTTAAAACATAATAATGTCGGGTCTTGGTAGAAGACTACTTTTATTTAAGAAAATATAGGATTTTCTGGAAAGGACTCTAATTCACTCTTGATTCTAAACTACTACTACTACTTATATAAAGTTAATTGGATAAAATGACACTAAATACTTATGAACTCACCAGCATTTATAAAAATGCTGATACTCGCTTTTCAAATAACTTGTATTCTCAGGTCAGCATTAGACAGGTACATCCCCGGAGCTTTGATGAAGATAGTTTAGTACCAAGCTGCATTATACTATTACTTGTATTACTTAAATGATGTGATGTAATGTAAACCATGTAAAACTATTACTATTAATGCAATGGTTGTTGTACTTTGATTACTATACTGCATATGTTGTGATACTTGACGTGAAGTCATCCACCCCAGAACGTTTCCGCCGTTCCGGTTTTGGGGTGTGAGAGATTGGTATCAGAGCATTGTTTATAGTGAGCTAAGTATATCAATTCATAAAAGATATACAACCTATAAATACATAGGGATAAAACACTCTGACCAAGAATTATACTTTAAAATATAACCATATTTTACCTAAGTATAAGAACATCCAGAATCTAAACACTTGAACACAAGTATCACAAGAAGAACAATAATAAAAGTCTTCGGATGTTGAGCATTACCGTCAAACCTGGGCAGTTATGTAATCGTAAGCTGGAATAAATGTAACCTGATCAACTACATTTATTCGAGATGCGATGAACGTGTGCTTGGGAGTGATAGTGGTGTTGCAACAGGTCTGAAACTTACCAACTAGGAATGCTAGAGCCAAACATAAAGTTTAAAATACTATGGGAGTATTTTGGAATACTAAAAGACTCACATTAATCCCAAAATCATATTCAGAAGATAAGAAACAAACAAGAATTAAAATACCATAGGGGTATTTTAGGATCCATAACTAACCTTGTGAGAAGAACTAAAAAGATCCTTATTGATATACCTACAATTACAGAGAGTATACTCCCAAGGCTATATATAATAAGGATCCCATAGGCTAAGAATGTGTGGTTTCGCCTTATTTCCTTTTCCTCGTTGGGATGTGGATCTAGAGTAGTATCACATATTCGAAGGCCTATCGGATCTAAGCTATATATGATTTGTATACCCTGTGTAATTGTAGCAGGACTCGATATGGATCATCCAGTGAAATGTTAATAATCTCTTAGGATTCTTTAGACATTGCCATTCTCGCACGAACCCTATAGAAAACCCTATCCACTTCAGTACTCTGAAGAAGAGTTAAATTAAGACCCCGAAGAGGTTCATTGGGAAGATTTCCAGTCGAAAATAAATGGACTGGGTCTAGACTATTGAAATCACCAAGTGCCTATATCTTTTTAGGGACAATGGTGAGAAATTCGCCTAAACTTCCGAGATTTCCAGTAATCCATCCTGAAGCGATGACGCTCAGAGTCGAAATCAGAAGGAAGGCGGAGTATAGATTCAATATGTCCATACGAGGAGAGAACCCTAGGTAACTATCCAAAGGAAACCAACACCAGTCACAATCAAAGATACGAGGTAGACAGAGGGAACCAGTACATGGAACCCCAGAAGTGTCTTTTCCTCATGTTCGTCACGCTAATACACCTATAAAATAATACAATTTAGTGAGTTAGTGATTACACTACTCACGCTAGGTGTTAGGTAAATCGCCTTTTTCCCGTTTCCAGTTACACGATTAGTGAGGATCCCCACACCTCTATTGAAAATGTTTAGCCATAAGCCTTCATGAGCCTCTCTTCCCGTGGTGTTCGTTCCGAACTGTTCTCAAATCTTTCCAGGCCGAAGAGTGAAACCTTTCCCAGTATAAAGGTAACTTAGTAGGAACGACTCGCATCTTATGGCCTTTTCCGATACTCATACTCCTACCTTGAATACCAGGACTACATCATAGGGATGTAGGTCGACACTCAGACAACCAACATCCGAGGCACGGGAAAATTTAGGCCTAACATAGTAAGGATAGATATGTCCATGGTTAACCATCGTCTCTCATCCGCTTGAGTTCCTTTCCGTATAGGAAAAACCATGCCTCCAAGCAAGCATAACCAATCCACTAGCAAGAAACCTACTCTCCTACTCGATGAAGCTACTTTCCAGACTGTAGTCTCGGCAGCCGTAGCAGTTGTCCTGGCTCAACTGAATGCTAACAACGCCAATGTTAGCAAGAGCCCTATCGGAAATTCCGATCCTAGTAATGGACAGCAACAACCAAACTCCGCATACCCAGCCACCCAAGAACCTCACTCAAATCCATTGACGAGGAAGATCAAGATCGAGGAAGGAAGTATGTCGGCTCAAGGACCTTCCGAAGGGCAACGAGCTGAGACGGTCAAATTCCCTGCCAACCCTTCCATTCCTACACCTAGGAGAACATACCTAGGAAACCTTCCCCACTACAGCAAGAGCAGTTTCCACCATCATGATAGCTGTCGAGAACTCTTTTGTGCTAGGTGCAATATGAAGGTCCATACTGCTTGCGTCTGCAGAACCCCGGTTGAGTTTATTACATCAACCACCAATGTGGCGACCAATCCAGTTTGTCGTCTATGTGGTGAGATTGGACACTCCAAGAAGGACTGTCCAACCGAAGGAAACAACAAAGACTCAGGAGGAGTCTGACTCTAATGCTTAGGGAGAAGCATCAAGGAACCCGGTAGATTTTGGTACGTCTCTCAATTTCAGATAACTAACCAAAAACATTTTCGAAGGGTGCCAACTTCGACGACTCTATCAATCATGGTTTGACGTAGTGCAACCATGTGTAAAATCCTTAGTGCTGTGTAAAAAGAACTTTCTCTGTAGCCATTTCGGCAAATAAAGGTTCTTCCGTACCTAAACAAAATAAATATAATAAAGACTAATACGATCCGTCAATCGTCACTCTTATTTCAAACTTTCCAAAGTACCCAGGCGAGGGGTACCGCACGCTATTAACCAACCCTCCTTAGACAGATAGAGACCAAAGCGAAAGACACTGCAGGTATTCCAGAAGACGATAACCACCCGAAGCATACTCCGTAGGTTCCCCAGAAAGACCCTTCATCCTATCCCATGGAACGGGAGCTAGAGTCAAGAGAACGCTTGCGGGTTGAGCTACTATAATGACCACAAATCCGAAATTGTTGTCATCATAGTTAAGCCAAAATAGTAGCTAACACACTCAATTGGTAAAGAAATCTAAGTCGTAAGAGTCAAGGACATTGACTACGACCATCCACTCACGCTTAATCCCCCGAACTACGCATTGCAGCGAATATCCCGGAAATCCGAGAGCTGCGATAAATTAAACTCTGAGAAGAGTGGATGAGGAGATTAAAGTTCCGAGTGATGGAACCCTATACTCACAAGATTTGACCTAGACCGAGAAAACTCAGAACCTTTGGGAGAGTAGTTGCTGAAGATGTTCACACTACTCAGGAACTTCGTCCACCCCGTTACCGACGAGTAGTGCCTAGAACCCTCCGCCCTCTCGCGTGGAGGAAGTCACCGTCGCCTTGTAGACGATAGACCACATTCTCCGAAGTGAACACTAGAATACCGAGAACCGCAGAATAACCTTCACAGCCAAGAATACTTGATCAAAGTGCGAAAGTAGTTGCGTTAAGCCTTATAACTCAGATCCCGAAGAGATTTTAGACTTGACACCAGTCTAGGTGTTAGTCGATGGGTTATACAAGAAGTACGCGCTTTCCACACTAAAATAAACCAACGCTTTGCAAATAAGGGCATGTCTTACAAGATTCATTGGACTATCAGGTGTTCCACGAATACTATCTCACGCAGAAATAGTAGAACCACCTCCTGAGATAGTCCAACACTCGTTTGGTGAAACCCTGTCATCCCGAACCTGAGGGTTTCCGTTAGAATTATCTCAAGAATCAAAAGTGCAGGTTCACTTTGCACGAGCTTGAGATAGACACTCTACAGCAAACAGATAACCATAGACACGCAACCCATCCGATGATCTAGAAAGTCTCTAAAAGTCAATTGACAGGAAACGCGAAACCAAGGACAACCCGAGCTTCCTAAGAACCAACCTGAAGGACTACACTTCCAGTATGAGAGAGAACATTAGGAACTTCAGAATGGCGATCACGCCAGTGATGATCTTTCCATAGAAGTACACTATGTTCTAAGTACTGAAAAGCTCTACCCTTCCAAGAGCTTAGGACCATCCGAGATTCCTTTTAGAAATCGGTCCAACCACTCGTCAGACCACTACTACTTTCAGAAATTCCACGAGCTTCACCCCAGATCGATCCACTCCTTAGACTTGATAAGTGTTTGCCCAACGTCACCCTTCGTAGCCCACTCATCTTGATAGAAACCATTGAGAACCCTAACTTCGTAGACATACCTTTAGGAAATCGCTAACTGTACTAGACGGAATCCGCATCCCATAGGTGAAGGTTTGTTGGAATGACAAACACAGGCCAGAGTTCACTTGGGAGTGCGAGGTCAAACCGAACAGGAAGTACCCTCCTGCCCCTACTCGGTCATTCATACCTACTTCCTTGCCTAAACCTGAATTTTGGGACGAAATTCCCTCTAAACGGGGGATGATGTGACAACACGAAATTTATTCTGTCATTCTTAACCTTCTTCCGTTAATAACCCCCGCTTTATTTATTTGTCTGTTAACCTTTTGGAAGAGGTTAATTAATTTGGGACTTTTATAATGACTTGGTAAGGGTTGAAATAAAATTAGAAACACCCACAAAAGCCCCTTAAAAATGTTTAGTTTCAACCAAGTCAAAATACGACCACTAAATCGGGTGCGACCAAAAGTCCCGTTTAACGACAGTATCGGGTAGATATCCACTGAGCCTCAACTCAAAACCCTATATAAGGGGGAGTGGACTTCAATTCCACCCTTTTCACCCTCTTTCTATACTCTCTCTCTACAACTTAGTTTTCGAGCCAAAATCGTCCGTTTTGAGTCCCAAACGAGTAATCCATCTACCTTAACTTGTTGTATAGCTTAACTAACATGCAAATACGTGTTTAAAACACCAAATAGGGGTACATTCATGTGTTTACAGCCCAAGAACAATCTTGGACCGTGAACACCATTTAATGGGGTTTTTAAGCCCCAAAACCCCTCTAAACTACCCCTAAGGCTTAGATATGGCTAAATGGCTTATGGAATCGGACATAGAACACCTTGAACTAACATTTTGGGGAGTAAACTTGAGTTTACTGCCCAAGATCATTCTTGGGCCGTAAACTCCTCTTCATGGGGAGTAAACTCAAGTTTATGTGTTAGAAATGCCCCAAACACCTCCTATGGCCTTGGAAAAATGTCTAGAAGCAAATCCCATAGATGTAAATGCTTCAAACATTGAAGAAACCAAGGAATGGGAGTTTACGGCTGAAACCCCCCTAGGAAAGGTCCATGTGTCGTAAACTCCTATAAGATGCCCAAATGATACCCTAAACTCCCCATTTGACTTGGAAAAATGCATAGGATTTTATTCTCTACCATTTAAGACCTTAAAACACAAAAGAAATGAGAACATGAGAGCTTACAGCCGTAAACTCCTTGTTTAGGGTCGTAAGCTCCCTAAAATGGTGCATTTGAGGCCTTAATCCTTTTATAAGTCCTAGATTTGAGCCTATCATAATTCCACAAGTAATATAAGACACTTTGGCATCCTAGAACACCCTCACCATGAGTTTACGGCCGTAAACTCATGGGAGTTAGTCCCATGGACATGAACTCTATAAAGAGTTTACTGTTGGAGAGTAAACTCCCTATTTTAGCCATACACGCCCTTAAACGTTACCCGGGACACCCCTAGCACTTAATTAAAGTGTTTTTCGCACTTTAGGATGCGTATACTTGTTAAATTAGTATTATATGTACTAATTGTATGTAAACATATGTTATCATATGTTAATAGGTCACTAAGTGTGCTCAAGTCTTTACTTGACACCGAGCACCCAACCGACACCTTCGTTCGATCCACTTACGACAGGTGAGTTCATACCCCTGAATGAACCTTTTAAATGTTTTTACATGTTTTAGCGGGGGGGGGGGGGGGGGGGGAATACAAGTTAAACATGCCAGTTATCATATCAATCACATGTGATTGATAACCCGCGTGCACAAGGATTTACTACACTATTAACCGTTTTACCGAGAATGATACTGTAAATGTTTTTCTAAAACGTCGATACTTGTTCAACTTTTACTTATATTGTTTTATGAAAGTTTCATTTAAAACTTGTTTATGAAAAGTTTCCAATGGAATTCTAAAGGTTTTCAAACTGATTTTACATAAGAATACCAAGTTATGATTTTCTTAAGCATAAAGTTTTTTCCAAAGTTTTCTTCCATGTTTTTATACTCCTACTTAGTTAAACACTATTACTTTATTAACACTTCTATTTTGAAATACGCTTATACTTGTTTACGCTTTTACTTCGTGATACACTCTTACTTAGTGATATGCTCCTACTTTATAAACGCTCCTACTTATTAACGTTTCCACTTATTAACGCTCTTACTTTAATTGTGCTACTACTTCACGAACCACTCCTACTTTATTAATACTACTACTTCACAAACGTTTGTACCTTATTAACACTCCCACTTCGAGGAACGCTTCTACTTCACGATATACTACTACTTCACGATACGCCACTACTTCACGATACGCTACTACTTCACTATACGGTTTTACTTCACGGTACACTCCTACCTGTTAACACTTACACTTTTTGAAACACTTCTACTTCGTTAAACACATAAACTTTGTTAAATGTTCCTATTTGTTAAATGTAAGCCTGTGCTTGTATAGATATATATAAATAATGTTTAAAGGACTTAGGAAGGCTTGTTCGCCCTATTTCCTTTTCTTCGTTGAGATGTGGTCTGGTGGGATCGGATGTCCGTCCGAAGGTCGTTTGATCATTAGTTATATATTATGTATACAAGCATAGACATATAGGTTTACATTAGTCAGTTCAGTTATGAGTCTCTATCATTAGTCTAGTTCTCTTACTTTAGAATGTGACACACTATTTCCCACTACGGCTCTTCATTGCGCCAACGCCGTGTAACTAGAGTCTCCGGGAAGGAGAGCGAACATCATGTGTATAGATCTATACGGGACTGACACTCCCACACCCTGACTACTAGCTACAGTATGCGCCGGTAAGGCCCATGGGTGACATGAAGCCACTATTACTACTGCCACTACTTCTACGCATGACCTGGAGGGTCACCGGATACTCTATTGTCGATTAGCATGGTTACATATAAGTTCACATTCACTCTTTGTTTTAGACCTTGCTAGACGTATCATTCAGTTGATACTGTCTGGGGTCTGTGTTCACTGTTTTAGGCCTTACTAGACGTATCTTTCATTTGATATCGTCTGGGGTCTGTGTCTCCTTTGGTTAGACTGAGCCAGGCGTGTCGTTCACTCGATACTCTCCTGGAGTCTATGATTTCCTTGCCTTAGTCAGCAGTATCTTCTGCTGAGGCATACGCTATTTTCCCTTGTATTTTTCTAGTGATATTTTTCTACTTCCTTTAAACTCAAATACCATATTTTGGTAATGATAATATTTCATGGAAATTCTCTTTAAAACATAGTACTGTCGGTCTTGGTAGAAGACTACATTTATTTAAGAAAATATAGGATTTTCTGGAAAGGACTTTAATACACTCTTTATTCTAAACTACTACTACTACTACTTATATAAAGTTAATTGGATAAAATGACACTAAATACTTATGAACTCACCAACATTTATAAAAATGATGGTACTCGCTTTTCAAATAACTTGTATTCTCGGGTTAGCATTAGACAGGTACATCCCCGGAGCTTTGATGAAGATAGTTTAGTACCAAGCTGCATTTATACTATTACTTGTATTACTTTAATGATGTGATGTAATGTAAACCATGTAAAACTATTACTATTAATGCAATGGTTGTTGTACTTTGATTACTATACTGCATATGTTGTGATACTTGACATGACGTCATCCACCCCAGAACGTTTTTGCCATTCCGGTTTTGGGGTGTGACAGTATTTTATTTTTGAGCGGTTGATTGTGATCGAGTTATATGCCATCTGCATACCTTGGATATTTGATTAGTAGTGAGGGGATGTGCCCTATTGGAGAAGGTTACATAGGATGCAGTAACTGTAGCATGCTTGGGATGGACTTGGTATGTCTCGCTAGATCGAAGTTGTATAATGTTAGAGATGGATTGGTTAGATCCCTAGCTATGGTAAGCTTGGGTTTCTCGGTAGATTGATTATGGAATGGTAGCAAGGATTGGGATTTATTTTGAGTATTGAGCAACAAGGTGTAAGCAGGATCGAAGTGGGGGAGAATCCTCCGAGTGTGCAAAGGTAGGAGCACGCAGACCCAGAATGAGTGCGCGATCTCCGAGAGGGAGAAGAAGTGGTTCAGCGTTTGATGGATTGAGGATTTCAGGGTCGGGAGTTTGAGAAACTCCCCATCAGCTAGTGCATGTGATGGTAATGGTTGGTACGTGGTTGGGAATTCAGGTTGTGGATCGCCCGTAGGACTCGAGGGAGTCGGAATGAGGATCTTGAGAGCTAATGCCACATGGGTGCCTTCGTATTAGCAGTTAGTGGTGGAAATGTTGTAAGACTACGGGGCACCCGTAGCATTCACTAACAGTCAGCAATGGATGGTGATGTAAGACTACGGGTAAGCCGTAGCATTCCTTAGTAGCTTCGTTAGCAGAGTTGGGGAGAGGCCCTTATCTCCTAGTGATCAGATAGGGATCTGGAATGGGTAGTAGATGAGAATGATAGGGAGTTTGCCTATATAGCCCTAGAGAGGTGAGACCTTGGGAGAGGCCGCTCCAGGATATAGTTGGGTGAGACCCGTGGACGAGGCCCGTATGAGATTAGCAGTGTAGATGAGACCTGAGAGCAGGGTTGCTTAGTAGTATGGTTGGGTGAGACCCATGGGCGAGGCCCGAGCAAGAGTGATTAGACTAGTGGGACTAGAAGGATAAAGGCGGGTGGGACCCATGGGCGAGGCCCATGAGTTTTAGCAGCACAGGTGGGACCTGGTAGGGACCTTAGTGTCAAGTTAGGGGATTGGGGATCCCAGGTTTGTAGTGCCTGAATGGCAGAATAGATTGAGCAATTATAGTTGGTCGAAGTTTCTTCGGAAGTCGAAGGGAGCGACTAGTGGTCGTGTTGGGGCTAGCAACCGGTGGGAGCTGGTAATCCAGACATTGATAGGTTGGTAGGGACCAGGGTGGTCTCAGTTCATCCGGAAGGCAGACAAGGAATAGAAGAATTTTCAGTCAGTAGTACTGCGGGTATGCAGTGTATGGTGGAATTCAGTTAGTTGAAACGAGGGGTGCTCGGCACCAAGTTTTGACAAAGAGGATTGCCCAGTGGATACTGGCGATAATGACCCGTACTGGAAGTTGCGGGAATAATGGATTTGGTGAAGATAGGATCTTTATAGTGACAGAGAAAATAGTTGGTTATGGAGCATCGCCTTGGGAAGGCAAGGAAATCGCGCAAGGAAAGAAGGGGTGAACCCCTATAGGTTCAGTGCAGTACTCGGTGAGTACCAGAAGGATTGTCGGTTGAGTAAGTTGTGTTTCAAGGATGTTCAGGGTCAGGGTGACCCGAGACTACTATCCGCAAGGATTGATGATAGTCAAAATGACCGAGCGGAAGGCCAGCGAAGGTAGGCAGCTGGTGTTGGATTGATTGGTGGGATATTGGAGGCAGATCGCAGGCGGTGGGCCATAGCAAACTTCGAGGACGAAGTTTAGTTTAAGTGGGGGAGAGTTGTAATACCCTAAGTTTTGAAGGCCAAGAAAGGAAAGAAAACCCTAAGTTTAGGGGGCGACTCGGCGAGTCCAAGGAGGAAATCGGCGAGTCCGAGCGGGATCCGGGTCGAGGAGTAAGTGACCGACTCGGCGAGTCGGCCAAGGAGACTCGGCGAGTCTGGTCTTTCCGAGGAAAACCCTAATTCCGGGAGTTGTATCCTATATAAAGGGTGTTATGTCCCTCCCTCAGCCTCCATATCATCCTAGAGAACCTGTAAACCTTAGATTTCGTGTGAGCTTCCATCATTTGAGAGAAATAGCTTTGGAGGAAGGAAATTTTGGAAAGGAACTTGAAGATCAAGAAGGTTGCTTCAAAGGGGAGGTGTAGATCCGAGATCTACTTCAGTTTGTGTTCATCTTGGAGGTATTAAGCTGCCATTTTCCCTTCTTTGCATCTAGATCTATTTTTTTATGAGATTTGGGGGTTTGATGGTTGATTGAGACCCAATTCGAGTTTAGGGGCTTAGATATGTTGTTGGCACTTCAGATCTAGTGTTGGGATGGTCCAATATGTCATAAAGCATTAGAAAATGAGTAGTTGGTGAAGCCCTTTTGTCCTTAAACCAAACCCTAGTATGTTTTGAGCCTAGATCTCTTTAGTTATACGTAAAGTTTGCAACTTTACATGGGGATTGAGCTTTGGAAGTATGGATCTATGGTTTGGAGTCCCTGCATGACTCAAAAGTCCTCTGTATGTATGGAGATCTGAATGGACTCGGCGAGTCCTTTGAGTGGACTCGGCGAGTAGCATGAAGATTTGGAGGAACTCGACGAGTGGGATGAACAGCTCGTCGAGTCAGATGAAGTTGGGCAGGAACTCAGCGAGTTGGATGAACAACTCGGCGAGTCTGTTGAAGGTTGTCTTGGACTCGGCGAGTCTGTTCTTGGACTCGGCGAGTCAGGTCGCAAAACCCCAAACCCTTTGAGTTGAGACTCGAATCAGTGAGTCGCGTGGAGACTCGGTGAGTTGGACAAGTCAGGACTCGGAAATCGGTAGACTCGGCGAGTTATGGACTGACTCGGCGAGTCGAGTCGAAAAGAGAAGGACTATAAACATATGAACTTAGCGAGTCAATAGGGTGACTCGGCGAGTAGGTTTGACCTGGAAGGTTGAATTTGACCAGGACTTTGACTTTGACCAGAGTTGACTTGGTTGTCTTTCGGGGGTCAGTTAGACTCAGTGTTGCATTGATATTGGTAGCTCGGGGAGCGAGTGGAGCAGGAGTTCAGAGAGTTGTCGGGCAGCAGCTAGTGGGTTCATCAACCAGTTCAGTCAGTGCAGGTGAGTTTCCCTTTGTATGAATGAGTCTATGGCCACAATGTCGGCCCATGTAGTTATGAGTAGAAGACCCGGTGGTTAGCCCTAGGCACAGTATGCTAGTATGATATTCGGGACGAGGTCCAATGATAGAGGGCGGGTGCCCAAGGAATGGTTTATGTGATAGTTTATACTTGCTGTCTGTGTGATACTTGTATGTGCTTGGTAGGGAGGTGAGAGTGGGCGAGGTCCCGTATCTCACCAATAGCAGAGTGTGGATGGTGTTCCACATCTCAGTAGCAGCAGATCAGGGGCGATGCCCAAGTTAGGGAAGGAGTGAGGGTGGGTTGGGCCCGGACCTCACTATCAGCAGGAGTATGGACGGGGTTGCATGACTCATCAGTAGCAGGACAAGGGCGGGGCCTAGAGATAGGCGAGGCCTTAGGACAAGATCCGTTAGTATGTGTTTAGCTTATGTGATGTGTTGTGATATGTTTATGTGCTATTATATGTTAGTGGGCGAGGCTCTGTGACAGGCGAGGCCTAAGTAAAACAGATATGTATCCGAGCGGGGCTCGAAGCCAGGCGGGGCCTGGAGCGCCGGGGACATTGTAACGGGCGAGGCCCGAGGTAGGGGGCGAGGCCCAGGATAGCGGGCGTGGCCCATTATGTGCAGTATATGGTTATGCATGGTATGTGGTAGGGTGGGGAACTCACTAAGCTTCGTGCTTACAGTTTTCAGTTTTGGTTTCAGGTACTTCCGGTAGCGGAGGGAAGAGCTCGGGGTGATCGCATGGCACACACCATAGATTAGACAGCCTGGGAATGTTTTACTCTGATAATGAACATGTGTTTTGGAATTTAATACTCTGATTATAATTGGATTGATGAATTTGCTTTAAGTAATGTTTTATTAAAAGAAAATTTTTAGTCTTGAATTTTGGGATTTACATTAATGGTTTAATAATTTTCTAAGTTTAAACAATAAACCTGGTGTTTTGAAAAGTTTTTAAATACACCTTATATATATATATATATATATATATATATATATATATATATGATATTAAATGATTAATTACTATATATATAGGAATCAGTCAGTCAAATTGCTAGTATACCTCATTCACGAAGCTAGTCTATAAAGGGGGGGGGGGGGGGGGGGATAAGGAAAATGTATATAAAATGGTAGTTGAATGGGTGTCCACTCTCACCCACTACTTCCTTGATTAGTAGAGGGTCATTATCAGAACGGATTTCATAGGACAACTAAATCTCATTAAAAGTATAATGCTATTAAAAGTACTATAACCTTTTATTTAAAATCTCATATCTAGTTACTTTAGGAAAAATGTGAATTAGTATGCTAACCCGTGAAATTGCACATTACACTTTATGAGTCATTACTGGAGCGTGTTTGGTTAACCAGGACGCTAATAGGGACTAATAAAGAGTTGTAATGGGTATCTCATAAATTATCATTATTGATGGAGCGTGTGTGGTTTACCGACACATCAATTGGGATAATAAATGACAACGAGGTTACCAATCACATTTTCATGTTTTTCACACATTGTTTCTGATCTTTGGTATCCCAGTCACAAATAGAAGAACATAATCTGAGATTAAACATGCTATTGAATAGTTTCAATAAATCTCAAAGACCTAGGAATTTCAGTTAACTTCAATATTATTTTTCTTTGTGGAATTGGTAAATTGTCATTTACCTACATTTATAAAATTTACAATTAGATTATGGCATCCCTTTTCTAAGTTGTGAATTATATAGTTGGGTCCTAGCCTTAATATTTTATTTTGGGTTACTATATTAAGGATTATTTTTATCTAACTACAACTACCTTATTTTTATAGATGTTTACTCCAACTAATGCTTCTGGTTCCTCCTCCTCCTCCAACCACCATAACTTCTCGTTGTTGTCCATCTACTCAAAGGTGACATTGGATGGAACCAACTTCAATGACTGTATGCGCAACATCAAAATGGACCTTCGTTTCGAGAACAAGGATTATGTCCTTGAAAAATAACTAAATGAAATCGAAGAAGAGAAGGCCACTCCTGAAGAATTGGCCTCCTACAAGAAACACTATGATGATGCAACAAAAGTTGTTTGCATCATGGTCGCTACTATGACCCCTGAGTTGCAGAGATTTTATGAAGACTACTGGCCGTGTGAGATGAACAAGGACCTTGTGGAAAAGTTCCACAAGCGAGCTCATCAAGAAAAATACAAGGTGGTCAAAGCCCTCATGGTTTGCAAGATCAAGGAGGGAGACTCTGTCCGTGCCCACGTGCAAAGGATGCAATGATATGTTGAGCACCTTGTTAGGCTAAATGTGCATTTTGATAAGGAGCTGGCTAGTGACATAGTCCTAAACTCCTTACCAAGTTGTTATGATTAGTTCATGCTGACCTATCATTTGAACAACACTGAGATCACCTTGGCTCAATTACACAACCTTCTGTAGACAACTGAAGCAGGATTGAAAGGAAAAGGTTTAGCCTCCACTCCTGCTAGTGCTCCCGTCCCATCCATTGGACAAGGAAAGGGTAAAAAGAGGAAAGGTCCTCCTAAGAAAAACTGGAGAGGAAAGTCTCATGCAGGGTCATCCAGTAGTGGCCCTAAAGGAAAGTCCAGTTCTGATCATCCATCCTCTTCTAATCCGAAGGAGGCTATTTGCTTTTATTGAAACGACAATAGGCATTTGAAAAGAAGCTTCCCTAAGTATCTGCAAGATATCAAGGTGTTGGATAAGGTGTCTAAGTCCATAACTATTTCTGGTATGTACTTGACCCGACCCGGCATGGTCCATTTGGGTTGCATGGCACCATGCAATTGGATAGACTAAATGAGAGAAATAACACTTGTGGTTTAATATATTATAAGTTCTAATATATTAATAATTTTATTTAATTAGTTTGATCAAGAATTAATTTTAGAATTAATTAAGTGATCAAAAGATAACTAATTAAATATATGGGTTGATTATGTAAATCATCCATAGCTTATATAGTGGGCTAAGAGGCTCCATAGATAATCAAGTTGGGTTGAACCCATTGGATGCTCCATGGGGGCTCCATGGGAGTTACAAACCCATGGGTCATGGAAATGAAGAGTCATGACACATTAGGGTTTACATGGTGTAACCCTAAATGTGTCAACACTATATAAAGCTCATGTTTCTCCCAAAATCGGTTACACATGCATGCTTGAGGGCTAGAGCCGATTTTTAGAGTGTTATACTTTCTCTCCAAGTTTACTCCATAGCATTTGGTGTTGTGTGAAGCATTTGAGGAATCACACTTGGGGTGCTAAGCTCACAAGGTTTCAAGGATCAAAATCAACAACAAGGTATGTAGTTCTATCTTTCATTTAAGTTAAAATTGTTCCCCATGTATGCTAGATAGGATCATAACCTTGGAAATCAACTTTGCATGAGAATTAGACAAACATAGATCCAAGGTTATTAGGGTTGCATGTACACTTAGGAAGTGTTAGAATGCTCAAAACCCATCAGTGGTATCAGAGCCTAGGCTTGTTTGTTTGATACTTGATGCAAAATTGTTGAAAAAAGTCGATTTTGTGCAATTTGCCTGATGAACTCGCCGAGTCCATGGGGGGCTCGCCGAGTTCATGTGTATCTTCATCCTACTCGCCAAGTAGGTTCATGCACTCGACGAGTAGGAGCCTCAGAATGCAGATTTTCGACTTTTGCTGCTAGAAATGGACTAGAAACATTACCCTAAACTATTTTGGTGGTATTAAACTTGTTTTAGATGGTGTAATGTTTGTTCTAATCCATTTACAATGGCTAATATCATTTTTTTCATGATTATATGTGTTCGTATGGTCTTGAAACTTTGATATGGATATTCATGTTCTTGATCTTATGAATTTAGATGATCATAGGAATTACTTGTAACCTACTTGGTAGTTTAATTCTTGGTCATAATATGTTTTTAATGGAGTCCATAACTTGTCCTCAAGTTATGGAAAACCAAGAGTCACGCTTGAATTAAAACCATTAAAAGAACACAAGAGTTATAAAAATGAAGTGTCTTCAATTTTAATACTCAATTAAAATTCATAAGTTATGAGAAATGAAAAGTTTTGAAAGTTTACAAAACTTGCCCTCAAGTTTTGGAACAAGTAAAGTCATATTAAAACTTTAGTTTCAACCCTTAGAATTTTAAAAGTTAAAATTCAACCCTTATACTTATAATATATATATATATATATATATATATATATATATATATATATATATATATATATATATATATATATATATATATATAAGATCAAAGTCGTCTTACTGCTAGTACGCCTCATTCACGAAGCCAGTCTATAAGGTGGGTATAAGGTTGTTGCCTATAAAATGGCAACTTAATGGGTGTCCACTCTTACCCACCGCTTGCTTGACTGGTGGAGGGTCGTTAGCCGAACGGGTACGACAATGACTCAAAAATTCTCATTAAAAGTATAATGATTATTATAAAGTAACTAAATGTCTTATAAATTCCCAATCTTAGTTACTTTAGGAAAAATGTGAATAAGGTGCTAATCCATGAAATTACACTTTGCACCTTGTTTAAGTCGTTCGTGGAGCGTGTGTGGTTTACCGGCACACTAACTTGGACTTAACAAAGGAGGCAAAGGGTGACTTAAGGTTTTTCATGAGGTCAGAAGGAGCGCGTGTGGTTTATCGGCACTACGATTAAGTGAAAAACATTAAGGGTACCAAGTAATTTGCATGGTTACTTCACACCTTGTTTTGTGATCCTCGGTATCCCAGTCACAAAACATGAAGGGCACACTCGAGATTGAAACATGCCATTGAAAAGTTCAATGAATCTCAAAGAATCTAGGAATTTCTAAAAAACTAAATAAAACCTAATAATTTATATTTCGTTTTCATGGTGGAAATTGGTGAATCGTCATTCACCTACCTTTCAAATATGTTATAACTTGGATTACGGCATCCCTCTTCTAGGTTATAATATATTGTGATTGGATCCTTGCCTTAATATTACATTTGGGTGTTTTATTAAGGACTATCCCTATATCTAAACTAAACTTATTTTCTTCTTTTCAGATGTCTTCCAATAATTCTACTCCTGGCCCAAATCCTACTGGCTCCTTTTCTCTCATGAACCTTTGTGGGAAAGTCATTTTAGATGGATCCAACTTAACTGACTGGATTAGAAACATCAGGATGGTCACTCGTTACGAGAACAAGGAATATGTTCTTGACAAGGAGCTTAAGGTGCCTGAGCCAACTGCTACTCCTGAGGAGCTTGCTGAATATGAGGTTCATGAAAGAGATGCTAAGAAAGTGGCATGCATCATGATGGCCACCATGACAGTCGAGCTCCAAAAGTCCTATGAGGACGACTATCCTTTTGAGATGCACCAGGATTTGATGGACCGCTACCATCAGAGTGCTCATCAAGAGCGATATGAAATCATCTCCCTTATGATCACAACCTGAATGAAATATGGTGAACCCATCACAAGCCACATGCATAAAATGCAAAGGTATGTGGATCGATTGATGAAGTTGAATGTGAACTTCCCTGAGGAGTAGGCAATAGATATTATTTTGCACTCCTTACCTTCATGTTATGATCAATTCCGCATGACATAACACATGAATAAGGAGGAAGTTACACTTAGCAAACTTCAGGGACTCCTAAAGACCGCAGAATCATGTCTTAAAGGTAAGTCGAGCGCCCATACATACCTTTATAATATGTTATAAATTCTATTACTTTTTTATATGGGGTCCTGTCCTACTCCAAACTCCTCAACTATCCTGGCAATCGGGAAAGGGAAAGGGAAGAAGAGGAAGAACCCCTCGAAGGGTACCAAGGGGAAGACCCTTGATGGCTCCTCTTCTAGCGGAACCAAGAAAGGTTTCGTTACACCTTCTTCTGATCCCAAAGAGGCTGAATGCTTCTATTGCCATGAAAAGTCGCACTGGAAGCAAAACTGCCCAAAGTACCAGCAATATTTGAAGGATGGGAAAGTGAAACCCAACCATGCAGGTATTTACACTATATCATCTAATAATTCACTCTATTCTAACTCTTGGGTCCTTGATACCGGTTGCGGTATTCATATTTGTTCTGAATTACAGGGACTAAGAAGAAGTGAGAATGTGGAGCATGGAAAGACAAACTTGATCATGGGGAATAGGAAAGTTTCACCTGTCACCAAGATTGGAGTTTATACTTTGTTGCTTAGTAGTGGATTTACTTTAGATTTGAATAAGTGTTGTTATTCGCCAGAAATGGCAAGAAATGTTATTTCCTTTCATGCTTTGTATAAACAAGGTTTTACCTTTTCTTTTGATGATGAAATTGGTGGAATAAATGCTTTCTTTAATAATATGTTTTATTTTAAAGCATTACCTTGTGATGGTGTGTATGAAGTTGTGTCTGTTGTAGATAATCTAGGAAATAATGTATTGTGTATTGATTCTACTAATGATAATAACTTGGATAAAGCATCATTATGGCATGGTCGTCTTGGACATATAAGGAAGAAACGCATAGGCCAACTCCAAAAGGATGGAGTCTTGGAATCATTTGACCTAAAGTCAGATGATAGTTGTGAATCATGCTTACTTGGAAAAATGACAAAGTCACCCTTCATAGGTTCTTGTGCTAGGGGTGAAGGTTTGTTGGATCTTGTACACACGGATGTGTGTGGACCCTTCAAACATGCCACAAGAGATGCTAATCGTTATTATGTGACTTTTACTGATGCTTACAGTAGATATGGATATGTCTACTTAATCAAGCATAAGTCAGAGACTTTTGAAAGGTTTAAAGAGTTTAAACAGGAAGTTGAGAATCAATTGGGTAAGAACATTAAGATGCTTCAATCCGATTATGGTGGTGAGTATCTTAGTACAGAGTTCCTCGACTATCTGAGGGAATGTGGGGTTGTCTCACAATTGACACCTCCCAGGACACCACAGTTGAATGGTGTAGCTGAGAGGCGTAATCGAACCTTGTTGGATATGGTTCGTTCCATGATGAGTCGAGCTTCGCTACCAATATCATTTTGGGGGTATGTCTTAGAGACTGCCACCCATATCCTTAATCTGGTCCCTACAAAGAAGGTTGCCAAAACACCTCACGAGATGTGGACTGGAAAAGCTCCTAGTCTAGCCCACATCAAGGTTTGGGGTTGCGAGGCTTTCGTGAGACGCGAGACTCATGACAAGCTCGAACCTCGAAGTGAGAGGTGTATTTTCATCAGCTACCCACAAAAATCCTTTGGTTACCTCTTCTACAGACCTAGTGAGAATGTGGTCTTTGTAGCAAGGAGGGATGTCTTTCGAGAAAGAGAGAGAGAGAGAGAGAGAGAGAGAGAGAGAGAGAGAGAGAGTTAATAAGCCAAGGAAACAGTGGGAGGCTAATTGACCATGAAGAACTTCAAGAGTCAAGTGGTGAAGGAACCTCAAAGCCTAGCAACCAACTTGAGGAGGAAACTCCTATTGTACCTCCAATTGTACCTCTGAGGCGTTCCACAAGGGTTAGGAATGTACCTGAGCATTACTATGGATTCCATATTACTGCGGAAGGTGATACACTTATTAGTGATGAGACACTGATAGGTCTGGATGAACCTAACAACTATGCGGAAGCCATGGCAGGCCCCGAGTCTGCTAAATGGAAAGAGGCAATGGATAGCGAGATACAGTCCATGTATGACAATCAAGTCTGGGACTTGGTTGACAATGTACCAGGTCGTAAGACAGTTGGGTGCAAATGGATCTTCAAGAAGAAGACCGACATGGGTGGTAATGTACACACCTATAAGGCACGACTGGTTGCAAAGGGCTTTTCTCAAACTCCAGGAGTTGATTATAGTGAGACCTTTTCACCAGTAGCCAAGATTAAGTCTATTAGGGTATTGTTAGCCATAGCTGCATTTCATGACTATGAAATATGGCAAATGGATGTCAAAATCGTTTTCCTTAATGGAGAGTTGGCTGAGGATGTTTACATGAACCAGCCATAGGGTTTTGTCAGCACAGAGTACCCTAATAGAGTGTGTAAGCTTGAGAAATCCATATATGGATTAAAGCAAGCACCTCGCAGATGGAATCTTTGCTTTGATGAGAAAGTCAAAGAGTTTGGCTTTTCGAGAAGTGAAGATGAATCTTGTGTATATGTTAAGGCTAGTGGGAGTATAGTTAGCTTTTTGGTATAGTATGTGGATGACATACTACTCATAGGAAATGACATCCCAACTCTGCAGGAAGTTAAGTCCTATCTTGGGAAGTGTTTTGCTATGAAGGACCTAGGAGAAGCTACCTATATTCTAGGGATAAGGATCTTGAGAGACCGGAGTAAAAGACTAATTGGACTTAGTCAGAGTACATACTTGGATAAGGTGCTGAAGAGATTCAGCATGCAAGATTCCAAGAAAGGAGAGTTACCCATCCAAAGTAACACTAGACTGAGTAAGACTTGGATCCCGGGTACTGAGGTAGAGATAGCTGAAATGAGTCGTATACCTTATGCTTCGGCAGTAGGCTCAATCATGTATGCTACGACCTGTACTCGTCCTGATGTAGCCTTTGCTTTAAGCATGGTTAGCAGGTATCAGGGGAACCCTGGTAAGGCTCACTAGACAGCGGTAAAGAATATCCTTAAGTACCTGCGGAGGACTAAGGACTGGGTCCTTACCCTTGGTGGGAGTGATGACTTGAGAGTTGTAGGGTATAGTGATGCTAGCTTCCAGACTGATAGGGATAATTTCCGCTCTCATTCGGGCTGGGTTTTTACCTTAAATGGAGGAGCAATCTCTTGGAAAAGTTCCAAGCAGGAGACAGTGGTTGATTCAACTTGTGAATCAGAGTATATAGCGGCAAGCGAGGCAGCAAAAGAGGCTATATGGCTAATGAACTTCATTGGAGACCTTGGAGTTGTACCAGCTATATCGAAGCCCATATAGATTTTCTGTGATAGTGAAAGTGCAGTTGCTTTAGCAAAGGAACCAAGGGATCATGGGAGATCCAAACACATTGACAAAAAAAATATTATTTCATCAGACATCGTATAGAAGAAGGACTCCTCATGGCAAAGAGGGTATCATCAGATGAGAACCCGGCAGATCCCCTCACGAAGGGACTGGGTAGGGTTAAGTATCTCCAGCATGCTAGGAGCATAGGGCTGAAGGATGATATAAGTTTTAGTAGTTAGATAATTCTGAAATATGTAAAATGTATTTGACATTTGATGATGAATAAAAGTTGTGTTTATTCATGAGTAAAGTGTTGCTATCTTTTGTCAATCGTTTACTATTATTTCTTTTGCATGTTTTGACTTCCCGAATATTTATGTTGTGTTTTTACATATTATTCAAATTATCCACATTCGGTCATATGTCAGGAGTAGATATGAATTAAGACTGTCATGAGTTGGTTGTAGAGGTCTAAGGTGTTGGACATGGCCTCAACACTCATGAGTGCTCATAAGTTCTGAGTACTGGATTCAACCCACGCTCGCTGGTATCACTTCATGGAATTTATCTCGAGTAATCGCGAGACGGTAATATCATATAAGTCTTCAAACCTAGAGATATGACTTGTTAACTATGAGTTAGTTATGCATTGATCATGCGAAAACGCATTGGTAACTCGATGTTATGAAACGTGCGTTTGTGTGTAATTTAACAAGTAGTAGAGCAAGCATATGAGTCGAAGATCAGTTCCTTCTTGGATTAGAAGATGATATCTGGGCCCCTCGATGATTTTGTTTTGACCTATGTACCGGGCCCAGTCAGAACTAAGTTGATGAGTTCAATTAAGTTCTATGTCAAACAAATCGGAAATCGGGAAACAAACTGCTGGACAATAAGCAAGACCATGTTCCATGTGTTTGTCCGGCTGATATCTAGAACAGAGGATTATATGATCCCTTATCTGAAATTACTTACCATCATCTTCTCAGTTCCGAGAAACCTTGAAAAGAGCTACGATTACCGATCGGTTCCTGAAGTTATACTTGCAGTTATAGTTATTAGACTTATCCAAGTGGGAGACTGTTGGATAAGGTGTCTAAGTCCGTAACTATTTCTGGTATGTACTTGACCCAACCCGACATGGTCCATTTGGGTTGCATGGCACCATGCAATTGGATAGACTAAATGAGAGAAATAACACTTGTGGTTTATTAATATATTATAAGTTCTAATATATTAATAATATTATTTAATTAGTTTGATCAAGAATTAATTTTAGAATTAATTAAGTGATCAAAAGATAACTAATTAAATATATGGGTTGATTATGTAAATCATCCATAACTTATATAGTGGGCTAAGAGGCTCCATGGATAATCAAGTTGGGTTGAACCCATTGGATGCTCCATGGGAGTTACAAACCCATGGGTCATGGAAATGAAGAGTCATGACACATTAGGGTTTACATGGTGTAACCCTAAATGTGTCAACACTATATAAAGCTCATGTTTCTCCCAAAATCGGTTACACATGCATGCTTGAGGGCTAGAGCCGATTTTTAGAGTGTTATACTTTCTCTCCAAGTTTACTCCATAGCATTTGGTGTTGTGTGAAGCATTTGAGTAATCACACTTGGGGTGCTAAGCTCACAAGGTTTCAAGGATCAAAATCAACAACAAGGTATGTAGTTCTATCTTTCATTTAAGTTAAAATTGTTCCCCATGTATGCTAGATAGGATCATAACCTTGGAAATCAACTTTGCATGAGAATTAGACAAACATAGATCCAAGTTTATTAGGGTTGCATGTACACTTAGGAAGTGTTAGAATTCTCAAACCCCATCACAAGGATGGAAAGGTGAAGCCATCTTCTGCAAGTGTATATACTATTTCATCTAACAACACATCATCTTCTCATTCTTGGGTCCTTGATACAGAATGTGGATTTCAAATTTGTTCTGATTTGCAGGGGCTAAGAAAAAGTGAGGAGGTGGTGCATGGAAGAATGAACTTGATCATGGTGAATAAGCGATCTTCTTCTATTACCAAGATAGGAGTTTATAGTCTAGTGCTTAGTAGTGGTGTTTGTTTAGATTTAATAAATTGTTGCTACTCATCAAAAATGACACATAACATTATTTCTTTTCATGCTTTATTCAGAAAAGGTTTTAGATATTCATTTTTAATGATTTGAATGGTTCTATTTCTGCTTATAAAAATGGTGTTTTTATGTTTGAAGTTTTGCCTTGTGATGGTGTGCATGAAACTATAACGTGTGTTAATAATTTTGGCAATAATGTTTTTTTATATTGATTTGTCTAATAGTGTATACAAAGCGTGCTTGTGGCATTGTCATCTTGGACGCATTAACAAGAAAAACATTGCCCAACTCCAAAAGGATGGAGTGGTGGAATCATTTGACCTAAGGTCAGATGATACATGCGAATCTTGTCTTTTGGGAAAGATGAAAAAATCACCTTTCACCGGATATTATGAAAGAGGTGAAGGTTTATTTGATCTCATACACACATATGTGTGTGGACCCTTCAAATCATCCACAAGGGATGCTAATAAGTTCTATGTGACTTTCAATGATGATTATAGAAGATATGGTTATACATACTTAATCAAGCATAAATCAGAAACCTTTTAAAAGTTCAAAGAGTTTAAACAAGAAGTCAAGAATTAATTAGGTTGGAAGATAAAGATGCTTAGATCCGATAGAGGCGAAGAGTATCTTAGTATCGAGTTCAACGACTATTTGTAGGAATGTGGAATAGTTTCACAATTGAATCCTCCTAGGACACCACAGTTGAATGGTGTAGCTAAGCGGCATAATCAGACATTTTTAGACATGGTTCGTTTCATGATGAGTCGTGTTTCTCATCCAATTCACTTTTGGGGGTATGGCTTGGAGATAGCCACCCACACCCTCCATCTAGTCCCTACAAAGAAGGTTTCCAAAACACCTCACGAGATGTAGATGGGGAAAGTGTTGGGTTTTGAGCACTATAACACTCCTATGGTGCACATGCAACCCTAGATGCTTTGGATCTATGTTTTCTCTAATTATACATGCATATTTTCAATTTTCCAAAGCATACATCCTAAATAGTATATAAATTGACATTTGAGCAATACAACTAGTTAGATGACTTGCCTCTTAGAAGGAATTGTAGTTCTTGACCTTTGAAAGCTTCAGCACCTAAAGTGTGATGCCTCTAATGGTTCACAAACACCAATATGAAAGAGGAGGCTTGAGAGAATAAGTTACTTAGCACAAAATCAATATCAAACTTCTTGGAATGATGGTGTAACCGATTTTAGTTCTAGGGGTGTGCTTTTATAGTGTAGCAAATGTTAGGGTTACACCTTGTAAACCCTAATGACCTTTCATATTACTTAGGCTCCATGGGTTAAACCTCCATGGACTATCTCATTGGTTTAGCCCATTCTAAATAACCATGGATCATTATCCCACACTATAAGAATCATTGATTTCCATAATCAATCCCCATATATTTAATTAATCTCTTTTGATCACAAAATTAATTCCAAATTAATTCTTGATCAATACTAATTAAATAATATGATTTCTCAATTAATATATTATACTTATAATATATTAATAAATCACGTAATAACCTTATTCTCAAAAGTCCATCCTATCAAATTGCAGTGATGAAGGCAACCCAAAAGGACCATGCTACAATCGAGTCAAGTACATCCCAATTATAGTTATGAGCTTAGACACCAAATCCAACAGTCTCCCACTTGGATAAGTCTAATAACTATAGCTGTCAATGCAACTTCAGGATCCGACTTAGTAATCATAGCTTTCAGAAGTCGTTGTCTACTTTGACCTAGTCAATGACGCATCCTTCAGATAAGGGATCATATATTCCTCTATTCTCAAGATATCTATGCGGACAAATACATGGAACATAGTCATACTTATTGTCCTGCAATTTGCTTCCCGATTTCCGACTCGTCTGACATAGAACAAAACTGAACACATCAATTTAGTTCTGACTGGGCCCGACACATAGTCAAAACAGAATCATCGAGGGGCCCAAGAGATCGCTTTTAATCCTCTTAGGATAAAAGGAACAAATAAAGTTCGACATTATATGCTTGTACTAACTACTCATCAAATCATGCACAACAACACGTTTTATAACATCAAGTTACTGATGCATTTTCATGCCTTCAATGCACAACCAACTCGTAGTCAACAACTCATATATCTTGGTTTGAAGATTATATGATATTATCGTCTCACAATTACTCGTGATAAATTCCATGAAGTAATTCAGGTGAGTGCAGGTTGAATCCAATACTCAAATCTTATTTCAGGAGCACTCATGAATGGTGTAGCAAACTTTTGTTATGTCTAACGCCTTAGACAATCTACAAGCCAACTCATGATAGTCTAGCCTCATTATCTACTTCCAAAGTATGATCGACCGTGGATGGTTTGAATAATCTTATTATTTTGGAAGTCAAAACATGCAAAGTGAAACAATAGTAAATGATTGACACAAGACAGTAACTTTACTTATAAATAAAAATCCTTTTATTTAATCATCAAATGTCAATTACAATTTAGATATTACAAGTTTCTATTTATCTAACCATTAAAACTAATATCATCCATTAGCCCAATGCCCGTACATGCTGCAAGTGCTTAACCCTAGTCAGTCCCTTCGTAAAGGGGATCTACTGGGTTGTCCTATAACGATAACCCCTTTACCACAAGGTGTCATTCTTCTACTTAATGTATTATGAAGTGGCACTTTCTGTCGATATTCCTGGATCTACCATGATCTCTCGGTTCCTTGGTTAAGGCAACCGCCCCTCCATTATCGCAGAAAATCTCCATAGGATCCTTTATGGATGGTATGACTCCAAGGTCTCCGATGAAGTTTCTCAACCATATCGCCTCCTTCGATGCTTCGGTTGCTGCAATGTACTCTGATTCGCACGTTGAATCATCTACAGTCTCCTGCTTGGAACTTTTCCATGTCACTGCTCCTCCATTCAAGGTAAACACTCAGCCCAACTAAGAGCGGAAATTATCTCTGTCGGTTTGAAAGATGGCGTCACTATACCCTGTCACTCTTAAGTCATCACTCCCACCTAGGGTAAGGATCCAATCCTTAGTTCTCCGCAGATACTTAAGAATGTTCTTAACCGCAGTCCAATGAGCTTTACCAGGATTCCCTTGATATCTGCTGACCATGCTCAAAGCAAAGGCCGCATCAGGCGAGTACAAGTCATAGCATACATGATCGAGCCAACTGCAGAAGCATATGGTATTCGACTCATCTCTGCTATCTCAGCCTTTGTACACGGACTCTAAGTCTTACTCAATTTGGTATTTCCTTGGATAGGTAAGTCACCTTTCTTGGAGTTCTCCATGCTGAAACGCTTCAACACCTTGTCCAAGTAGGTACTTTGACTAAGTCCTATTAGTCTTTTACTCCTATTTCTTAATATCCTTATCCCTAGGATTTAAGCAGCTTCCCCAAGGTCCTTCATAGCGAAACACTTCCCAAGCCAGGACTTAACCTCCTGTAAGGTTGGGATGTCGTTTCCTATGAGCAGTATGTCATCTACATACAATACCAGAAAGCTTACTATACTCCCACTAGCTTTGACATATACACATGACTCATCATCGCTTCTCGAAAATCCAAACTCTTTGACTTTCTCATCGAAACAAAGATTGCATCCGCGAGATGCTTGTTTCAATCCATAAATGGATTTCTCAAGCTTACACACTCTATTAGGTTACTTTGCATTGACAAAACCCTCTGGTTGACTCATGTAAACATCTTAAGACAACTTCCCATTAAGGAAAGCGGTTTTTAACATCCATTTGCTATATTTCATAGTCATGAAATGCATATATGGCTAGCATAACCCTTATAGATTTAATCTTCGCTACTGGTGAGAATGTCTCATCATAGTCAACTCCATGAGTTTAAGTAAAGCCCTTCACAACCAGTCGTGCCTTATATGTGTGTACTTTCCCATTCATGTCGGTCTTCTTTTTGAAGATCCATTTGCACCCGACTGTCTTACGATCCGGTACATTGTCAACCAAGTTCCAAACTTGATTGTCATACATGGACTGAATCTCGTTGTCCACAACCTCTTTCCATTTTACAGACTCGGGGCTTGCCATGGCTTCCTTGTAGTTGTTAGGTTCACCCAGATTTACCAGTGTGCTATCACTGATAAATGTATCACCTTCAACTGTTATATGAAAACCAAATAACACAGGTGGAACACTAACTCTGCTGGAACGCCTCAGAGGTACACACTCGTCAATTAGTTCAACCGGAGTTTCCTCCTCAGGTTGATTGCTAGTGTTTGAGGTTCCTTCACCGCTTCACTCTTGAAGCTCTTCAAGGTCAATTTGCCTCCTACTGTCCCTTTGGCATATGCATTCTCTCTCATGAAAGACTCCACTCCTCGCGACGAACACAACATTGTCACTCGATCTATAGAAGAGATATCCAAAGGACTTCTATGGGTAGCCGATGAAAATACATCGCTCACTCCGAGGTTCGAGCTTGTCGTGAGTCTCTCATCTCACGAAAGCCTCGCAACCCCAAACTTTGATGTGGTCTAACGAGGGAACATTCCCTGTCCACATCTCTTGAGGTGTTTTGGAAAACTTTTTGGTAGGGACTAGAGTAAGGATATAGGTGGTAGTCTCTAAGGCATACCCCCAAAATGAGATAGGTAACGAAGCTCGACTCATCATGTAATGAACCATGTCTAGAAAGGTTCGATTGCGCCTTTCAGCCACACCATTAAGCCGTGGTGTCCTAGGTGGCGTCAATTGTGAAACAATTCCACATTCCTTAAGATAGTCTAGAAACTCGATACTAAGATACTCTCCTCCTCGATCGGATCGCAACATCTTTATCTTCATGCCCAATTGATTCTCCACTTCTTGCTTAAATTCTTTGAACTTTTCAAAGGTTTCTGACTTATGCTTGATTAAGTGGATATAGCCATATCTGCTGTAATCATCAGTATATATATAAATTGTCTAATTGAAAAAAACATTTTTTTGTTTAAACGAAAATACAAACAATTGGTATATAAACAATCATCTATTTTTTCAAAACGAGCATATATGGTAACTTGTTTTGGTTTATTTAAATTTAATGGTTATATAAGAGTGTGATTATCTCCTTGTCTATTTTAATGATTATCGTAAATCATTCTATGCTCATAATTAGATCATAAACTTTGAACCTTTTAACTTTGGGTCCTATTATGGACACACCAACTTACAACACTAATCTACTCTAATAAATGAAGGTTTTTTTGGCCACATGTCACACTCTTATTCAATTTGTCAAATGTCATTTTGTGATTATTTTGAATTAATTTTTTTTCCACATGTCATTTTGTGAGTTTTTTCTATTTTATTAAATTCAACATCATATTTTAATGTAATAATTGCAACAAATCTTTTATAATAAATAAAGGTTTTTTTTGCCACATGTCACACTCATTCAATTTGCCAAATGTCATTTTGTGGTTACTTTGAATTAATTTTTTTCCACATATCATTTTATGAGTTTTTTTTATTTTATTAAATTCAACATAATATTTTAATGTAACAATTACAATAAATCTAGTAATAAATAGATATCAATTTCATTAATGAAATGCGTAGGTCTCACAACTAATGTATACTATTAGACAGACTTACTTTTTGGATGAATGATGATAAATTGTTACCATATAATTATCATTAAACTTACTTTTTAAGTCATCATCACAATATAATTAGGCTTCATTTATCCCTACCCCTTCTTTACTTATTAATACCCTCTAATCATTGCTTTTACTAATTAAGTTAATTATTACATACTTTACTAATCATTATTACTTTTAATAAATAAGTTATCAAATAAAACTTTTTATAATATATATATATATATATATATATATATATATATATATATATATATATATATATATATATATACTAGTGTATAACCCGTAGAATCACAGTTATATAATTAATTAAACTTTAATATTAAAAAATCAAAATTATTAATCAATTATTTTAAATAAATTATTACTTAATATATATTTTTTTAGTTATATAAAATTATAATCGTTGATTTAAATAAATACGTGAAGTTGTATCACTTTATAATCTGCATTTATTTTATTTTATTTTTTAGTCTAATGTTATTAATGTAATATAATTAGATTGAGAAAATTTTAAATTTGAAATTTAAAATGGAGAATCAATTATTAATTTAATTCAATTAGAGTGGAAAATTTAAAATTTGAAATTTGAAATGAATAATTAATAAGTTGACAAGTGGAATGATATGTGACATATCATACATACTTATAAAGCTAGCATTTTTTCTTGAATCTCATGCATTTGAAACTCCCATTCTTTTTTTCTTTCACCACATTCATTTGAAACTCCCATGACTTTTCAACTTCTTTATAATAATAATTATAATTTGGTAGTTAGGTTAAATAAATATCAAATGTAAAGTGTATTCATATATAAACTAAATTTCAATATTAAAATAATCTCTTTAATTCTATTTATAAAATTATGTTTTTTTTAACTTTTAACATATTATACTTAATTTATTAGTTTTAATATATTGTTGGATGTAAACCATTATAATTTTAAAGGTATAATTTTTGAACAATTTGTATAAAATACTTACATTATTAATTAAAATATAACATTATAGGCTTAACTTAAATATAAATTTATTTAACTTAAACAACCCAAAGATTATTTTATAAATAGTTAAAAGTGATAAATTGTAGCGTCTTTCTGATAATGATTGTAAGTTGGTTAATAAGGTTAAATAAATATCAAACCTAAAGTGCAATCATAAATAGACTAAATTTCAATTTTAAAATAATATCTTTACTTCTATTTATAAAGTTATGTCTTTAAATATTAACATATTATACTTAATTTATTAGATTTAAAATGTTGTTGCATGTAAACCATTATCAGTTTAAAGCTACAATTTTTGAACAGTTTGGACAAAATACTTAAATTGTTAATTTAAATATAACATTACAGTGTCAACTTAAATATAAATTTCAGTTCTACTAAAAAAACCAAATAATATTTTATAAATAGTTAAAAGTGATAAATTATAGTGATAAACGCAAAAAACTAAATTGTAATATCAGTTTAACTAAAATATTTCCTAAATATATTTATATAATCGTTAAAAATTTTCAAATAAGTAGCTTAAAATAACTTATAATAACAATAGTTAAAAATAACTCTATTTAAATGATTATATTGTTACATTTAAAATCAAAAAATAATGTTTGATGTTTTAAATAATTATAATTATAGAAATTAAAATATTAAGCAAATATATTTTATAAAATTAGTTAAAAATAACAATTATAAATAATATTAAAGCATATATAATATTTAATTTTATTGATATGTAACTCGCGAGTAGAAGTCATTCAAACGATTGAGATTATGATGTTATAATAGATTTATATATTATCATATAATTCAAAATATTCAATATATTATATCAATTTAATATACGAATTATTATATCCAATTTAACAACAACGTTAGTGTTATATTTTTAAAAATATATATATATTTGTAAAGACTTCAACTATATAGGTGTTTCTGCGCATTACAATGTCAACTCAAATATAAATTTTAGTTCCATTTAAAAACACTACATAATATTTTGTAAATATTTAAAAGTAATAAATTGTAGTGATAAAAGCAAAAACAAAATTGTAATTTCAATTTAACTAAAATATTTCTTAAATATATTTTTATAATTGTTAAAATTTTCCAAATAAGTAGCTTAAGATAACTTACAATAACAATAGTTAAAAATAACTCTATATAAATGATTATATTGTTAGCTTTAAAATAAAAAAAACAATGTTTGATGTTTTAAATAGTTATAATGATAGAAATTAAAACATTACGCAAATAAATTTTAAAAAATTAATTAACATTAAAAACAATTATAAATAACATCAAATCATATATTATATTTAATTTTATTCATGTGTAACTCGCCGGTAGAAGTTATTCAAACGATTGAGATTATAAAGTTATAATAAATGTATATATTATCATATAATTCAAAATAATCAATATATTATATCAATTTAGTATATACAAATTATTATATCAAATTAAAGAACAACGTTATTGTTATATACAAAATAAATCATATATTTGTAAAGACTTTAACTATATAGGTGTTTCTGCGCAACGCGCGGACATTCGCCTAGTACTATTAATGAAGAGTTTTAATAGAAGGACACTTGTCAATAAAAGAATAAATAAAAGAATAGGATATATATATATATATATATATATATATATATATATATATATATATATATATATATATATATATATATATATATATATATATATATATATATATCCATTTTTTTGACTTTCAAAATTTGGTTAAAATTTTAAAAATAATAAATATAAATAAACAAAAACAATAATAAATCTCAACACACATATCTTTGAACATTATTTTAGAAACATTAAAAAAATAAAAAGTTTATTTGAAAGATAAATATTCAACTTCAACTAACTATAAAAACATATATACATATATATTTCAAAAATCGAGGACAACAGTAAATATATTTTATACTATCCTTAAACTAAAATTATACCGAAAGTAATGAAGATCAAAGAACAAAATAATAATTTTGATGAGCTTATGCTAAGAAAAAAAATATTGAAATACGACAAGCCAACTAACATTTATTAATTAATTTTGTATTAAGTTTTGATGTGTTTTACTAATAATACTTTATGAATCGGAAGACTGTAAAAATTAAATTTTTGGCTTTTATTTAAAAATTTAATTAATAACAAGTTTTAACAGTTATTTTTATTTTTTGTTATAATATATTATTAATTTAATGATAACATTTTTACCTCAAAAAAATAAATTTGAATATTTTAATGGACTACATCAACTCGTTATTTAGTTTATAAATAAAAAAAATTATTTATTAATTTATTGAAAATTAAAACACTATATCCTCATATATAAAAACGTTCTAAAACGTATATCCTAATTTGCTTTTTGTGCTTTCTTTGTTTGCTAGTTTATTGAAAATTATTTCTACTTCAGAAAAGATAAATTAGAATATTTTAATAGATTACATGAACTCGTTAAATAAAAAAATATTAAAAGAATATAATTTGGTTTTTTATAATAAAGATAAAGGCTATTGATTAAAGATTAAAGAGGCTTGATTAAACACGGAAAACAATAAAACATTTTACTTTAACTATAAATATTTATTAGGATGTCTACATGGGTTATCTATTCATATATTATATATTGATTAATGAGCTTAAAATTCTGAAAAAGCTGCAACCAAAAGATTAATATAAAAGTCAAACCACCTAACAAATAATTATTACAGGAGCATGAAAAATAATTCAGAGGTACGAATAACATTTCCCTATGTGAACAATTTTTATTATTAGTTCGAATTGGACTGTAGTCCGGCGGAGAAAGAAACATGCGGATGTAGCAACACTTAATGAAATCACATACTTTGTCAGTAATGTCCCAGGTGATGTTAACAGGGAGGAAATAAGGAAAGCTTTTCTCATGTTTGGCAAGGTATCAGATGTGTACTTTCCAGGAAGAAAAGGGAAGAATGGACAATTTTATCTCTTCATCAGGTTCATGGATGTGGTAGATATACTTGCCCTAGAAAGGCAGATCGATGAGGAAACTATCAATCAATCTGGAAAAGCACCCTCGAGAAACTATTGCCCCAAAAATCGGACATAATAGAAGAGAACATGGAGCATACAAAGGGAAGAAAACTCAGAACTTCCAGGATTCTAGAACCTTTGTAGAGGTCACTTGCCCTAGACCAAAGCATCAACCCCAAATCCAGGATCCTCCTCCTTCCCCTCCTTTAATTACCATTTCACCTGACACAGAAACAAGCCACAGACTTAGGAAAATATCAGTCGTGGGGGAAGCACTATCCCTTGCCCATCTTGGTCACATGAGATCTCTAATTCAACTGAAGGAGACGCCAAACTTTGATATTAAGTACATTGGGGGACTCAAGGTTTTGTTCGTATTCAAAGACTCCATCGCGGCCAAAGGGTTCATTGAGGACAGAAGAAGATGGGAAGAATACTTAAAATGGGTTAAACCAGGTGAGCTTGAAAGCACGCTGAAATATGAGCGAGTTGCATGGATAAGAATCACTGGGCTTCCCTTACAATACTGGGGGGAGACAAATTTCTCTACCATTGCTGCCCCTTACGGCATAATCATTGCTCCATACGATGATCTCCCAAACCGGGTGGATATGTCCCACGTGAAGATTGGAATTTTAACAGGAATTAGAAGAAGAATAAATGAAGAAATTACAATTTCGTTAATGGGCACACTGACTAAGATTGGTATCATAGAGTTTGATGAAGATTGGTTTCCGTTTAACTTTGATTCGGTGTCTAATCCATATAAGGAGGAATCGGTGGATGATACAGAGTCTGATGATGGAATATCCGATACATGGATACCAAAAAACAACAACGATCTAGAAGAAGGGGAGATTGAGATGGAGAACGGTGATGATCCGATCAACGATGGCGTTGCTGATGGTGCCATCAACATTGGCGCCGGAGGAGGAATGCCAGCAGACGCACATGTGGAAAAGGTTCCTCGAGAAGAGCAATCGGCGCACGATGAAGTTCTACCCAGGATGGAATCTGAACAGGCTCATGGGGAAACTACTCCAATTAACTCCAACAGTAAGAATAATTCAACGAAGGACAATATTAACAGTCAATTGGATAGACAAGGTCAAACAGATAAAATCAAGGAAATCGGTGGCAATGGGCCTTCACATGGTATCGAACCTACTGGGCTTCTTAATAGTGGGTGCTTTGGCCCTTTTTCGTCTAGGTGGATAAATAGTCCGGAATATTCTCGGCCCAATTCCCTTCCTCAGTTTAACGCTGGGGGATCCACACTTAAAAGACGTAGAACAGATGACACGACCTTTCGCTTCTTTGCAAATCAGATTCGCCCTATGGGTAATCTCGACTCTGATGATGTCGAGATTGGAACATCTGTACCCCTTCCCAACGAAAACACTATCCCGATGGACAGAAGTGAAGACGGATCCTCAATTGATCTCAATCGAGGGTGCCGGGAGAACTCACAGAAGGTATCAGGAGCTGAACTTAATGATTGTATATCCTCTTCACTGGAGGCAGAGAATACAGCTACTGTCGGTAAGCAACTAGGATTTGAAATAGAGATGGACAATCCCATATTATCAGAAGTACTGGGTGATGTGGGAGCTTACAGAGCAATCCAATGAATTGGATGTCACTTAACATCAGGGGGATGGGGGAAACCCCAAAAATTGTATGGGCCAGGAGACTAAAAATCAAACATCGATTATCTTTCCTTGGAATTCAGGAGACTCAAATGACGAACTCAGAAGACATAGACGTTGGAGGATGTTGGGACTCCAACAACTTTGGCCATGCAGCTATTGACTCCACAGGAAGATCGGGTGGGATATTAAGCATTTGGGATGAAAGTCTTTTTAATGTCACGGACGTTATCAAAAGCAGGCACTTCCTAATCACAATCGGGCAATGGAAAGGATTACAAGGAAGAACTATCTTTGCCAATGTATACGAACCTCATTTGATTCCAGAAAAACGAACACTGTGGGAGAATCTTAGCAAGATAATGAATGAGAATCAGGGGACTTGGATAATATTTGGGGATTTCAACGTTGTGAGACATTCTGATGAGCGAATCAACTCCCAATTCTGTCATTCCAGTGCTCGTGATTTTAATTAATTCATACATGAAGCCGGTCTTCACGATGTCAAGATGGGGGGGACATAGATTTACCTATTTCTGTCGGCATGAATTAAAACTAAGCAAACTAGACAGATTTCTAGTCTGCTCAAATTTCCTGGATATTTTCCCAAACACGAGTGTCACTGCACTTCCAACGGAGTTATCTGATCACTGCCCATTACTACTATCCACTGATTATGTTGATTTTGGGCCCAAACCATTTCGATTTTTTAATGGTTGGATGCAAAGAGAAGATTTCAACATGGTGGTCGACTGTGCTTTACAAAGTTTCAGAGGATTTGGAACCCCTGATATGTATTTGGCTGCTAAGCTCAAATATCTTAAGGATCACTTGAAGAAATGGAGAACTACAACATTCCCCAAAGAAATGGCAGAGCTAAATCAGCTAAAGAACCTAATAGACTCGCTGGATACGGCTGCTGAATCAAGAACCCTGACGGTAGATGAGATGAATAAACGTAAGGAAGGAAACAAAAAAATTATTGAGCTAGAGAAATTGGCGGCCCTTGATCTTAAGCAAAAGTCTCGAGTTCGGTGGGCAGTCGACGGGGATGAGAACACCCGTTTTTTTTCACGGGTATGTAAACAACAAGAACCACAAAAACACTATATATGGATTGACAATCAATAGGTCTTGGTCTACAGATGCAAAAGAAATAATGGATGAGGCAGTTAGATTCTTTGAGAAAAAATTCAAGGATAGATGGCCTGTAAGACCAAAACTGATCAGCAATCAGTATAAGGTTCTCTCTGATTTGGATAGCAAAAACCTTGAAGAACCTTTCATGCTCGAGGAAATCAAATGGGCTGTTTGGGCTTGTGGAAATGAAAAGGCCCCTGGTCCGGACGGATTTACTTTCAAATTCATCAAACATCAGTGGGAGAGGCTCAAATATGACATCTTTTCTATGGTTAAATACTTTGAACAAACTGGCAGATTAGCAAGAGGATGTAACTCCTCTTTCATAACATTGGTGGCTAAGGTCAAAGATCCTCTCTCTTTGGGGGACTTTCGTCCTATTAGTCTGATTGGATGTCTCTATAAGATAATTGCCAAAGTGCTAGCCTGCAGACTTAAGAAGGTTGTGGGACTAACTGTGGACGAAGTCCAGTCCGCCTATGTGGATGGAAGAAGTATACTTGATGGCCCCCTCATTGTAAATGAAATTTGCTCATGGTCAAAGAAGATGAAAAAGAAAATATTACTTTTCAAAGTTGACTTTGATAAGGCATTTGACTCTGTCAATTGGAGTTTCCTTGACTCAACCTTGATGCAAATAGGGTACGGTGAGAAATGGCGTAATTGGATTCGCGGATGCTTAACTACAGCTTGATCATCAGTACTTGTCAATGGAGCTCCCACCAAAGAATTCGCACTTCAAAGGGGGGTTAGGCAAGGGGATCCCCTCTCCCCATTCTTGTTCATAATTTCTATGGAGGGTCTCAATGTTGCAATGAAAACAGCTTGCGCTAAAGGGCTGTTTCAAGGCATTAAAATTCCAATATCAAACAAAATGATCTCACATCTTTTTTATGCAGATGATGCACTCTTCATAGGCGAATGGGATGAAAGCAACATCAAGAACTTGGCACGAATACTTCGCTGCTTCCATATATCCTCAGGACTCAAAGTTAATTTCCATAAGTCAAAGGTGTTTGGAGTTGGCGTATCAATGCGTGAGACTTCCCGAATGGCAGCCCCACTTAGATGTGAGCCTGCAACACTACCGTTCACCTACCTCGGAGTACCAGTAGGTGCCAATATGAACTTAAAGAAAAATTGGCAACCTGTAATTGATAGATTTAACGGGAAGCTATCATCGTGGAAGGCAAAATCATTGTTGTTCGGTGGAAGGCTGACTCTCATTAAATCAGTTCTTGGTAACCTCCCCACTTATTTCTTCTCCCTCTTTGTGGCACCGATGGGGGTTATAAGCACACTCGAACGGATACGAAGGAAATTTTTATGGGGGGAAACGGAAAACAATAAAAAGATAAATTGGGTGACTTGGGAAAAAGTTATAGAACACAAAGAAGCAGGGGGACTGGGACTGGGATCACTCAAGGCCCTCAACTTATCTCTTATTTTAAAGTGGTGGTGGGGATTAAGATTGAACCAAGGCACACTATGGAGTCAGGTCATCCAAGGAATTCACAAAATAAAATCAAAGGAAGAGTCATGTCTAGCTAATCGATCGAGCACTAGTGTTTGGAAGAATATTGCCTCGATTGATACAGAATTAAGGAAGGTAGATGTGCCGATGGAGGTTATCATGAACAAAAAAGTGAATAAAGGTGATAAGACATTGTTTTGGCTAGACAGATGGATTGGGAACGAAACATTAAAGGTGGCTTTTCTGAACCTGTACGCTTTGGAAAAGAAAAAAAGATGTACAGTGGAAGATAGAGCGAAGGCCACTGGATTAGAATGGAATTGGAAGACTACTCCAAATATCAATGATCTTACAGCCATTTGTTCATCATTGGGACAATTTCGGCCAACAACAGATGAAGACAAATGGAGATGTGTTCTAACGGAAGATGGTAGATACCATGTTGACATAGTTAGGCATTTGATCGACTGGCCAAAAAATCCAGAACCTCATGTCAAAGTTGAATGGATAAAGGAAGTCCCCATCAAAGTCCTTTGCTTCATCTGGCAAGCAAGTCTTGGGAGGATACCTGCAGCTACAGAACTGTCCAAGAGAGGTGTAATGTTTGAATCTGTCCAATGTGGACAATGTATGGAGGAGGATGAAAGTCCAGATCACATTCTGCTCACTTGTCCTTATGCGAAGTCTATTTGGGAATGGTTTTGGAGATGGTGCAACATGCCTCCCTTTCAATTTAACACAGTAGCTGATTTAATTGGGTATGTATCACAGCAGGGAAGCCACAAGAAGAACAGGAAGGTCTTGATCAGCATATGTTATGGTACACTCTAGGAGATTTGGAAGGCTAGGAACGGGAGGCAATTCAAAAGACTACCAACTACTCCCCCAATGATAATATCCAATCGATGGTATACATGTGGTTGAAATACAGGAGCTCGGCAAAGATATGTGAATGGGCTGTTTGGTGCTCATGCCCTTTTAATTAATTAAACTCCAATGTAATGCAGTAGGTGATGCTAATGATGTAAACTGAAAGTATATGTTCCCTGCTAGCTCCTTGCTAGTCAGGATTTTTTTTTTGTTTCCTTTCTTATTTAATATATTTGCCGGTTCCAAAAAAAAAGTTTATTATAATCTAATCAATAAATTATTATTAATTAATAATTACATTTTTATTACTATTTTTTATTAGTATTGATAGTTTTAAATTTATTTTTTTATTAAGATAAAAAACAACAATAATATTGTTTTTATAATATAATAACATAAATAATATTATTAAAAATAAAATTCCAATTAAGTTTTCATCAACCCAATATCATTGATAATATAAATAATATTATAAGAAAAATTAATTCCGAACAAATCTTCATCATTTTTTTATTTTAAATATTATATAACAAAAATATGAACAAAAGTAAACAACAATTAATCATCTATAGCTATAAAAGACATTTTCGTAGGTGTGAGTCGCTTATAGGTTGTCATTCGGTTGAAGACGAGTCTTTGTGGTAGATCCATAATGTCGAAATAAGAGACATTGGACACTGTACTTTTAACTGTACTATCACATAGTGATTGGTGTATAGAAATGCAAATGTAAGGACAACATGATTTTAAAAACTCTCTAGGACCTCTCCATAGAGGGAAAAGTGTTAAAGAGCCTACTAGACCAAACCTCTTGGTTATTAGAATACATATCTTAGACATAAGCATTTAGTGTTCCATCACCCAATACATTTTGTATAAGCATGATGTACGGATATATATAATGTTCATAATTTTAAACTTACTTTTTTTTATTAAGACAAAAAAAAACAATTTTTTTATGCATTATTTTGTTTTTTTTAATAAAAAGTACAATTTTTTTATTATAAAAAAGCAATTTCTGTAAAATATATAGTTTTTAAAAAACATGTAGTTTTTTTTATTAAAAATTGCAGTTTTATAAAACGTATACTTATTTATTGATTTATAATTATATTAAAATATTCAAAATAAAAAATATTGGCTCATCAATAAGAAACATGTTGACTTTAATTTATTACCTTCAGCTAAAGAAATAATAAAAAAAATTACATATAGTGATGTTGTTAACTGAAAATTAGTATTGAAATAAGTAATATTAATAATAGTAATAAAATAGTATTATAAATAATAATTAATATATGTTGTTTTTAGTCGTAACTTAAATCAGAACTAGGAAAAGGCTCGTGCGTTGCACGAGTGAAAGTTTAGTGACAAAAATATAAAGTAGTAAAAATAAAGTGTCAAAATTATAAAGATGAAAAGTTTGTTGAAACTTTAGTGGCAAAATTAGTAAAAATAAAGCACCAAAACTATAAACAGGAAAAGTTTGTTGAAACTTTAGTTGCAAAATTATAAAAAAGTAAAAATAAAGTGGTAAAGAATAAAGAAAAATGGTTTTAAAGAAGTAAAAGTGAAAGTTTAATGGCAAAAATATGAAAAAATACAAATAAAGTAGCAAAATTATAAAACGGAAAATTTTATTGAAACTTTAGTGACAAAGTTAATTTAGTGACAAAGTTAGAAAAGAGTAAAAATATAGTGGTCAAATTATAAATATTGAAATGTTAATGCGCCATGCACTTTAATATATATATATATATATATATATATATATATATATATATATATATATATATATATATATATATATATATATAATTTCTTTTTAAATAGTAAATACTAAATCCTTTACCTTTCTTTGTCTCGTAATATGTGGAATTTTTATGCCTTTCAAAATTGATCATTTCCTTAAAGTTGTAGGACTAAATCGTAACTTATGTGGAAAAATATCACACGATGCAATAAATCAAATTCACCGGCACTTCTTTTCTATTCTTTTGCAAAAGGTGGTATATGTCTATATGGTAATAATTAAGAGAGAGAAAGAAATAACGAATTTTTTCTCAGAACAAGGTAATCAAAACAATTTATTAAGGTTAAAGGAAACGGTAACATTTCAAACACTTATCATTTCTTTTCTAATTTTTGCAAAAGATGATAAATGTCTATATGGTAATAGGGGTGTTGAACGGGTAATTTTTTCGGGTTTCGGGTAATTCGGGTTTTTCATATTAGAAAAATTACCCGTTATCCTACCCAAACTAAATTCGGGTAATTCGGGTCGGGTTTGGGTAATTCGGGTATTACCCGAAATATATGATTTTTTTTTTTGAATTTCACCTAAAAATAAATTTAATGAAATAAATAAGTCGTGCTTTATTAGTCTTGTTTATATAAACAAACGAGACATAAACGAAGTTACTCAAGCTTTAAACATTGAGATTTTCTACTCAATAATACACGAGATATCAAGTAATTTTTTAACGACTTAATCTAATCTAATAAGATGTTAAAAAAACAAATACCTAAAGATCTTATTTAAAAGTTTAAAATGTTTAAGATAAATGTAGTCATAAGTTTTGTCATGTTCTAAAGTTTCGTCAAGATAATGAGTTTGTTAGTTGTAATAAAAACTATAATTAAGAAAACAGTTAAATTTTAAAGAACGTGATGATATATAAAAATTACTTTTAATATTGTTAGTGTCGTATGGTCATAATAAATATATTTATGTTTTACAATAATGATAGTTAGTTTAAGCGTGATCAAATACCTGTTATATAGTATAAGCTCTACAAAAAAAAATTAAATAATTTGGGTAATTCGGGTATACCCGAAACCCAAAAAATATACCCTTTACCCGACCCGAAAATTTTTCGGGTAACCCGATTACCCGGAAAAATTTACCCGATACCCGATTTACCCGACCCGTTTTATCCGATACCCGAAAATATCGGGCGGGTAATTCGGGTATCGGGTATTTTCGACAGGGCTATATGGTAATAATTAAGAGAGAGAAAGAAATAACAAATTTTTTTTTGAAAACAAGGTAATCAAAACAATTTATTAAGATTAAAGGAAGTGGTAAGACTCCTAACACTTTGTCATATCAGCTTTTTAAGTGTCACCTCATGTTTTTTCATTTAATACATAATCTTAGCATTTGGTAGGGAGTGGTAACACTGCTCACATTCCATTTTTTATATTTTTTTAAAATTTAATTAAATTACTTTATTTTATTTCACAAACATTTTTTATGCATAAATATTAATTAAATTTTATTTTTTTTAAACCACCATAAATTAATATAATATAAATCAATTACATAATATTTAATTGTAGGGTCCTTTTGGTAATTTCAGAAAGTTGTGGTTTGTGAGAGGAATTAAGATTGGATGTGATGTGTAAGTCTAGGATTTTTGGAGGTTCATTTCTATCAAATTAAGATTCTCATGTCTTCTTCCTCCCAAATTGCAACGATAGACTCCCATTTTCCATTTTCAACCTTATTACATATCGCAATTTTTTCCAAAAGCAAGTGAAAAACTGAAAGTGTGTGGAGAGGAGACTGGGGAAGACAACAGCAAAAAGTCACGAAAAAAAATATAATAATAGAAAAAGAAAAGAGCCTATCAGATTTCATCTCTTTATTCTCTCATGTCGCTAGTTTCTTGACGATTTGTTCATCGCGCCTCCCTTAGCGAGTTGGTGGGGATTGGATAGCATCTAATAACGTTTATTTAGATATTAGATATGTTTTTATATTTTATAACCTTTTATTTTACATCATAGGTTTATTTAGATATTAGATATGTTTTTTTATCAATTGAAATATTAAATCAAATAAACAAAATAAAAAAGAATACATCTTATAAATGATATATCATTTAAAAGTAACTAGATATGTTTTTTTTTATTAATTGGTTGGACTTCATTGTTTTAGTTTTTCTGGGGGGGAGTGAAAGTGGAAGGTTAAATAATGGAATAAGTGCAAGAGCCTTTGTCATATTCCTATATTCAACAGTTCCAATACAAGAAGCTTCAAGTTTCTAGTGAACTCAAAAAGCTTTGAATTGTTATCTAATTTTGTCTTGAAAATATAAAACTCTTTTTAGTAATAAAAAAAAGTTGTGGGCCAACCATCTAAGCAAAGATTGAGGGTATGGCCTTTATGGTGCTTTCTCCAACCTTTTGGATGATTTAGGTTCAATGGTCTTTCCATCAGGACACAGCTAAATAAAAGAAATAATAATAATGCAATTATTTAAGAAAATATAAACACTAAATTCGGGACTGAATCAAGAAAATATGAATAATGAAGCATACTAGAGTTGCATTTTAAATTTTGACCGGTAAATATTATACAAACATTTAACTCGTTCTACATCATTAGGAAACGAAAAAAAAAGGCACCTCCAAATCTTATGTCATTAAAATATGAGATAAATAAGCGAACTATTTCCAATATATCAACCATGTTTACCTCATTTTCCTTCTGTGAAATGGTTGTGATGTGCAAAAGCATTCAATATACGTTGTTTTGCATTTATCCAATGAACTCAATTTTTTTAAAAAAATTCTTACATTTTCCAAACCGTCTTTCTAAAAACACAAAAAATACTACCTTTTACATTTATGCAATAAATTAAATTTCGAAATCATTAAATTCCTTAACTAACATAAATTTTCGTTATGTTATCAAACCTGTATATTCGGTCTATTTCAAGAACATTCATCAATCAGGACTAAAAATTAAAAAGGAGGAAATGTATTATAATTTATAAGACATATAGTATAAAGATAGATTAGTAAAAAGTAAAGGCGTTTGGGTACATTGGTCGATTTGATTGTTGCTCTTGTATATGATAGTGGTTTTTTTATGCATTCCCAATCGGATAAATCTTTTTTTGTGATTTTTTTTTTCGTTTAAAGGCCCTAAGTCTATGGTGACATATACCAGAACTTATGGTATACTGAGTGATAGACTATCTCTTGATTCCATTCATGCTCATCCTAACAAAATGTATTTTGGAAATTATCGAGATAAAGTGGTAAAGAGAAACAAATGAGGATAAAAAACTCATTAAGTGATTATGATTAATGAAAAAAATTAACTACATGTTAAAAACATTTGATATCAGATGACCAAAAATACAAATAAAATTGAGTTTCATACCTCTATTGTATAAGGAGGTTCATGGCAGAAACAAAAACAATCATCAACTCTACGACTGACCATATTTACCACTCATAAATTATAAAACTCAATATTTGAGATTTCCTTCATGTTAAACACACACACACACAAACAGTTAAACATACAAACATACACACACAATGTTAGAGAAATTTTCTAAAAGATGCTCCCATGATTTAAACAAATCCTTGCTTAATAGTTAATACCCATGATAAGAAAAAAATAAAAAATAAAGTTGGTAGCATGTTAGACCATTTATCTTTTTAACTACAACCACTTTTGACTAGAACATGATGTAGAATAAATTAAATAAATAAAGCATTTTACTCTATCTGTAGTGAACAAGTATTTCATTGTGACATTTTGTCGAACAGTTGGAGTGTAACAGGGGGAAAACACATATGATGACCGCCAATGGAGGCCGACAACACTTGGGTAGCGTGTAGGATTTGACTACTTCGATAGTGGCCGACGACAACCAATAGAGGTGGGCAGACGGTTGATGTAGGTGAAGTGGGTTAAAGCAGAAAGGAGTTCGACAAGGAAGGCGGATGAAAAAAAATAGGGTAACAGCCAGTGAAGCGTCCGGTTGAAACAGCACCGATGTGCGTTCTTTCTAAAAAGAAATGAATAGAAAATAGAAGATGGTGTGGGGATATTTCAAAGCAGTCAAAGGCGGTGGAGAGGAGAGAAAAAATGTCCGATGGTTATTAAAAAATTAATTTTAAGAGATATATATATATATATATATCTTATATCTTATAATATATATAAAACATATTAGTCATATCTTGAATTTTAAGAGATACAAAATTCAAAGCTTTTTATACAAATCAATTATGCATAACAAAACCATTAATACTTGCCAAAACTTTAAAGACTTGAATTAAGGAAGGTTATTAAAAAAATTAATTTGGAACAAAATAACAATTTTAAAATATTAAATGCATCAATATAAGTTAATTTATATATATATATATATATATATATATATATATATATATATATATATATATATATATATATATATATATATATATATATATATATAAAGCATATTAGTCATATCTTGAATTTTAAGAGGTACAAGATATAAAGCTTTTTATACAAATCAATTATGCATAACAAAACAATTAATACTTATCAAAACTTTAAAGACTTGAATTAAGGAAGGTTATTAAAAAATTAATTTGAAACAAAATAACAATTTTAAAATATTAAATGCATCAATATTAGTTAATTTACATTTTTTAAACTAGATGCCGATAATAATTAATTTACATCAAATATATAAACATACAATATATATATATATATATATATATATATATATATATATATATATATATATATAAATCTTAAACATAGATATTTTAATTAAAAGTGGTAATTTTTCTTATTACATAACAACTAATAACAAAATCTAATAATTATTTTCCGATAAGAAAACTATTCGCTCAAAAAACTATTTATCGTCGTTGCTTTGCGGGGCACACATCTAGTAAGCATTTACCCATAAATGCTGAATTTTAAGAGGTACAAACATTACTGCAATATTTACAAGCAATTTATGCATCACAAACTTAAGCGTCAACAAATGAACGAGTCAAAGTAAACAAATTTTCCTTGGATTTCTGCCTCTTGACCAAGTCCTCATTCCTTATCCCCCAACAACCTAAGCCTCTTCGTGTCTCAGCTCCCTTATAATCCCCCCATTCTCGAAAAACTGTACACTCCACCGCCACCACCACTCAATCCTGCCGTTTCATCACACATGTCGACCCTTTGTAACCTACACTACCTCCATTGGTTGGTTCACTCTAAGGCCTCTCTTCTTCTCACGTTTGCAATCACAGATAAACTTGAAAGAGGCATCTCTCCTTATCTCTTTCTGGTGCGTGATCAATACAATCACACATTTTTGTTTTGTGTTTAAGTTTCATTTCATCTCAAGCTCATACCTAAGAAATAGCATATTGGGGTTTTTTCGGTTGAAATTGTATTTCTATGTGAACCTCGGTTTGGGTTTTTCTTTTGTATGTGTGTATGTGTGCGTGTTGTTGAGGAGAAAAAGGAATGCTTAGCAGTTGCCCGCTAACTATTCGATGAATCCAAAGCAGTTTAATCATGTATGCCTACAGGAAGCAATAAGAGTGAAATTATTTAAAACATAAGAACACCCATATTGAGCAAGTGTTAAAATATGACTTGAAATTGAGAAAGACACTCATAAGTTTCGGGTAACAATAGCTATAAATGTTATCTTGAAGAAGCTCGCCATATATGAAATTCTTGGTTCAATGTAATACTAGAATTACACCACTTACACCAGAAGCAGATGTTCTAGGTAAAAAAAATGAGAAGATCATTAAAAACCCAAAATAGACCTATCTTCAGAAAGGAAGAAAAACAAAAATAACCCAGATGTACTTACTTCTGTAAATCGAGAGAGTAAGAGAGATGATGAAAGGTTCTCTGATAGTGGTGATAAGAGTGGATGGTTCTTATTGTACCTTCCATGGCGTCATCGATGCTTCTTATTTTGGTTTAGAATGATTACTCTTACATGAGTATTGAAATCGATCAGTTGAGAGAGTGAGCGAGTGAGTGAGAGAGGGGGGGGGGAGAAATAGAGAGAAAGAGAGAGAGAGAGAGAGAGAGAGAGAGAGAGAGTTGCAACTGTATTTTTGGAATGGATTGCCATGAAATTGGTTCTCATTTTTCTAATTAGTCTTAAAAATCTAGATTTTGTAGTTTTGTAGGAACCGTTTGCTGATTTAAACTGATTCAGATGTTAACGATGGATGTGTAACATCCCAAAATTTAAGGCCAAAAATTTCATTTTAAATTAAACAATTATAAAACCATTTTTCTAAAAACAATAATAGTGTCACTCATATCAAAAGCTAATGTATTGATGGACAAAACATGTCATAATAAAACTGATGGGTTTGAGCCACAAGAACATCCTATGTGCTCATGCAAACCCTAATTCTTGGATCTAGGTTTCTCTAATTGTACATGCATTCATCCAAGACTTTCTAACCCTAGATCTAGTGATAATAATTTGAAATTATAATGACCAAATCAGATCTAGAAGATTACCTCTTGTTGCTTGCTTGAGTCTTCTTGTCTTTGATGCTTAGAGTCACAAGTGTAACTCCTCTAATGGCTTACAAACACCAACTAGCAAGAGGGTAGTATTTGAGAGAGGGAGGAGGCACACAAAACCGAATCTAGGGTTCTTAGATAAGCAGTGGCCTATTTCTGTAGCCTAGGGGTTCTATTTATACTGTAAGCAGCTACGGTTTCAGTCAAAACCCTTATGGATAGCTTAAACATTAAGCAGCCCATGGAACCTTCTGGAAAAAGGCCATGGACGAAAATATGATGGGCTCCCATCATAATTTCGTTCATCCCTTTATCCATTAGGTTTCCCAACCCAAAATACAACTATCACACATTTGACAGTTTAAGTCCCCTTTATTCAATTAATCTCTTTTAGTCACCAAATTAATTCGTAATTAATCTATGACTAATATTAATCAAATAATATGATTTCTCATTTAATATATTATTCTTATAATATATTAATAAACCATAATATCTTCTCTCTCTCTCCATAAATTACCCTGTCAAGTTGTTATGGTGAAGGCAAGCCAAAAGGACCATGCACAATCGGGTCAAGTACTTATCAAATATAGTTATAGGCTTAGACACTAATCCAACAGTCTCCCACTTGGATAAGTCTAGTAACTAAAAATGTAAGCATACTCCAATTAACAATCGTAGCTCTCAAAGACGCTGTCGAAATCTGATCTTATCAGTAACCTGTCCTTTAGATAAGGGATCGTATAGTCCTCCATTATAGATATCTTGCGGACAATTACATGGAATATAGTCATACTTATTGTATAGCAGTTTTTTCTCGATCTCTGATTGTTTGACATAGAACTTAATTGAACACATCAATTCAGTCCTGACCGGGCCCGCCACATAAGTCAAACCAAATCATCGAGGTGCCCTGATATCGCTTTTACCCTCTTAGGATAAAAGGAACAGATAAACTTTGACTTTTATGCATTTACTATTTACTAACCAAATCATGCACAACAATGTGTTTTATAACATTAAGTTACTGATGCGTTTACGCATTATTAATGCATAACCAATTACCAAACAATAAACCATATATCTAGGTTTTAAGACCATATGATATTATCGTCTTGCGATCACTCGAGATAAATTCCATGAAGTGATTCCAGCAAGTGAGGTTTTATTCCAATGCTCAAATCAAACTCATAAGCACTCATGAACGTTGTAGCAAACTTTTGCTATGTCTAATACATTTTAGACAATCTACACATCAATTCATGACCGTCTTCATTCATACCTACTTCCAACATATGAACGAATGTGGACGGTTCAAATAATTCTTATTATTCAGGAAGTCAAAACATACAAAATGAAACAATAGGTAAACAATTAACATAAGACAATAACATTACTAATAAATAATACTCTTTTATTTAATCATCAAATGTTAATTACAGTTTATCTATTACATGTTTCTAAACTATCTAATCTAAACTAATATCGTCCTTCAACTCGATGCTCCTAGCGTGTTGCAAGTGCTTAACCCTGCTCAGTCCCCCCGTAAGCGGATCTGCTGGGTTATCCTCTGACGATACTCTCTTCACTACGAGGAGTCCTTCCACCCGATGTCGAATAAAGTGATATTTTCTGTCGATATGTCGAGATCTGCTGTGATCCATTGGTTCCTTGGTCAAGGAAACCGCTCCTTAATTATCATAGAAAATTATCCATGAGCTCCTTTATGGCTAGCACAAATCCAAGGTCTCCAATGAAGTTCTTCAATGACATTGCCTCCTTTGACGCTTTGCTTGCTGCAATGTACTCTGATTCGCACGTTAAATCAACTACGATCTATTGCTAGGAACTTTTCCAAGTCACTGCTCCTCCATTAAGGGTAAAGACCTATCCTGACTGCGAACGGTAGTTGTCCCTGTCGGTCTGAAAACTGGCGTCACTGTACCCTCGCACCTTTAAGTCATCACTCCCAACGAGGACTAGAAACCATTCCTTGGTCCTCCGAAGGTACTTAAGTATATTCTTGACTGCGGTCCAATGTGCTTTACCAGGTTTCCCTTGATATTTGCTGACCATGCTCAAAGCGAAGGCCACATCAGGGCGAGTACAAGTCATAGCATACATAATCGAGCCAACCACAGAAGCGTATGGTACTCGGCTCATTTCTGTTATCTCGACTTCGGTACTCGGGCATTGAGTCTTACTCAACTTGGCATTACTTTGGATTGGTAAATCCCCCTTTTTAGAATTCTCCATACTAAAATGTTTTAGTACCTTGTCTAAGTAAGTATTCTGACTAAGTCCTATTAGTCTCTTACTTCTGTTTCTCACTATCCTTATCCCCAAAATTATAGAAAGCCTCTCCGAGGTCCTTCATAACGAAACACTTCCCGAGCCAGGACTTAACCTCCTGTAGTGTCGGGATGTCGTTTCCTATGAGTAGTATGTCATCGACATATAATATGAGGAAGCTAACTATACTCCCACTGGATTTGACATATACACATGATTCATCCTCGCTTCGCAGAAAATAAAACTCTTTGACTTTTTCTTCGAAACAAAGATTCCATCTGCGAGACGCTTGCTTAAGTCCATAAATGGACTTCTTAAGCTTGCACACTCTATTGGGATGCTTCGCATTGACAAAAACCCTATGGCTGAGCCATGTAAGCATCCTCAGCGAACCTCCCATTAAGAAAAGCGGTTTTGACATCCCTCTGCCATATTTCATAATCATGAAATGCAGCAATGGCCAGCATCACCCTAATAGACTTTATCTTGGCAACCAGTGAGAAGGTTTCATCATAGTCAACTCCGGGAGTTTGAGTGAAACCCTTTGCGACCAATCACGCCTTATATGTGTGCACATTACCATCCATGTCGGTATTCTTCTTGAAGATCCACTTGCAGCCGACCGTCTTACGTCCGAGCACATGGTCAACCAAATTCCAAACTTGGTTGTTGTACATGGACTGAATCTCGCTGTCTATCGCCTCTTTCGATTTCGCAGACTCTAGGCCTGCCATGGCTTCCTTATAGCTGTTAGGTTCGTCCAAATTTATTAGTGTACTATCACTAGTATACGTGTCCCCTTGTGTAGTAATATGAAAACCATATAAAAGGGGTTGAACTCTAACTCTTTCGGAACGTCTAAGAGGTAAGGACCCGTCAATCGGTTCAACTGGAGTTTCCTCCTCGGGTTGAGCACCAGCGTTAGAGGTTCCTTCATCGCTCGACTCTTGAATCTCTTCAAGATCAATTTGTCTCCCAATGTCCCCTTGGCTTATGAGTTCTTGCTCTTGGAAAACCCCTCACCTCGCAATGAAGACAACATTGTCACTCGGTCTATAGAAGAGATATCCAAAGGATTTCTACAGGTCACTACGAGGTCCGAGTTTTTCGTGAGTCTCTTGTCTTACGAAAGCCTCGCACCTCCAAACCTTGATATGTGCCAACGAGGGAGCCTTACCTGTCCACATCTCATGAGGTGTTTTGGCAACCTTCTTCGTGGGAACTAAGTTAAGGATATGGGAGACAGTCTCTAAGGCATACCCCCAAAATGAGATAGGTAGTGAAGCATGACTCATCATGGAACGAACCATGTCCAACAAGGTTTGATTACGCCTCTCAGCCACACCGTTCAACTGCGGTGTCCTAGGTGGCGTCAATTGCGAAACGATTCTACATTCCTTAAAATAGTCATGGAATTGAAGACTTAGGTACTCTCTTCCTCGATCGGATCGAAACATCTTCATTTTCCTGCCCAACTGATTCTCCACTTTTTGTTTAAACTCTTTGAACTTTTCAAAGGTTTCTAACTTGTGCTTGATTAAGTAGATATGCCCATATCTACCATAATCATCGATAAAAGTCACATAGAAGTGGTTCGCATCCCTTGTGGTTGATCTAAAGGGCCCACACACATCGGTGTGTATGAGATCCAATAGACCCTCGCCCCTTTCACAAGTTCCAATGAAGGGTGACTTGGTCATCTTTCCAAGTAAACAAGACTCACACACGTCATCGTCCCTATGGACAAATGACTCCAACACTCCATCCTTTTGGAGTTGGGCTACGCATTTCTTGTTGACATGTCCAAGACGACAATGCCGTAAGCATGCTTTATCCAAACCATTGGATGAATCAACACACAACACATCATTTCCTAAGTTATCTACAACCATCGCAGTTTCATGTATTCCATTACAAGGGAATGCTTCAAAATAAAATACACCATTAGGATAAGCATTAATAGAACTTTTTTCATTATCAAATGAATATCTAAAACATTGTCTATATAAACCCTGAAATGAAATGATGTTTCTTGCCATATCTGGCGAATAGCAACAATTGTCTAAATCTAATCCTAATCCACTACTGAGCATTAAAGAGTAAATTCCGATCTTGGTGACAGGCGATGATCTTTTGTTCCCCATGATCAAATTTATCTTCCCATGCTCCACATCCCTGTCTCTTCTTAGCACTGCAAATCAGAACAAATGTGAAAACCACATTCTGTATCAAGTACCCAAGAAATGGAATGTGATGAATCATTAGATTTAATTGTGTAAATACCTGCGTAGGATGGCTTGATCTTTCCATCCTTGATGGCCTGCAGATATTCTGGACAACTTCTCTTCCAATGCCCTATTTTGTGGCAGTAATGGCACTCTACCTCCTTTAGATTAGAGTTGGGTTTAGCAGAACCAACTTTGGTTCCACTAGAAGAGGTACCATCATGGGATTTACCCTTGTGGTGGCTCTTTGAGGGAGCCTCCTCTTCTTACCCTTCCCTTTCCTAATATCCAAAACAGGGGCAAAGGTGGGAGCGGGAGTTGATGCGACAGACTTATCCTTGAGATTGCTCTTAGCAGTCCTAAGCAAGCCTTGCAACTTGCTCAAGGTGACATCTTCCTTATTCATATGGTAGGTCATGCGAAACTAGTTGTAGCAGGGAGGCAGGGAGTGAAGGATGATGTTAATCGCCATCTATTCATCAAAGTTAATATTCAACTTTAGAAGACGATCAACATATCTCTGCATCTTTTCTAGATGAGCGGTAAGGGACTCTCCACTACCCATTCGAGTAGTGATCATCGAAGTGATGATCTCATACCTCTCTTGCCTTGTACTTTAGTGGTATCGATCTAGCAAGTCTTGATGCATCTCATAGGGGTACATTTCCTCATAGGACTTTTGGAGTTCGGCAGTCATTGTCACTAGCATGATGCAATGGAATTTCGTGGCATCATGCTCGTGGGCCTCAAAGACAACGATCTCTTCAGGAGTAGCAGTGTTCATGTCGATCTCTTGCAGCTCCTTATCTAGGACATACTCTTTGTCCTCATAACGGGTGACCATTCTTATGTTACAGATCCAATCGTTGAAATTGTTTCCGTCGAATATCACCCTTCCACACAAGTTCATGAGTGAGAATGAGCTGGAGGAACTCAAGCCAGAAGCGTTGTTGTTGTTCATGTTCGACATCTGAAAAGTAAAAGAACAAAGTTTTGATTAGAAATGAATCCATAATTAAACATCCAAATGAGAAACTAGGGCTAGGATCCAACAACATTATTTACATATTAGAAGAGGGATGCCGTAATCTAACATGCAAATAACTGGAAGGTAAGTGAGTGAGGATTCACTAATTTTCCATCATGAAAAATGAAAAGAAGATTAAGTTTTAAATCTATTGAAAATTCCTAGATCATTTGAGATTCATTGAACCTTTCAATGGCATGTTTAAATCTCTATATGCCCCTCAAGTTTGTGACTGGGATGCCGAGGATCACAAAACGGGTGTGAATAACCATGCAAATATACATGGGACTCTTATTGTTACAATTACCTATTCGATGTGCCGGTTAACCACACACGCTCCATCGAACTATGAAAAACAATGAGTCACCCTTTTCCACCTTTGCTTAGACCTAATTAGTGTGCCGGTTAACCACACACGCTCCACTAACGTCTTAACAAGGGTACAAAGTGTAATTTCATAGAATTGCATCAATTCACTTTGCCTAAAGTAACTAAGATTGTGAATTTTGTAAAAACGTTTAGTTACTTTAATAATTCATTATACTTATTAATGAGAAAGGGTTGCTCTATCCTACCCGTTCGGCTAACGACCCTCCACCAATCAAGGAAGCAGTGGGTGAGAGTGGACACCCATTAAATGGCCATTTTATAGGCCATAACCTTATACCCCCTTTATAGATCGACTTCGTGAATGAGGCCTACTAACGGTAAGACTAGCATTTTAAGTTATACATATATACATATTATTCTTATAATATTATAAAGTATAAGGTTGAATTTTAAACTTGTAAAATTCTAGGGTTTGAAATTTAAATAGTTCAAATTAAACATTTAATCACAAAATTTAAATTTCAAAACTTGAGGACAAGTTTTGAACTTTTCAAAACACAAAGGATCAAATAGCAAATAATTTTAAATTAAAAAATTAATTTAATGATTATCTAAATTTGAACTAATGAAGATTATTTAGAGGATAATTCACCAAATAAATTCAAATAATCAAATATTATCAAATAAGGAATTTATTATTTAAATAATTGGTAATTATATTTTGTTTTGTTAAGGATATTGACAAAAAGGTGATAAAATTCGGATTTTATTAGACCAAAATGATTTAGGTAAGTATCCTTAAGCAGAACAGCAATAAATCCCGAAAATCTTTCTGTCTGACAGATAAACTCGTCGAGTCCACATTGGAACTCGTCGAGTTCATCAGGCAGTTAGCATGAAAAACGATTTTAAAGCTTGAAAAAATAAACAACCCATCAATACAATAGAAACCAAACATAGCTCTGATACCACTGATGGGTTTGAGCCACAAGAACATCCTACGTGCTCATGCAAACCCTAATGCTTGGATCTAGGTTTCTCTAATTGTACATGCATTCATCCAAGACTTTCGAACCCTAGATCTAGTGAGAATAATTCAATATTATAATGACCAAATCAGATCTAGAAGATCACCTCTTGTTGCTTGCTTGAATCTTATTGTCTTTGATGCTTAGAGTCACAAGTGTAACTCCTCTAATGGCTTACAAACACCAACTATCAAGAGGATAGTATTTGAGAGAGGGAGGAGGCACACAAAATCGGCTCTAGGGTTCTTAGAGAAGCAGTGGCCGATTTCTGTAGGCTAGGGGTTCTATTTATACTGTGAGTAGCTAGGGTTTCAGTCAAAACCCTAATGGATAGCTTAAACATTAAGCAGCCCATGGAACCTTCTGGAATAAGGCCATGGACGAAAATATGATGGGCTTCCATCATAATTTCGTTCATCCCTTTATCCATTAGGTTTTCCTGCCCAAAATACAACTATCATACATTTGACAATTTAAGTCCCATTTATTCAATTAATCTCTTTTAGTCACCAAATTAATTCCTAATTAATCTATGACTAATATTAATCAAATAATATGATTTCTCCTTTAATATATTATTCTTATAATATATATTAAACCATAATATCTTCTCTCTCTCTCTCTCTCTCCATAAATTACCCCGTCAAGTTGCTATGGTGAAGGCAACCCAAAAGGACCATGCACAACCGGGTCAAGTACTTACCAAATATAGTTACGGGCTTAGACACTAATCCAAAAAAAACATCATTAGAGTATAAATCCCAAAGATCTCTAGTGCGGAAAATGTAGTGTTATGTGCTGCGATCATGCCGGCTCCTTTCCCTTCAAAGAGGAAGTACTTTAAACCAAAACTGAAAACTGTAAGCACAAAGCTTAGTGAGTTCTGGCCTCCCCTTCGGTTTATTTCAACCGGTAACTGCCTAGCATATATGGGTGTTGGCCTACCCCTTTGGTCTCTTCCAACCGATAACTGCCTAACATATATGGGTGTTGGCCTACCCGTTCGGTCTCTTTCAACCGGTAACTAGGGACTATTACACCCCTACTACTACCACATAATACCCTAGCATATACACATAAATCACATACTGCCTAGCATATCTCGGTGTTGGCCTCCCCTTCAGTCTCTTTCAACCGGTAACAGGGTCTATCCAGACATTCAGACAATTATCAAAAAGACAATCATTTCAACTATAATCAAATACTAGTGGGCCGACCCACTCCTTCTGGAAGGTAACTCACCTCGAATGTCGTGAAGTAGCTGAAGTGTCATCGGCTCTGAAATTAACCCCACTCAAATTCCTACACATAAAAGATTTCCTTTAATTACCCTTTCATACTTATAACCCCCTTACGGGTAAACTTTGGTCAAAGTCAGCCTTCTGGTCAAAGTCAACATCCTCGGTTAACTCAACTCGCTGAGTTGACCCATCAACTTAACGAGTTTCATGAATCATAAACCCTGAAATCTCAATCCAACTCTTCGAGTTCTTTCTCAACTTGTCGAGTTCCTCCTATCCACATAATCGGGACTTCTCCAGTCAACTCGTCGAGTCATCCTTGAATTCGTCGAGTTTTTTACTTTATAGAATCGGGACATTTCGATCCAACTCGATGATTTCCTCTATGTTTTCAATGATCCTTCAGTTTGTTAAGCCATTATAATAGATTAAGCTCCTATTCTTCAGATCTAGGCTCCATACTTCATCTACATACTGAAAATGTCGTTTTAAGGGTAAAGTTTCCAACTTTACCCGTTAATAGCCTCCCGTAATGGGTTTAGCTCAAAACCTAACTCTTTAAGACCTAAATCTTAATCTAAAATCCATTTATACTACAATATAAGGCATACAAACTGAGATCTAGACCCTAGACACCACTTTAACACGTAAAGTCTCTACCTTTCTATCCATGCATGGCCTTTTGGGGCTTAAAAGACCAAAATGACATCCTAGAGCTTGCATGGGGGCTTTAATGGCCATAAAGTTTGAACCTTTATGCCATGAAAGTCCTCCAAGGTCTTGGATCTAGAAGTATACTCACTTGGGAGGTCCATTTCCCAAGGACCATGCTACATGGACAAAAACTAAATAAAAGTGACAATGAAGAGATCTAAGAAATCATTAAGCAAGTTTGAGACTTGCTTGCCAGAAAATGTTGCAAATGGAGTGAAGTTTCTAGATCTACACTCTTCTTCTTGAGTCCTCAAGCTTCTTCTTCTTCCACAAGCTTCAAATGCACAAGTTTTCTATCAAGAATGACTCACAAGCTCACACAAGGCATTAGGGTTTCGAGATTTAGGGTTTGGGACTTGGAGGCTGTAAATGAGGCCAACCTTTGGAGGTTAAGGTGTTTAAATAGGGTGCAAAACCCTAAAAATTAGGGTTTCACTTTGCCAGTACCACTCGTCGAGTAGACTTTATCATCCACGACGAATTCCATTCCTACTCGATGAGCCTAGGGCCTCCAAGTCATTGAGTTTCTATACAAAAGTGAATTTTTTTTTGAATTAATACATATCAGGAACTGGGCATTACAAGATGATTTCCAAATCACTAAAGAAAATGGTAGATTGGTAATTTTACTTGGTAAAAAATGAGCGGGAGAAAAAAATCTAGATGCATGGAAAAATAATCAAGTGACAGTTTTAGTACTCTTTTATTAGAAGTAAAGATTTAAATGAGTAAAATATACAAAACACAACAATTTATTTGTTATTATTTAAAAAAAAACTTTTATATTTTATTTATACACAGAAAAACATTTATATTTTCAGATAACATTCAGATTTATTTAAATATCAGTTTTAAAAATATTACCAGTTGTTTTGTGGTATGCCATTTATCTTGTTTATTTTTAGATTGACATGAAAAATAATAAATGATATTACTTATGTTTGTTTGAGTAAATAGTTTATTTATTACGTCTTATTATAGACAAAAGACAAAATCATTTATTTTTGTTTTCCATGTTAGCCTAAAAAAAGATAAATTTTATATCACAAAACAACAAATAATTTCTATTAAATACCAGGTATTTGGATAAACGCGAAAGATAATTGAATATATAAATGTTTATAACATATAAACCAAACGTAAGAATTTTTCTAAATGTTGTATATAAATGGTTGTGTTTTTCTATATTTCCTCAATTAAAAATATGTTAAAAACACATAGACCATATAACCGGTTACAACTTTAAGTGTAGTATCTCGATTAATTGAAAAACATATCTTGCATTCAGTTTATGAATTTCATGCAAATTGAACAATTTATGCTAAGTTTCATTTACATAGTAAATAACAATATGTGAAAAGTGTCATTGTTTTGCATGTTTATTTGCGTGTAACATGCTTTGACACGGTAATGATAATGCATGCTTTTTATGACTGTGGTTGCATTTAAGATGTATGCATGTGTGAATAATATCTTACATAATTTAACAATCGAGACGGGCATATGTGTCCAATTTTAGAGTATTGCTTATTACAACCAAAATGACATTGTTGGTACTAAATTAAGAGCTATTTATGAATACATTTTCAATTATTATAAAGTATAAGACATTCTCCTGCTACAATACGGTCATGTCCTCAATAATTTTTGAATCAACATAGTTACCTTAACAAACAAATAACTTTTATATAGCTTACTTTAATTACAACTAGGCGAATGCCCGCGCGTTGCGCAGAAGCATCTATATAACTGAAATCTTTACATGTTTTTTTAAATATAACAATAATGTTATTGTTAAATTTAATATAATAAATCATATACTATATAGATATAATATCTTGATTATTTTGAAGAGTAAATTACACGAATGATCCCTATGGTTTGGGGTGATTTCCGTGCTTGGTCCCTGACTTTTTTTTAACTCGGAAAGTCCCTAGTATTTGTTTTTGTTATGTGCTTTGTCCCTACTGTTTGTTTTTATTACGCGTTTGGTCTATGTCTTGTCTAAAAAGAGTATTATTTAAATAGGAAAAAATTGTGGGGTAGGTAATATAAGGTGAATGGGTGGGGTTGGGGGTGTGTTTATTTAAATAAATTAGAAAATCAAGGGAAAAAATAGTCGTTTTAGATAAGACAGGGACCAAGTGCGTAACAAAAACAAATAATAGGGACCTTCCGAGTTAAAAAAAATAAGTCAACGACCAAACACGCAAATTACTCTAAACCATAGGGACCATTCATGTAATTTACTCTATTTTGAATTATATTATAATATATACATTTATTAAAACTGCATAATCACAATCTTTTGAATGACCTCCACCCACGAGTTACTCATGAATAAAACAAAATATAATATATAATTTAATGTTATTTATAGTTGTAGTTATTATTAATCAATTTTTTAAAATTTATTTGTTTAACTTTTTAATTTCTATCATTGTAATTATTTAAAACATCAAACAATTTTTTTGGTTTTAAAGGTAACAATATAATCATTTATATAGAGTTATTTTTAACTATTGTTATTGTAAGTTACTTTGAGCTAATTATTTGAAAACTTTTAACGATTATAAAAATATCTTTATGAAATATTTTAGTTAAATTGATATTACAATTTAGTTTTTACATTTAGCACTACAATTTATCATTTTTAACTATTCACAAAATACTCTTTGGGTTTTTTAAGTGTAACTGAAATTTATATTGAAGTTGACCTTGTAATATTATATTTAAATTAACAATTTAAGTATTTTATATAAATTGTTCAAAAGTTGTAGCTTTAAAATAATAATGGTTTACATACAACAATATATTAGACCTAATAAATTAAGTATAATATGTTAAAAGTTAAAAACATAACTTCATAAGTAGAAGAAAAAATATATTCTTTTAATATTGAAATTTAGTTTATATATGATTACACTTTAGGTTTTATATTTATTTAACCTTATTAACCAACTTATAATCATTATTAGAAAGAAATTGAAAAGTCATGGGAGTTTCAAATGAATATGGTGAAAGGAAAAATGCATGGGAGTTTCAAATGAATGTGGTGAAAAAAAAAAATGCTAGCTTTATAAGTATACTAGGCGATTGCCCACACGTTGCGCAGAAACACTTATATAGTTGAAGTCTTTACAAATATATGATTTTTTAAATATAACAATAACGTTGTTGTTAAATTTGATATAATAATTTGTATATACTAAATTGATATAATATATTGATTATTTTGAATTATATGATAATATATATATATATATATATATATATATATATATATATATATATATATATATATATATATATTATAACTTCTTAATCTCAATCGTTTCAATGACTTCTACCTGCGAGTTACACATGAATAAAATTAAATATAATATAGGATTTGATGTTATTTATAGTTGTTTTTATTGTTAATTAATTTTTTAAAATTTATTTGCTTAATGTTTTAATTTCTATCATTATAATTATTTAAAAAATCAAACATTGTTTTTTTTTTATTTTAAAGCTAACAATATAATCATTTATATAGAGTTGTTTTTAACTATTGTTATTGTAAGTTATTTTAAGCTACTTATTTGAAAACTTTTAACGATTTTAAAAATATATTTAAGAAATATTTTAGTTAAATTGAAATTACAATTTAGTTTTTGCTTTTATCACTACGATTTATCACTTTTACTATTTATAAAATATTCTTTAGTTTTTTTAAATGGAACTGAAATTTATATTTGAGTTGACATTGTAATGCGCAGAAACACCTATATAGTTGAAGTCTTTACAAATATATATTTTTTAAAATATAACACTAACGTTGTTGTTAAATTTGATATAATAATTCGTATATTAATTTGATATAATATAATGACTATTTTGAATTATATGATAATATATAAATCTATTATAACGTCATAATCTCAATCGTTTGAATGACTTCTACTTGCGAGTTACACATCAATAAAATTAAATATTATATATGGTTTAATATTATTTATAGTTGTTATTTTTAACTAATTTTTTAAAATATATTTGCTTAATGTTTTAATTTCTATCATTATTATTATTTAAAACATCAAACATTATTTTTTGATTTTAAAGGTAACAATATAATCATTTATATAGAGTTATTTTAAGCTACTTATTTGAAAATTTTTAACGATTATATAAATATATTTAGGAAATATTTTAGTTAAACTGATATTACAATTTAGTTTTTGCATTTATCACTACAATTTATCACTTTTAACTATTTACAAAATAGTATTTGGTTTGTTTAGTGGAACTGAAATTTATATTTAAGTTGACACTTTAATGTTATATTTAAATTAACAATTTAAGTATTTTGTTCAAACTGCTCAAAAATTATAGCTTTAAACTGATAATGGTTTACATGCAACAACATTTTAAATCTAATAAATTAAGTATAACATGTTAAAATTTAAAGACATAACTTTATAAATAGAAGTAAAGATATTATTTTAAAATTGAAATTTAGTCTATTTATGATTACACTTTAGGTTTGATATTTATTTAACCTTATTAACCAACTTACAGTTATTATTAGAAAGACACTACAATTTATCACTTTTAATTATTTATAAAATAATCTTTGGGTTGTTTAAGTTAAATAAAATTTATATTTAAGTTGAGTCTATAATGTTATATTTTAATTAATAATTTAAGTATTTTATACAAATTGTTCAAAAATTATACCTTTAAAATGATAATGGTTACATTCAACAATATATTAAAACTAATAAATTAAGTATAATTTGTTAAAAGTTAAAAAAACATAATTTTATAAGTAGAATTAAAGATATTATTTTAATATTGAAATGTAGTTTATATATGAATACACTTTAGATTTGATATTTATTTAACCTAATTACCAAATTATAATTATTATTATAAAGAAAGTGAAAAGTCATGGGAGTTTCAAATGAATGTGGTGAAAGGAAAAAATAATGGGGGTTTCAAATGCATGGGATTCAAGAAAAAATGCTAGCTTTATAAGTATGTATGATAATGATAATGATATATGTATCTATGTATGTATGTATGTAGTTGAAAGTGGAGTAGATCCCAACTTCCCAACTTCTAACTGACAACCAGTGACCAGTCTACTCCATAACCCTGGGCCCAAGGCGAAGAATCTCGAAGTTTATCCAGGTAACTATGGGTATTTAGAGAGGCCCAACCAAATGTTTAAATTTTGAACAAAAAGTCCATACTTTTTTTTAAATATTGTCCTACAATATCCGAATATAATTTGAAACGGTTATGCAAAAAAATTTCCATATGATATTTTCTCCAGATTTGATTGGATTTTGAAAAATCTTGATGTTTATCTGTAAAATTTTTATCATTAGTATATAAATCCGGAAAAACTAAAAATAATCGATAAATTTCATCCAATCAAAAATTCCGAAATCCAATATTGATATTAGGGACATCTCGGATAAAGTCTCAAGTCAAGTTACAATTTAATCACAATTTTTAGTTTTTGAACAAAAAATTCCCGATTATTTTATAATTTGCCCAAATTAACGAAACAATCTTTATTTTTTTCAACAGATTATCGTATAAAACTAGATAATCAAAACTTATTTGTTCAAAAAATAAATATTGGAATTAAACTGTACACTGACAAAAAATATTGTGATTTATCGAAGATTTCCCTTGATATTACCATTAACATGAGCAGTTTGATTAGTATCAAGTATTAAAGCCCAATTTAGCAATTGACTACATTATTTTAACAAGAACTATTCACTTAAATGTTTATATATGTTGGTATACGCTTACATAAATATATTTTCGAAATTGATCATATAACGATGACTAAGCTCGCTGATGCCAACCCATGAATTTGTCATGAAAATTTCCCAATAAAGTAAGCATTGCAAGGCTTGGTCGTAGGTTTCTTTTGACCTGCCGCGGCATGGTGGCCGCTGATGTCTTAAACCCTAATTTTTCGGGTTTTGCACCCCATTTAAAGGAATGAGTAGGCTAGAGTTTGCTCATCCTCAGTCTCCACCACCCTCCTTAGCTCTGAAGAACCCCTAATTCATTTTCCTCCATTATTGAAGCTTACTTTGGTGTTTTTATTTTTGGAGATTTTGAGGGAAAGAGAAAGAAAGAGTAAGCCAAGGATCATCAAGCAAGTTCCCATTCCTCTTCCTAGCAGGTTTATGGACCTTTGTAAGTATCCAAGACTCCACCTTTATGTTGTTAGGTTACTAAATCTAGTGTTTTGCCCACTTTTTTCTTATTCTTGTTAGTTGGGATGGTGAGATCCCATAAAGGTTGCAACTTTATGAATCTTTCAGTTATTTTGAGTGATTAATGGTTTGGATATGAAGTATGATGGATTGGTTGAACCATGCATGGGATGTTGGTCATAATCCCCATTTTTGACATAATATGAGCTCAGGACATGCATTTGACATGCAATTCTATAAAACACCAACTTTTAGGTTAGTTTTGGTGTTGAAAACTCTTTTTGAGTTGATGCTCTTGGGATTTTCGAGATTAAGTGCTTAATGATTAGGTCCATCTCATGTTTTACTTTTTGGACCTAGGGTTTGACATCTTGATCTCTTAGAGAATCTTAAGGGATAAAGTTGGACCCAGTACCCATGACATGGCTCTAGGTTGTCACAACACGACGATTGGGGATTTAGCACATGTTTTGTCGTTTGTAGTCCCCTGTGTGGTCAAGGATGGCCACTACGTGGCAAGTCAACTGAAGTCAACTTTGACCATTGACTTTTGGCTTGAGTTGACTTTTGGCCAAACTACTTGTTTTGGAAGGAGAGCTAATGTGTGGCAGTATAGGTGGTGTATATCATATGTTTTTTCGGTAGTAAGTGGAGTAGCAATTGTTTAGCGTCTGATATGTAAGTCTTCTCATTATACTTATAGGTCGAAGACACCAATGTCGGCCCACTGGATTGTGTAGGATGCGAGTTGTCTTTGTGATACTTGCATGGAAGACCCTAGGGGTAGCCCGTAGCATATTTATGAAAGACCATGGGGGTACCCATGCCAATTGCATGAAAGACCATGGGGGTAGCCAATATCACTTGGATGTGAGACCATAGGGGTAGCCCATGACATTCCAGGGAAAGACCATAGGTGTAGCCCATGACACTTGGTTGTAAGACCCTTGGGGTAGCCCATGAATTCTAGGGAAAAGACCATAGGGGTAGCCCATGGCATTTGTATGTATGGTATGTCGCATTTTAGTGAAATCACTAAGCTTTGTGCTTACGGTTTTATGGTTTATTATTTTCAGGTACTTCTAGTTTGAAAAGGAAGGTCCTTGTGTTATCGCACAACATCCCCTTCATGATTATGAATTTATGACTATTTTACTCTGATGATTTCGATATACTGTATTGTGATTGATTTTGAGAAACTTGATATATGGAATTGATGATTTTAAAATGAAAAGTTTCATCATTATTTTTTTTGGATGTTACAGGTTGGTATCAAAGCGTTGGTTTGAGGGATTTAGGCACACTCTTGTGTGTGTCATAACTCAAATTGAGGAATTGATAATCTTTTCAAAAGAAAAATGAGTTTCGTAAAAATATTTTACGAAGAAAAGGGGGTGTGATGCGTGCAATTAGTCGAACTCAAGTAAGTGATTACCAAAATACTCATACCTATGTATTATGACTAGTATGCCTATTATGTGAATTGCTCACTAGGGGTAGGGCTAAGCATACCTTCATGAATTCTATGCTAGAATTGTTGGATTTGTGTGATGCCTTATATCCTAAGGGGATTGGATGCTATATATCACTTAGGATTTATATCAGCTTAGTTAATTGCTAAGTGCATGCATTAAAAATTGTATACGATTAGGATCATATAGCCTTAGAATGATTGGTTTAGCCTTATTTCTTGTTCTTTGTTTAGTTGCAGGCTTAGGGTAGAATCATTGATTCAACAGTCTATGTGGTCCCATTTTGCGTATAATTTGCATGCATAAGCCAACCAACAGTGTTGGTAGAGATTCCTAGTGTTGCAGAGGTCGGTGAGTAGATGATTCTTACGAAAGCCTAGGGAGTGCCATAATAGGATTTGTATGCTACTTAGCATAAGGATTGTGTATTTTTGGATTTGGTGAGATGACTTAGAGGATTTAGGAGGATTCTTGAGGAAAGTACAAATAGATGTAGATGGTAGTATTGGGCCCATACTACTAAAAGCACAAGATATGTACTCAAGTTAAGGACGATCTCGGAGATTCTAAGAAGCTTGTTGAGTAAGAATTCCATGGAGTTTAACTTAATCATTTGGGTGTCGTATTTTAGTATGGTGACCACTCGAGGAGGAGCTTCTGGTTCTGGTTTTGGCTCTAGTATGGAACCGATCGATGAGCGGTTGCACGAGTTCATCACATCAGAGATTGCTCGCGGTATTATGGAGGTCGCCTCAGTTATCTTCAGTACCATCAACTAGGGTATCATAGAGCTTATGGGAGAGTGTCTCAGGGATTTTCGGGTCGAGATTGCGGTTGGGAAATTAGGGGCACTAACTCTCTTTTTCAGGGAGTTCAAGGCTTGTGGAACCCCGGTGTTTATTAAAGCTCAAGACCCTATTGCCAACCGCTGGCGGATCGTTGACAACGCGAGATAACCCATACACTCATGTCGTGGATACTGATGAGCCCTAGCAGCAGAACAAAAGGCTGATCCAATCCTGGTAGCCTTTCCACAAATAATCAATTCTCCCCCACTTAGGGTTCAAACTAACACTCGCCGCGTCTCGAAGTCAATCATCGCACCAAACATGGGAATAAGGATCAGTTCAATCGAATAAGGCACCTAGAAAATCTCCAAGACACAAATCTTTTTTTATTAAAATCCCAAATCTATTTACTTAAGAAAAAATGTGAATTTTTATGCTAACCCATGAAATTACACATTACACTTCATAATTCATTAGTGCAACATGTGTGGTTAACCAACACACTAATAGGGACTAATAAAGAGTTGTAATGGGTATCTAATAAATTATCATTGTTGATGGAACATGTGTGGTTTACTAGCACATCAATTGAGATGATAAACGACATTGAGGCTACCAAGCACATTTACATGGGTATTCACATCTTGTTTGTGATCCTCGGCATCCTAGACACAAATAGAAGAGCATAATCTGCTATTTAACATGTCATTGAATAGTTTTAATGATCCTCAAAAGACCTAGGAATTTCACTTAACTTAATTTCTTTTAAATTTCGTTTTTCCCTTAGTGGAATTGGTAAATTGTCATTTACCTACCATTATAAAATTTATATATTACGACATCCCTTTTCTAAGTTGTGAATTATATGGTTGGATCCTAGCCTTAATATTTTGTTTTGGGTTTCTATATTAAGGATTATTATTATCTAACTAAAACTTCATTCCTTTTACAGATGTCTACTCCTACTGATGCTTCTGGTTCCTCCTCCTCCAACCACCATAACTTCTCCTTGCTATCGATCTGCTCCAAAGTCATATTGGATTGTTCCAATTATAATGATTGGATGTGAAACATCAAGAAGACACTTTGATTTGAGAACAAGGTGTATGTTCTCAAAAAGGAACTCATTAAAGTCGAAGGAAAAGCTACTCCTGAATAATACGCCTTTTATAAAAAACACTAAGATGATGCAACAAAAGTTGCTTGCATCGTAGTCTCCACGATGACCCCTGAGTTGTAGAGATTCTATAAGTATTACTAGTCGTATGAGATGAACAAGGACCTTATGGAGAAGTACCATAAGCGAGTTGGTCAACAAAAATACTAGGTGGTAATGTCCCTCATGGCGTGCGAAATGAAAGAGGGAGAATCTATCTGTAGCCATGTGCATAGAATGCAACGTTACGTGGAGTTCCTTGCTAGGCTTAATGTCCACTTTGATGAGGAGTAGGCTATTAACATAGTTCTAAACTCCATACCTAGTTGTTATGATCAGTTCGTTATGACCTATCATCTGAATAAAAGTGAGACCACCTTGGTTTAATTGCACAACCTCCTACATACAGCTGAAGCAGGAATCAAGGGAAAAGTATTGCCTCCACTCATGATAGTGCTCCTGTCCTAGCCATTGGACAGGTAAAAGGCAACAAGGGGAAAGGTTCACCCAAGAAAAACTGGAAGGGAAAATCTCATGCAGGGTCATCTATTAGTGGCCCTAAAGGAAAGTCCAATTCTGATCACCCACCCTCTTCTGATCCCAAAGAGGCTATCTGCTTTTACTACAACAACAAGGGGCATTAGAAACGAGGCTTCCTGAAGTATCTGCAAGATATCAAAGATGGCAAGGTGAAGCTAACTTCTACTGGTATATACACTATCTCATCTAATAACTCATCATCTTCTCGTTCTTTGGTACTTACTATTGGATGTGGATTTCACATTTGTTCTGATTTGTAGGAACTAAGAAGAAGTGCGGAGGTGGAGCACGGTAGAATGAACTTGATCATGGGGAATAGACGATCTTCACATGTTACCAAGATTGGAGTTTGTAGTCTAGTGCTTAGTAATGGTGTTAGTTTAGCTTTAATAAATTGTTGCTACTCGTCAGAAATGACAAGAAACATTATCTCTTTTCATGCATTGTTCAGACAAGGTTTTAGATATTCATTTAATGATTTGAATGGTTCTATTTCTTCTTATAAAAATGGTGTTTTTTTTATTATGAAGCTTTACCTTGTGATGGTGTGTATGAAACCATGACATATGTAGACAATTTAGGTAATAGTGTATTTCAAGTTGATTCGTCTAATGGTATAGACAAATCATGCTTGTGGCATTTTCGTCTTGGACACATCAATAAGAAATGTATCGCTGAAAACATAAAGGATGGAGTGTTGGAATCATTTGACCTAAGGTCGAATGATACATGCAAATCTTGTCTTTTGGGTAAGATGACAAATTCACCTTTCAATGGATCTTGTGAAAGAGGTGTAGGTTTGTTGGACCTCATACACATAGATGTATGTGGACCCTTTAGATCCACCACAAGGGATGCAAATTGATTTTATGTAACATTTATAGGTGATTATAGTAGATATAGCTATATTTACTTAATCAAACATAATGTAGAAACCTTTGAAAAGTTCAAAGAGTTTAAACATGAAGTTGAGAATCAATTGGGTAGGAAGATAAAGATGCTCCGATCAGATAGTGGCAGAGAGTATCTTAGTATCGACTTCCCTGATTACCTCAAGGAATGTGGCAGAGTTTCACAATTGACCCCTCCTAGGACATCACAAGTTAATGGTGTAGCTGAGAAGCATAATCGAACCTTGTTGGACATGGTTCATTCCATGATGAGTCGAGCTTCTCTTCCAATTTCAGTCTCGGGGTATGCCTTAGAGACTATCAACCATATTCTTAATCTTGTCCTAACTAAGAAGGTTGCCAAAACACCTCACGAGATGTGGAAAAGGAAGGTTCCCTCGTTAGCACATATCAAGGTTTGGGGTTGTGAAGCTTCGTTAGACGAGAAACTCATGACAAGCTTGAACCTCGTAGTGGGAGATGTATTTTCATCGCCTACCCATAGAATTCCTTTGGATATTTGTTCAACAGACCAAGTGAGAACATGGTCTTTATAGCTCGAAGAGGAGTCTTTTGCGAGAGAGATCTCATATATTAACAGGACAATAGGAGTACCAATGACCATGAAGAGATTCAAGAATCAAACAATGAATGAACCTCTGAAGATGCTAGGGTTCAACCAGAGGAAGAGATTCCAGTTGAGCCAGTTGAAATTTCATTACCTCTTAGGCGTTCCTGTAAAGTTAGTATGCCACCTGAGTTCTATGATACGTTTATCAGTAATAGTACACAAGTAAATTTAGATGAATCGACTAACTACAAGGAAGCAATGACAAGCCCTAAGGCAACCAAATGGAAAGAGGCAATGGAGAACGAGATTAATTTCATGTATGACAACCACGTTTGGAATTTGGTTGATCAACAACCTGGTCGAAAGACAGTTGGTTGCAAATGGATCTTCAAGAAGAAGACCGACATGGATGCTAATGTGCACACATTCGAAGGACGATTGGTTGCGAAGAGCTTTACTAAAACCCCAGGGGTTGACTATGATGAGACCTTCCTACAAGTGGCTAAGATAAAATCTACCAGGATCATGCTAGCCATATCTGCCTTTCATGACTATGAAATTTGGCATATGGATATTTAAAATTCTTTCATTAATGGAAGTTGGCTGAGGATGTTTACATGAGTTATCCATGTGACAATCGGATTTACAGGGACATTATTGTGTATGTTAATCTTGAGATTTGAGGAAGGACTCGACGAGTTCAGGGACCAACTCGCCGAGTTGAGTAGAGATTGTTGCGTGGATTTAATGAGCGGACTCGATGAGTCCGAGGATGGACTCGCCGAGTAGGTACTGGGCAGAGAAAACCCTAAGTTTCGGGGTTGGAGCCTATTTAAAGGAACTTATGACCTTGGGTGCGCCTCATATCTCTTGTAAGAAACCCTAAATCGCCATTGGAGCCAAGGAAGAGTTCTTGTGATGAAATCAAGTAATTTTGGTGTGGTTTTTCAAATGAAGTGAAGGGATTCAACTTGAAGGACCAATGGAGGTTGTTATTCTGAGACATCTAAGCAAGGATCTCTATTTTGAGGTAGTATTTCGCCCCTTCCTTCTGTTTTGTGTAAAAATCCTTGAATCTAGGGTTTTCTTTACCCTTTCTTGGATAGTATATGATACATATGAGATCCCAATGTGTAATAAGCTTTAGATTGGACCTTAAGAGGTCCAGAGAGTCCCAATCTTCCAGCTTTATGCAGTCCCTTTGGGGTTATGGATCTAGGTTGCCATTTTACGAGCTATTTCTTCATATAAGGGCATAAGAGTGTTGCATGAGCTTAAAGATTGAACCTTTAAATGATTATTGGGTGTAAGAAGGTCAGATCTATAAGTTAGAGAAATAGATCTGACCTCAGAAGGTCTTTTCAGTGTTGCCATGGAGGGAACTCGCCGAGTCCATATGGGGACTTGACGAGTCGAGCCTGGTTGCCCCGCGATTCGTGACCAGTGGTAACCCGTCGAGTGAAAGTTAACTCGACGAGTCGAGTGAGGCTTTTGAGGATTCAGAGGACACGCATGCACTCGCCGAGTCTGGTAAGAGTTGACCGTTGACTTGAGTTGACTTCTGTTGACTTTGGGGTTTTGGTCAACATAAGTAATAGAGATCGTGAGGGGTAAAATGGTCTTTTACCCACTACCCGATTAGAGAGGGAAAGAGGAATTGTCGGTTTAATTAGAGATATTTGCCTTATGTGTTAGGCAGTGGCGAGTTCGAGATTCAAGTGTAAGGATAACTGCTTGCTGCTTTCAGGTGAGTCTTCTCACTATACTTTACCTTGAGTGGTAATTAGAGTTATGTGACAGAGTTATTGTATGCTATTTATGTGATGTGTTGCACTGTATTATTTCTATGTGATTTATGTTGTGTGTATTCTAGAGCTTGACAGAGTCAGGACCGGAAGGTCCACAGAGTTAGAACCGGAAGGTTCACAGAGTTAGGACCAGAGGGTCCACAGAGTTAGGGCTCCAGGGCCCACAGAGTTATAGCCTCGAGTGGCTAGTATGTGTTATGTGTGATATTTTGGGGAACTCACTAAGCTTCGTGCTTACCGTGTTTCAGGTTTTCTCAGGATCATGGGACGGCACCGGCTCGATTGTACACACTAGAGGAGGAGTTATGTTTTAGAGGATCCTGGATTATTATTTAATTAATTATGGAGTTATGTTTAGTAATTTAAACAAAGTGAGATTTTTGCGAAAAGGGTTTTAAGAATTAAGCGAATTTAATGAAAATTTTAGTTTTGAAAATTTCGGTGTTACAAGCCAGAGGGTTTTGTTGATGCAAAGTTTCCCAATAGAGCGTACAAGCTTGAGAAATCCATCTATGGGTTGAAACAAGCTTCTCGTAGATGGAATCTTTGTTTCGATGAGAAGGTCAAAGAGTTTGACTTCTCTAGAAGTGAAGATGAGTCCTGTGTATATGTCAAAGCTAGTGGGAGTATAGTAACTTTCCTAGTATTTTATGTGTTGGAATAGTGTCTAAGGCTGCAACTATATTAGGCAAGTATTTGACTCGATTATGCATGGTCCTTTTGGGTTGCCTTCACCATAGCAACTTGACAGGATGCTTTATTATGAGAGAATAAATATTATTAATATATTATGAGAATAATATAAGCAATAATAATATTGTTATTTGATTAATATAAATCATAAGTTAATTAGAATTAATTTGGTGACTTAAAGAGATTAATTAAATAAGAGGGTATAAACTGTCAATTGTTTGATAGTTACATTTTGGGCTGTAAATCCTTTATGGATAGGGTTGGACGATTTCTAGGGCTTAGGATAAGCCACAAATTGTCCAAGGGCTTATCTTGGAAAGGATTTGGATTGCTTTGAGTAAAAGTTATCCAATTAGGGTTTAAGGGTGAAACCCTAGGAGCCTTACAAGTATAAATAGACCCTTGGGGCAAGGGAAATGGACACCTCTGCTAAAGAAAAGAAACCCTGGTCGATTTCTTCCCTCTCCTCTCTCTCAAATCATCCTCTTGCTAGTTGGTGTTTGTAAGCCATTAGAGGAGTGACATTTGCGACTCTAAAGCTCCAAGAACTAGAAGATCAAACAAGTGTTTCAAGGTATGATTCTAACTCTGATTTTGTATTGTTCTTATACTCTATTAGTTATTAGAAGTCTTGGATCCAATGCATGTTTAATTAGAGAAACCTAGATCCAAGCATTAGGGTTTGTATGTGCACATAGGAATGTTCATATGGCCAAAACCCATCAGTGGTATCAGAGCCTAGATTGGTTTCTATTAAATTGATGCATAATTGTTTCTTTCTTGCTTGCAAAATTCGAATTTTGTGGTTCTGAGTCATGAACTCGGCGAGTCCCATGGTGGACTCAGCGAGTTGGCCTGACTCGGCGAGTCCAGTTGGGCACTCGGCGAGTCCGAGCGTCAGGAAGAGCTAAAATCGGGATTTTTTGATATTTATCTTATGGAAACTTGCCTTTATCATATTAGATCAACCCTAATCCGATTTTTTGATATATATGACTATAATCTTGATCTAATTAAAGATATTTATCAATTGATAAAATATTTAATTTCCTTATGTGATAATTAATTAATTATTTTGATTAAATTGGTAAATTATTTTGCAAGAAATCATTAAATAAATCAAATATGGATAATTATGGAATTAATTGTTAATTAAGATTATTTGTTATTTGATCCTCCATGTTTTAAATGTTTAAAACTTGCCCTCAAGTTTTGAAATTTATGTTTTGTGATTAAAAGTTTAATTTAGACAATTTAAATTTCAAACCCTAGAATTTTACAAGTTTGAAATCCAACCCTATACTAATATAATATTACAAGATTAATATGTATATATATATATATATATGTATAACTAAAATTCTAGTCTTACCGTTAGTAGGCCTCATTCACGAAGTCGGTCTATAAGTTGGGTATAAGGTTGTGGCCTATAAAATGGCGCTTAATGGGTGTACACTCACACCTACCGCTTGCTTGATCGGTGGAGGGTCGTTAGCTGAACGGGTAGGATAGGGCAACCTCATCTCTTCATTAAAAGTATAATATGAAATACAAAGTAACTACATGTTTTTCAAAAAATTTCCCAATCCTAGTTACTTTAGGAAAAGTGAATTGATGCAATCCCATGAAATTACAGTTTGCACCTTGCTAAGAAGTTAGTGGAGCGTGTGTGGTTTACCGGCACACTAATTGGTTCTAAGAGAAGGTGGCAAAGGGTGATTCATTGTTTATCATAGTTCGATGGAGCGTGCGTGGTTTACCGGCACATCGAATAGGTGATCGTTACAATGAAGGCACCATGTAAATTTGCATGGTAACTCACACCCGCTTTGTGATCCTCGGTATCCCAGTCACAAACAAGAGGGGCATATCGAGATTTAAACATGCCATTGAAAAGTTTCAATGAATCTCATCCAAAACTAGGAATTCTCAATACATTTCGAACTTAAAGTAGTGTTTCATGGTGGAGAATTAGTGAATCGTCATTCACTTACCTTCAAATTGTTTGCATGTTAGATTACGACATCCCTTTTCTAATATGTAAATATTGTTGTTGGATCCTAGCCCTAATTTTATTATTGGGTGATAATTAGGGATTCATATTCTAATCTATCTTTGTCCTTTCTATTTGTAGATGTCGAACGCAAACAACGCTGCTGCTAGTTCATTCACATTGATGAGCCTTTGTCAAAAGGTCACTTTCGATGGGACGAACTTTAGCGAATGGATAAGATACATTCGCACTATTGCTCGCAATGAGGACAAGGAGTATGTCCTCGATGAGAAGCTCGAGAAAATCAACCCTGAAATCGCTACTCCGGCTGAAATGACCGCCTTTGAAACTCACGAGCGTGATGCAACGAAGGTACATTGCATCCTGATAGCCACTATGAACTCCGAATTCCAAAAGTCCTATGAGGACATGTACCCGTACGAGATGCATCAAGACTTGTTGGAGAGATACCACCAAAACGCGAGACAAGAGCGTTATGAGATTTTCACTAACATGATTTCTGCTAAAATGGGTCATGGAGAGTCTCTTACCGTGCACCTGCAAAAGATGCAAAGGTTTGTCGACCGTCTTCGCAAGTTGAATGTTGACTTTGAGGAAGACTTGGCGATCGACATGGTGCTTCACTCTTTGCCTCCAAGTTACAATCAATTTAGGATGACCTACCACATGAACAAAGAAGAGGTCACCCTAAGCAAGCTCCAAGGTCTCTTGAGGGTCGTTGAGAGCAACTTCAAGGACAAGTCTGTTGCACCAACTCCCAATCCACCCGCTGCTCCTGTTTTGGCTATTGGACAAGGAAGGGGAAAGAAGAGGAAGGCTTCGTCTAAGAACCATCACAAGGTTAAGCCTCGAGATGGTGCCTCTTCTAGTGGGGACCAAAGTTGATCCTACTAAATCATGCCCTAACCCAAAGGAGGCAGAGTGCCACCACTGCCGCAAGATAGGACATTGGAAGAGAAGCTGCCCAGAGTACCTGCAAGCCATCAAGGAAGGAAAGATCAAGCCGTCTTTCGCAGGTATATACACAATTAAATCTAACGATTCATCTCATGCTGTTTCTTGGGTTCTTGATACCGGTTGTGGTTACCACATTTGTTCTAATGTGCAGGGACTAAGAAGAAATAGGGATGTGGAGCATGGAAGGATAAATTTAATCATGGGGAACAGAAGATCGTCGCCTGTGACCAAGATTGGAGTGTATTCTTTAGTGCTTAGGAATGGTTTATCTTTAGATTTGAACAATTGTTGCTATTCGCCAGAAATGGCTAGAAACATCATTCCATTTCATGGTTTGTTTAGACAAGGTTTTAGATTTTCTGTTAATAATGAGAATGGATCTATTTTGGCTTATCTAAATGGTGTCTTTTATTTTGAAGCTATACCATGTAATGGAATTTATGATACTGTTATGATTGTTGATAACTTAGGAAATGATGTTCTGAACATTGATTCTTCCAATAGTATGGATAAAGCATCCTTGTGGCATTGTCGTCTTGGACATGTCAACAAGAAGCGCATAGCCCAACTCCAAAAGGATGGAGATTTGGAGTCATTCGACCTTAGGGAAGATGACACATGCGAGTCTTGTTTACTTGGAAAGATGACTAAGTCACCCTTCACAAGTACGTGTGAAAGGGGTGAGGGTCTATTGGACCTAATACATACCGATGTATGTGGACCGTTTAGATCAACCACGAAGGATGGGAACCGCTTCTACGTGACTTTTACCGATGACTATAGTAGATATGGGTATATCTACTTAATCAAGCAAAACTCAGAAACTTTTGAAAAGTTCAAAGAGTTCAAGAATGAAGTGGAGAATCAATTGGGCAGGAAAATCAAGATGCTTCGATCCGATCGAGGAGGAGAGTACCTAAGTCTTGAATTCCACGATTATCTCAAGGAGTGTGGAATAGTTTCACAATTAACGCCACCTAGGACACCACAGTTGAATGGTGTGGCGGAAAGGCGTAATCGAACCTTATTAGACATGGTTCGCTCTATGATGAGTTGTGCTTCACTATCAATCTCTTTTTGGGGGTATGCCTTAGAGACTGCCGCCCATATCCTTAACCGAGTCCCTACTAAGAAGGTTGCCAAAACACATCACGAGATGTGGACAGGGAAAGCTCCCTCGTTGGCACATATCAAGGTTTGGGGTTGCGAAGCTTTCGTAAGACGAGATACTCACGACAAGCTCGAACCTCGTAGTGAGCGATGTATTTTCATCTGCTACCCGCAGAAATCCTTTGGATATCTCTTCTATAGACCGAAGGACAATGTTGTCTTTGTTGCGAGGAGAGGAGTTTTCCGAGAGCGAGAACTCATAAGCCAAGGAGACAGTGGAAGAGATTCAAGAGTCGATAGATGAAGGAACCTCTACCGCTGGCACTCAACCCGAGGAGGAACTCCGGTTGAATCGATTGACGAATCCTTACCTCTTAGACGTTCCGAAAGAGTTAGAGTTCAACCCCAATTATATGGTTCATATTACAACCGAAGGGGACACGTATATTAGTGATAGTACACTAGTAAACCTTGATGAACCTAATAGCTATAAGGAAGCCATGGCAAGCCCGGAGTCTCCAAAATGGAAAGAGGCAATGGACAGCGAGATCCAATCCATGCATGATAACCAAGTTTGGAATTTAGTTAATAATGTGCCCAGACGTAAGACCGTTGGGTGCAAATGGATCTTCAAGAAGAAGACCGACGTGGATGGAAAAGTACACACGTATAAGGCGCGATTGGTTGCGAAGGGCTTTACTCAAACTCTAGGAGTTGACTATGATAAGACCTTCTCACCAGTTGCGAAGATAAAGTCTATTAGAGTGATGCTAGCTATTGCCGCATTTCATGATTATGAGATTTGGCAAATGGATGTCAAGACCGTTTTCCTTAACGGAAAGTTGGCCAAGGATGTTTATATGGCTCAGCCACAGGGGTTTGTGGATCCAAAGCATCCAAATAGAGTGTGTAAGCTTGAGAAGTCCATTTATGGACTTAAGCAAGCATCTCGCAGATGGAATCTTTGCTTCGATGAGAAAGTCAAAGAGTTTGGATTTCTACGAAGCGAAGATGAATCGTGTGTATATGTCAAAGCCAGTGGGAGTATAGTAAGCTTCCTCGTTCTATATGTCGATGACATATTACTCATAGGAAACGATGTCCCGACTCTGCAGGAGGTTAAGTCCTGGCTCGGGAAGTGCTTTGCTATGAAGAAACTCGGAGAGACTTCTTATATTTTAGGAATAAGGATAGTGAGAGAAAGAAGTAAGAGACTAATAGGACTTAGTCAGAACACTTACTTAGAGAAGGTACTAAAACGTTTTAGTATGGAAAACTAGAAGAAGGGAGAATTACCGATACAAAGTAATGCCAAGTTGACTAAGACTCAAAGTCCGAGTACCAAAGCGGAAATAGCAGAAATGAGCTGAGTACCATACGCTTCTGCAGTTGGCTCAATCATGTATGCTATGACTTGTACTCGCCCTGGTGTAGCCTTTACTTTGAGCATGGTTAGCAGATATCAAGGGAACCCTGGCAGAGCCCATTGGATTGAGGTTAAGAATATCCTTAAGTACCTTCGGAGGACGAAGGAATGGTTCTTAGTCCTCGGAGGGAGTGATGACTTGAAGGTGCGAGGGTATAGTGACGCCAGCTTTTAGACCGACAGGGACAACTACTGTTCGCAGTCAGGCTAGGTCTTTACCCTAAATGGAGGAGCAGTAACTTGGAAAAGTTCCAAGCAGGAAACCGTAGCTGATTCAACATGCGAATCAGAGTACATTGCAGCGAGCGAAGCGTCAAAGGAGGCAATATGGTTGAAGAACTTCATCGGTGATCTTGGAGTTGTACCTGCCATAAAGGAGCCCATGGAAGTTTTTTGTGATAATGAAGGAGCGGTTGCCTTGACCAAGGAACCGAGGGTTCATGGTAGATCTCGACATATCGACAAAAAATATCACTTTATTAGACATCGTGTAGAAGAAGGACAACTCTTAGTGAAGAGAATATCATCTGAAGATAACCCAGCAGATCCGCTTATGAAGGGAGTGAGTAGGGTTAAGCACTTGCAGCATGCTAGGAGTATTGGGCTGAAGGATGATATTAGCATAGATTAGATAGTAGTAGAAACATGTAATAGATAAATGTAATTAACATTTGATGATTAAATAAAGGAGTATTATTTATGAGTAATGTTACTGTCTTGTGTTAATAGTTTAACTATTGTTTCATTTTTGCATGTTTTGACTTCCAGAATCATTGAGTTTATTAAGAATAATCGAATTATTCAAATTGTCCACAATCGTTCATATGTTGGAAGTAGATATGAATGAAGATTGTCATGAATCGGTGTGTAGATTGTCTAAATGGTTTTAGACATAGCAAAGGGTTGTTGCAACGTTCATGAGTGCTTATGAACTGGTTTTAAGCATTGGAACAAACCCGCGCTTGCTGGAATCACCTTATGGAATATGATGTAAAAGGGTGATCGCAAGACAATAATATCATATAGTCTTAAAACCTAGATATATGGTTTGTTATTTGTTAATTGGTTGCACATTGATAATGCGAAAACGCATCAGTAACTCGGTGTTATAAAACGCATTGTTGTGTATAGTTGATTAATGAATAAGTAAATGCATATAAGTCGAAGTTTATCTGTTAATTTTATCCCAAGAGGGTAAAAGCGATATCTTGGCCGCTCAATGATTTGATTTGACTTGTGTGTCGGGCCCGGTCAGAACTGAATTGATGTGTTCGATTAAGTTCTATGTCAAATGAATCGGAGATCGAGAAACCAAAATGCTAGACAAATTATTCCATAGAATTTTCAGCATGATATCTAACAGAGGACTGTACGATCCCTTATCTAAAGGACAAGATTGATTAGATCAGAGTTTGACAGCGTCTTTGAGAGCTACGATTGCAAATCGAATTGTACTTGTGCATATAGTTACTAGACTTATCCAAGTGGGAGACTGTTGGAATAGTGTCTAAGGCTGCAACTATATTAGGTAAGTATTTGACCCGATTATGCATGGTCCTTTTGGGTTGCCTTCACCATAGCAACTTGACAGGATGATTTATTATGAGAGAATAAATATTATTAATATATTATGAGAATAATATAAGGAATAATAATATTGTTATTTGATTAATATAAGTCATAAGTTAATTAGAATTAATTTGGTGACTTAAAGAGATTAATTAAATAAGAGGGTATAAACTGTCAATTGTTTGATAGTTACATTTTGGGCTGTAAATCCTTTATGGATAGGGTTGGACGATTTCTAGGGCTTAGGATAAGCCACAAATCATCCAAGGGCTTATCTTGGAAAGGATTTGGATTGCTTTGAGTAAAAGTTATCCAATTAGGGTTTAAGGGTGAAACCCTAGGAGCCTTACAAGTATAAATAGACCCTTGGGGCAAGGGAAATCGACACCTCTGCTAAAGAAAAGAAACCCTGGTCGATTTCTTCCCTCTCCTCTCTCTCAAATCATCCTCTTGCTAGTTGGTGTTTGTAAGCCATTAGAGGAGTGACATTTGTGACTCTAAAGCTCCAAGAACTAGAAGATCAAACAAGTGTTTCAAGGTATGATTCTAACTCTGATTTTGTATTGTTCTTATACTCTAATAGTTATTAGAAGTCTTGGATCCAATGCATGTTTAATTAGAGAAACCAAGATCCAAGCATTAGGGTTTGTATGTGCACATAGGAATGTTCATATGGCCAAAACCCATCATTATGTTGATGACATACTTCTTATAGGAAATTGTTGGATTAGTGTCTAAGTCCATAACCATAATTGGTATATATTTGACCCGACCCGACCCGACATGGTCCATTTGGGTTGCATGACATCAAAACATTTGGATAGACCTTTTGTGAGAAGAGGATATTTGTGACATATTAATATATTATAAGTTCTAATATATTAATATGAAATCATATTATTTAATTAGTATTGATCAAGAATTAATTTGGAATTAATTTTGTGATCAATAGAGACTAATTTAATATATAGGGATTGATTGTGTAAATCATTCATTCTTATATATGTGGGCTTATGATCCTTGATTCCTTATGCTAGGATATATCTATGAGGTGACCCATGGATATGTTGGATTAATGTCTAAGTCCATAACTACAATTGGTAAGACTTGACCCGACCCGGCATGGTCCATTTGGGTTGCATGGCATCATGCATTTGGATAGACTATAATGAGAGAAATAACACTTAAGGTTTGTTAATATATTATAAGTTCTAATATATTAATAAGATTATTTAATTAGAATTGATCAAGAATTAATCTAGGATTAATTAGGTGATCAAAAGAAGACTAATTAAATATATGGGTTGATTGTGTAAATGATCCATACTTGTATAGTGGGCTAATGCTCCATGGATTATCAAGTTGGGCTAAAACCTATAGGATGCTCCATGGTGTATTTGAACCCATGGATCCAAGGAAATGGAAAGCCATGACAATTAGGGTTTACCCTAATTGTGACACTATATAAAGATCATATTGTTTGGAAAAATCGGCCACTATTAGTGAGAGAAAGGGCTAGCCGATTTTATGAAGTGTTCCATTTTTCTCTCAAGTCATTCCATGTGCATTTGATGTTGTGTGAACCATTTGAGGTGTCACAATTGGGGCACTAGGCACTCAAGCTTCATGAAGACATTCTATATCAAAGAGGTATGTAATTCTAACTTGATATATTCATATGAATCAATGTTATTACGCTAGTTAGGGTGAATACCTTGGAAAGTTCATATTTGCATGTATAATAGAGAAAACATAGATCCAAGGTATTTAGGGTTGCATGTACACTTAGGAGTGTTACAATGCTCAAAACCCATCAGTGGTATCAGAGCCTTGGCTTGTTTTCTTGTTATACTTGCAAAATTGGCTGAAAAATCGAGTTTTTATGCTGTCTGCTCAGCAGACTCGTCGAGTCGATGGAGGGACTTGACGAGTCCAAGGCAAAATGCATCCAACTCGCTGAGTTTGTTCGTGCACTCGACGAGTTGGACCCCAGATAACATATATTCGACTGTTTTGGCTAGAAATGGACTAGGAACATTACCCTAAGATGTTTTTGGACTTATAAACTTGTTTTTGATGTGGTAATGTTCATGCTAATCCAATTTCAAAGACAATTGTCAATAAATTCATATTTTATATTAGTTTAGTGATTAGGCTAATTACATGAAAAAGTTTGATTTGAATTATCTTGTTCTTATGAGTTGCTTGATTTAATAGAAAAGTTAATTGATTATGTGTTTTCAATCCATTTTAATCTAACAGTTGATTCTAAAATGTGTTTTTGTAACTTGTTCTCAAGTTATATGAAAAGTCACATTTAAGTTTCATAAAACTAATAAAAGTTGGCAATGGTTACAAAAAATGAGAGTCTTGTCCTCAAGTTATGGAGGTTCAAGAGTCACTTCATTAAGTAATAAAATGTGTAACCTTAATTAATTCCGTAAGTTAGGAAATAAAGAAAAGTTACATTCTTTAATAATTGAAAGTCTTCCATAACTTGTCCTCAATTTATGGAACTTGAAGAGTTTCAAAACTTGCCCTCAAGTTTTGGAATTTGAAAAGTTTTCACTTATGAATACTTTAATTCCAAGTTAGCCCTTAGAATTTTAAAAGTTAAAATTCAACCCTTATACTTATAATATTATAAGTTAATATATATATATATATATATATATACATATACATATACATATATATATATATATATATATATATATATATATGTATAAGAGCAAGTCAGTCTTACCGTTAGTAGGCCTCATTCACAAAGCCGGTCTATAAGGGGGGTATAAGGTTGTTGCCTATAAAATGACAGCTTAATGGGTGTCCACTCTCACCCACCGCTTCCTTGTCCGGTGGAGGGTCGTTAGCCGAACGGGTAGGACAAGGACTAGAATTTTCCCTTCAATAAAAGTATTAATGATAAATACTAAGTAACTAAACTCTCATTAATACCCAATCTTAGTTACTTAGGAAAATGTGAATAAGGTGCTAATCCGTGAAATTACACTTTACACTTTGTTTAAGTCGGTTAGTGGAGCGTGTGTGGTTAACCGACACACTAACTCGTATTTAACAAGGTAGGCAAAGGGTAACTTAATGTTTATCATAGTATCGGTGGAGCGTGTGTGGTTAACCGGCACATCGATTGAGGGGTAAACACTTAAGGGTACCAAGTATATTAGCATGGTTATTCACACCTTGTTTTGTGATCCTCGGCATCCCTATCACAAAACCTGAAGGGCACACTCGAGATTGAAACATGCCATTGAAAAGTTCAATGAATGTCTAAAGATATAGGAGTTTTAAATCCAATTAAAACCTAATAATACATTTCGTTTATCTTGGTGGAAATTGGTGAATCGTCATTCACCTACCTTGAAATATTTTATAGCTTGGATTACGGCATCCCTCTTCCAATTTATAAAAGTATTGTGTTGGGTCCTAGCCTTAATATTTCATATTGGGTGATATATTAGGGACTTTAAATCAACTATCTTGAATATCTCCAAATAGATGTCTAGTTTAGACATTTATGATCTTCCCAAATCTCTTGAAACAAGTTTTCCTAAATGAAGATGATGTCCCATGGAAATCATGCTTCTTTCACCTCCTCCAATTATTCTCCCTAACCCACAAGTTCTTGAAAAGTTTAAGGTCACTCAAGCCCTATTGGCAAGCAAAGGTCTATGTGTGATCACATTTTGGAGATGTAGTCACATATTGAGAAGCCGGGAGAGTTGGGTGTCAAAGTCTTGAGAAAGTTGGTGGCTCAACTACTTTCTAAGTCACATAGTGAGTTCCTTTGGGACTCCTATGAAACAGACTATGACAATACCCTTAATGATCTTATCTATTTGCTAAGATGAACTTCCAAAACTTTATGGACATTGACAATGATGACATTGGATATCCAGTAAATCTCTCTCTTCCCAATGGAAAGGGATCATCCATTGTCAACTCGGTTGACCAAATGGTAAAGAGAGAGGCTAAGTCTGTGATAGTCCCATGTACCATTATCAAGGGTCCATAGGTATCTATTGCCAAAGGAAGGGGCATTGATTACGAAGCTGCCAAATTTTACCTAAAGATGTTAAATTCAATAAGTTTAACTCTAATTCAGGTAAAGTCCACTATCTAACTCTGCTAAGTTTCTATTCTGAGATTCTTGATACATGATGTGACTAGGTCACATGTTGATGTTTTAAGAATCAAAGAAAAGTGAAGAAACTTAAAGAAAGAATATGATGAATCTAATCGCGTATATGGATTTCTATCGCATAGTTTGAAGATCGGAGTCTTGAGCTACTTCTTAGGAGTCATGATATTTTGCTTAGGAGTAGATAACAACAAGTTTTCATATGGATTGTAAGGATAAGTTTTTCCGCAAAGTTTTAAAATAAAAGGTAAATCTTTTGGTTTTATTTATTTTATAATATCCTTACAATGGCATTTGTGAAAATACGTGTTGCTTATAAGATTCCATTAAGAGCAAGAGTGGAAATATGAATTTGATTCTTTCATTTGTGGTAGTGTCTAAATTTACCAAATAAGGAAAGATTCTCATCACCCAAGTTTCAATTGGATAGAAACTTGGAATCATGCAAGTTGTATAGCATGATGAATGAGAACTTTCAAGCATTGGAAAAAATTAAGACTAACCACTTATTCACATGGATGTGTGAGTTAAGTAAAGGACTAAGGGATCGAGTACACATTCTTTTGAACTGGTTAAGTCCACCACACAAGATCGATAATACTATTTGTCATAATTTACTATAGCTCAGTAAATATGGTTATACTTACAAGCTTAAGTGTAATTCTGAGACATTGGAAAAGGTTCCAATGTATGACAGAGCGAATAAGAAGAATCAACTTAGGCAGAAAGATAAAAGTTTCTCAAATCTGAAATGATGGGAGAGTACTTTAGTATCATGTTATATGATCATCTTAATGATTAAGAGACCTTATCACAATTCATTCTCTAAGTGCATCCTGGTAGCTAAGAAGAGGAGCTATGAATTGTTGAAGTGGTCAAATCAAGAAGATGAGTCATACTTTGTTCCAAAACAAGTCTTAGAGTCGTACTCCAAGACTATAAGTTGAGTGACATATCTTAAAGAAAGGTTTAAAACACTTGTCAAATGTAAGAGTAAAAGTTTTCTACTCTTGTACATTTGAAATTGGTAAGTTGTGATGTTTTGGATAAATCAAAGACCAACTAAGGCCAATTGTGTGAAGTGTTTGTCTTGATTAGAATCCACACTATCTCTTGAATATTTGACAAGAAAGTCTTATATGTCAAGAGGACAGTGGGAGTCTTAAAGGTCTTGAAAGTATCAAGAACTAATCAAGAATAAAAACATGAAGTTCTTCACTAACACACGACTTGAGGTGTATAACCTATCATGTTGACATATTCTGTGCCCATTCCAATTAAAGTTGGCTTTGCATATAAGTTCTTAGAGTTCTTAATTGGTTGCACAACAACTTGGAAGCAATGACAGGCCCTTGAGCTGTCAGAAAGCAAGAAATTAAGATTGAGTTCAGTCCATATGAGTTTGGATTTGTCATTATCCTTGTCGTGTGACTATGGTTTTGACAATTCACATGGATAAGAACACATACACCATTAAATCTAAGTGTCATAAGGTTTCTCTCCAATTCATGAAAATGATGGCGAGGAAACACTTTCACTAAGTAGATTTTAGCTAGATAGCAATTGTGATATTTGCATTCTCAAAGTCGTTAGTGGAGCATGTGTGGTTAACCGACACACTAACATGAACTTGTGAGAAGTGGCAAAGGTCTAAAAAATCGAGAGTATGATTACGACATCCCTTTTCATAGTTCTTAAAATTGTTTAGACACACCTATGAGCTATCTAAGATAAGGTGTATGATATTGATAAAGTTTTATCAAAGCAATCTAGTATCAGAAATTTGAACTTTGGTAAGAAAGTCAATAAAGTATTGTTTTTCTAGAAGTTCAGCTGATATCTGAATACATGTCTAAGCTAGTGGGAGCATAAGTGTTATGCTAATAATCATCATGTTAGTGGGAGCATGATAATTATGATAAAGGTTGCAAGTTAGCAATGTTAATTATAGAAAACAAAAGGTTTTAATTGGGAAAAAGTTGTTTTGCTATAATTAAGGGAGAGGAAATTATACTTCATCTCAAATCTAAAAGCTTAGATTGAGGTTTTAATCATATTTAGTCAAGGATATATATATATATATATATATATATATATATATATATATATATATATATATATATATATATATATATATATATATGAATTTCATGTTGGAATGGCTCAACATAAGGATACTCTATATATGGGTCTATTATTTGTGTTCTAAAATTCGATTATGATTACGACATCCCTTTTCATAATCTGAATTATGAGAACTTGGAAAATTGAAATGGAAAATATTATAGCAAAAGAATAGTTTAGTCTTTATGTGAGACATCATGAATCGTGTCCCATATGCTTCGGATATAGGATCGATTACATGTGCTATATTCATCCTTTCTAAAATTTTCCAAATGCCTGGGGGCATTAAGAAGGGAAAAGGTCTAGAATTGGATTGCTCAAGGACAGTTGGAAGTATAGTGTTAATTCTAGAAGGACCATATTGACATAATCTGTAAGGAGGCAACTCTTATTCAGAAGTGATAGTCAAAATGGAATATGGAAATGGTTCAAAGTTAGAAATTATTCAATCTGTGTAAGATTGGGAAACTTAATGCAAGAAGGATTTTTCCAAGGAGTTGGTCTCCTTGGAATGCTCTGTAATGATTATTGCCAAGTCTTTGTGAATTTGTGCATAATCATCACAAGAGGATCAATACATATAAGTTTAGAATCTAACAGATTTCGGTAAATGATATGAATTTAGAATTCTTACATTTTCGATAAGGATTTGGGAGTGTGAAAAGAGAATTGTTGAAGTTATGTTTAATCGATCTAGTTCACAAAGTAAAGATCATAGACAAACATAGTATGCATACTTGGTGTGTGGCATGACTAGTGTTTAGAAAAACATAGTGTACATGCTTGGAGCATGGGACTACTATTGTTTTAAATTGAAGAATAAAGTTGATAGCTGAAACATCATACAATGAATAATGTGTAATCATATGGTGATAAATAAATGGTGTTTTATTTTTATTCATAAGTTCTCAGACCATATTGGATTCAATTATTCTTGTGTTTCATTATGCATATTTTGGCTTGTAGAATAACTTGGTCAGTGTTCTGAATGACTAAGTTATTCAAACCATCCATAGTCGGTCATATGTTGGAAGTAGATATGAATCAAGACTGTCATGGACTGGGCTTGTAGAGGTCTAAGATGTTGGACAAGGTGGTGCTACAATACTCATGAGTGCTCATAGGTTCTGAGTATTGGATTCAACCCGCGCTCATTGGAATCACTTCATGGATTTTATCACGAGTGCTCATGAGATGATAATATCTTATATTCTTCAAACCTAGAGATATGAGTTGTTACTATGAGTTGGTTATACATTGATTGCACGAAAACGCATTGGTAACTCGATGTTATAATACGTGCCTTTGTGTGTGATTCAACAAGTAGTAGAACAAGCCATATGAGTCGAAGTTTATCCATTCCTTTTACCTTCAGGATAAAAACGATATTTGTGGGCCCCTCGATGATTTGGTGATGACAAATGAAAGTGCTCGGCCAGGCCTGGACTGATTTGATTTGTTCAATTAGTCAGTTGTCATAAATCGGAAATCGGGAAACAACAAATGGACAGAGAGAATGATTATAATCCATGTCTCAGTCCATATGATATCTAGAATGGAGGAATATATGATCCCTTATCTAATGGAAAAGTCATTGAAAAAGGTCAGAGTTCATCGACAAGGCCAAAGTTCGACAGAAGCTTTTGAGAGCTACGATTCCCAGTCGGTTCTTGAAGTCATACGCAATAATAGTTTTAGACTTATCCAAGTGGAAGACTGTTGGATTAATGTCGAAGTCCATAACTATAATTGGTAAGACTTGACCCGACCCGACATGGTCCATTTGGGTTGCATGGCATCATGCATTTGGATAGACTATAATGAGAGAAAGAACACTTAAGGTTTGTTAATATATTATAAGTTCTAATATATTAATAAGATTATTTAATTAGTATTGATCAATAATTAATCTAGGATTAATTAAGTGATCAAAATAAGACTAATTAAATATATGAGTTGATTGTGAAAATCATCCATACTTGTATAGTGGGCTAATGCTCCATGGATTATCAAGTTGGGCTAAAACCCATAGGATGCTCCATGGTGTATTTGAACCCATGGATCCAAGGAAATGGAAAGCCATGACAATTAGGGTTTACCCTAATTGTGACACTATATAAAGATCATATTGTTTGGAAAATCGGCCACTATGAGTGAGAGAAAGGGCTAGTCAATTTTATGAAGTGTTCCATTTTTCTCTCAAGTCATTCCATGTGTATTTGATGTTGTGTGAACCATTTGAGGTGTCACACTTGGGGCACTAGGCACTCAAGCTTCATGAAGACATTCTATATCAAAGAGGTATGTAATTCTAACTTGATATATTCATATGAATCAATGTTATTATGCTAGTTAGGGTGAATACCTTGGAAAGTTCATATTTGCATGTATAATAGAGAAAACATAGATCCAAGGTATTTAGGGTTGCATGTACACTTAGGAGTGTTAGAATGCTCAAAATCCATCAGGATACTCCATGGAAGTTAAAACCCATGGAGCATAAGGAATGGGTAAAGACATGGGTTACATGGTGTAACCCTAATGTGCACACTATATAAAGACCCCATTAGTTGGTGAAATGGGCACTAGTGGATACACAAGAGGGCAAGCCGATTTCTAAGAGCCAAGTATCTCTTCTCATGGTTATTCCAAATGTTGATGATGTTGTGTGAACCATTTGAGGTGTCACACTTGGGGCACTAGGCTCTTAAGCTCGATGTAATTAAGGTACAACAAAGAGGTATGTATTCTCTCTAGTTTTTTTTATCCTAGTACATATGATTGTATGCTAGTTAGGATAATACCTTAGAAAATTGATATTTGCATGTATAATAGAGAAAAACATAGATCCAAGGTATTTAGGGTTGCATGCACACCTTAGGAGTGTTAGAATGCTCAAAACCCAACAATGGTATTAGAGCCTAGGCTTGTTTTCAATTATACTTGCTTATATTTGCTGAAAATCGAAGTTGTTGCTGTTCTGGGCTGGGGACTCGTCGATTCCACTGATGGACTCGACGAGTCCATGTGTAAAATCATCCAACTCGTTGTAACAATTGGTAAAAATAGGAACGATCGTACGATACTATGTTTTGATTATTAAGCAATATAAGTATTTTATCAATAATGGTTGAAGGAATATAACCTCTTATTATTTAAATAAGTTCTTGTGATATATAAAACAAGTAACTATTGATAAATTTCGTTATGATGTATGACTACGAACCATCACTGGTTTGTGAAAATTAGCATATAACATCATTTGAACGCAACAAACTTAATTTTTGTATCAACATGTCTCTAGTTGATAAGTAAGTTAGGTTCTATGTAAAACGCGTGCTTAATAGTTGTGGAGGATCTAAATTTGAGAAATGTACGAACCAAAGTGACAAAACATATTTAACGATATGATTAACCAGTTAAATGTCACGAAATTATACCTTGGTCAATAATTTTTTTATTTAAATAAATAAAAATATAAAATGAATTATTATAAGGTATAATTAGAATGTATTCAAGTGTTTTTGAATAAAAAGAATAAAACATAAACATTAAAGTTCAAATAAAAAAAAAAACTATATTGTTATTTTATACTAAATATACATGTATGTATTTGTACATAGGTATTATTATCTAGTGAATGACTAGTTATGGGTCATGACTTAAAGTGATTTCATGTAAGGAATATGATGTCTAAATCAATTAAGATAAGATAATTAGTGGAGATAAGGGCCAACTTAACTAATAAGTGCTTAATCACTTAAGACATTTTACTAAGAATGCTTCTTAATCCCTCTTCTAATTTTCGAGATTAAGACCTTCCCTCTCCTTAACTTTAACTCCTAACTAACTAAATAACTAGTAGTTAGTTAGTTAACTAACCCTATCTCTAAGCAACCACCCATGCAAGTGGCTAGACAAGATCACATCATTTAAACTCACATCCCATCACAAGCTAGTCTACGTTTTGTCTCCTTATCCTCTTCCACCCTTTCCTCCTTGATAATCACAAAATTTCCTCTTCATTTTACCCTCAATTCACCAGCCAATACTCCAGGGAATTACTCTTAACCTTCATCTCATTTTCATCCACAAGAACCTCCTTCCAAAGCCATCAAAACCGTGAACTAAAGGGCTGCTGTCCCTTTTGTGTTTCAGCCACCATTTCACCCATCTACACCTTCCTTTTGCTTGATATTTTTACCACCAAATACCCCTGGAAGTAGTTGTTATGCTAATCAAAATTATAGATTCAAAACAGTAAGTAAACTACCATTTTTCTTACACTTTTGCTATGAAGTTTTCGTGACAACAACATAGCCAAAACAGTGGCTGTTTTGGAGCATCAAACCAACACCCAAAAGTTCTTCATCTTCAACTTTCCATTCTTCAAGTATTCATATAAGGTGAGTTCATACCCCTACATTTTAATTTGTTCTTCATGTTTTAAGGGGGGGGGGGGGGGAATACAAGTTAGAATACTAAATATAACTTAAATTTAAAAGACAGCTTTATATAGAAAAGTTGATTCCTGTTCACGGACTGTTTTGACCATTTTAAACTTAATATCTTTCAAAACTGTACAATATGAAAATATTTCACGTTTATAAATTTCTAAGGACTACTCGCACACATTCATACAATTTTTCTACAATTTATGGTGATTTTTATAATACTGTCTGTCATTTCAGAAGTGATTTCGGACCAGTCTGTGAAGATGACCATTTTCACACTAGTTTGAGACCACTAAAAATCATAATAAAAATTAGGAACAAAGTAGACTCATTTTCTAAACTCTTAGAGGTTACAGATTCAGTTTTCGACTTACGATAATATTTCTATAAGTTTTCTAAAAACAGTGACAGTAAAGGGTAAAACTGTCAAAAGTGGTCTATAGATTTATTAGCCCATTGTAACATTTTTGAGCAAGGTTTATACATTAAGGAAGTTAAAACACAATCATTTAAATACGTTTAATTACAATTTTAACAAAAGTGATAAGTACAAAAAGGTCTTTACTGTCAAACTTAAGGATTATTTCATGCAAAGTTTCTAATAAAAAACGTAAGAATATGAACAACAATTACGAAACATACCAAATCATCTTTTAAAATTTATACATATACATATATATATATATATATATATATATATATATATATATATGTTTAAAACATATATATATATATATATATATATATATATGCATATATATATATATATATATATATATATATATATATATATATATATATACACACATACATTTGCATATATATGCTTTGTTTAAAAACTTGTCTTCTGCATCCAAAATATACAAATATAGTTTACGAAACTTTACCCCATTTGTATCCCATTGAGCAAAGGGTAAAATATTATCAAATGCATATCTAAAGATTTCACGTCATTTTTTATAACTATCCCAATCTTAGGTGATGATCATTATACAAACATTTTTAGCACAAAAACACGTAAACTCGTTGATCAAATTTAGTGAGTTTTGTCTTCACGGTACCTTATAAAGTACACACGAAAGTTCTGTTAAATATAACCAGAGTCTCTTGTAGGAAGAGCGTGATAGTTGTGTATAGATCTATACTGGGACTGACAATCCCGCACCTTAGCTGCTTGCGACAGCTGGACCGGTAGGTCTAGGGGTGACAAATGTCATAACGAAATCGACACCTGAAGAACGTTGCGAATAAGGCAGTCTGGGTCAATCAAGCATGGTTATAAGATAAAAATGAAAACTCACATAAAACAACAACGACACTTTTAGTTTATGCAAAGACAGTCTTCAAACAGTTTTATATAAAAAAAAAACTGCATAACATTATTTTAAGTAGGAAAATTACTTATACGCTTTGGTCTTGGTTCATTTAAAGCTACATCTCATTTTAGGGAAAATCTAGGATTTTCCCGAAAACAAACATTACTACATTTCAAAGAAAATGTTTACAAATATACATACAAATGCTTATGAACTCACCAACTTAAATGTTGATACTCTCTTTTCAAATTACTTGTATTCTCAGGAAATCAGTAAATCAAGTAACAACTGGCTTTGAGGATGGGATGATTAAGTATCTAAACAAATCTTTTGACAACATATTGTAATTGATATTTTGAAACATGTAATACGTACGAATGATGTAACTTTTTCAATTATATATATGTTGGTTGTGTTTGCTTTGAACATTTATACTCAACTGTTATGATACACTACATGATAGTCACCCGCCCCTGGACGTTTCCGCCATTCTGGTTTGGGGGTGTGACAGATTGATACCAGAGCATTGTTTATAGTGAGCTAAGTATATCAAAGCACATAAGATATACAAACTATAAATACATAGAGACTAAAACTCTCTGACATAACAATTTCAAAACAGGAAATCAGGGGTCCTTTGCTTGAAAATTGTTGATATGAATTATTCATGCTTATGAGTTTTGGTATATCATAGAAATTATATGCAAATTGTTTGTTAGTGTAATTCTTGATCTTAATGAAATTGTATGGACTCTATAACCTGTCCTCATGTTATGGATTACCAAAAAGTTTTTTGTGTTACCTTGTTTTATGAGTTAATTTAGATTGATGAAAAAAATTATGTGTTAGTTGTTTTCAATCCAAATTGATCTAAAAGCAGTTCATAAAATGTGTTTTTTGTAACTTGTCCTCAAGTTATATGAAAAGTCACATTTATAAATCTTAAAACTCATAAAAATGTCATAGGTTACAAAATGAAGAGTCTTTTTGTCATAAATAGTTTTATGAACTCTATAACTTGTCCTCAAGATATGGATGTTCAAGAGTCTCTTCATTAAAGATTTTTAAAACCTTAATTAAACTCATAATTTATGAAAATATAAGAGTTTTGAAAAGTTTCAAAAACTTGCCCTAGAGTTTTGGAATTTGCAAAGTTACCTCCCCATGTATACTTTAATTCCAAATTAACCTTAGAATTTTAAAAAGTTTAAAATTCAACCCTTATACTATTATTGTAATTTTAATTATATAGATATGTATAAGATAAAGTCAATCTTACCGTTAGTAGGCCTCATTCATGAAGCCATTCTCTAAGGGGGTATAAGGTTACTGCCTATAAATGGTAGTTTAATGGGTGTCCACTCTCACCCACCGCTTCCTTGACTGGTGGAGGGTTGTTAGCCGAACGGGTATGAAACGACTATAATTCGCCCTTCATTAAAAGTATAATGATAAAAACTAAGTAACTAAACACTTCTAAATTCCAAATCTAAGTTACTTAGGAAAATGTGAAATGGTGCTAACCCACGAAATTGCACTTTGCACCTTTGTTAAGTCATTAGTGGTGCGTGTGTGGTTAACCGGCACACTAACTTGGGACTGACAATGTGTAGCAAAGGGTAACTTAATGTTTATCATAGATTGGTGGAGCACGTGTGGTTAACCGACTCATCAATTAGGTGATAAAGTTAAGGGTACCAAGTTAATTTGGATGGTTATTCACACCTTGTTTGTGATCCTCGACATCCCAGTCACAAACTTGAGATGCCACAATCGAGATTGAAACATGCCATTGAAAGTTCAATGTATCTCAAAAGATCTAGGAGTTTCAAATCCAATTAAAACTTAATTATATTTCGTTTTCATGGTGGAAATTGGTAAATCGTCATTTACCTACCTTCAAATATTTTATAACTTGGATTACGGCATCCCTCTTCCAGTTATAAATAGTCTGTTGGGTCCTAGCCTTAATATTTCATATTGGGTGTTATATTAAGGACTTTAAATCAACTAACTTGAATTTATCCCATTATAAATGTCTAGTTTAGACAACTATGATATTCTCAAATCTTTAGGAACAAGCTTTCCTAATGAAGATGATATCCCACATGGCAATCAAGGTGAAAGATTAAACCCTTTGTTGTGCGTTAATAGGACTGGAATCATACTTCACCTCCTCCACCTTCTCCAATAATTCTCTCTATCCTACAAGTTTCAAGACTTGAAAATTTATAAGTCACTCAATCCATATTGGCAAGCAAAGACTATATGTGCTTACATCTTGGAGGTTAAGTCATATATTGGCAAGCCGGGAGAGTCGGGTGTCAAAGTCTCGAGGTAGCTGGCTGTAAACTTGGTTCTTCAGTCACTCCCTGATGACAGATTACGACATGACCCTTAGTGATCTTACCTATTTGCTTGATGCTGCTAAATCAACAATGATTTAGAGCACTGGTAAAGCAAATTTGATTGATCCACTTCCCAAAACTTCGATGGACATTGACAATGGTAACATTAGAAGTTCAGAAAAGCTTTCTCTTCCCAATGTAAAGAGATCGGCCATGGTCAAGTCGTTTGACTCAACGGTAAAGAGAAAGGCTAAGTATGGACAATCAAGTGTACTATTCCCAAAGAGTCCATATGTTTCTTTTGCCAAAAGAAGGGACATTGGTTGCGAAGCTGCTGAATTTACCTGAAAGTTCATAAGAATGGTAAAAGTCAAAAAAAGGTTTGACTTTGCTTCAGGTTAAAGTCCATTATCTAACTCTATTAAGTTCTTATTTGGATATTCCTAATACTTGATGTAATGTAATTGCATTTTGATGTTTTGGAGAATCAAAAGAAGCTTAAAAGAAGAGTATGTTGATTCTGATCGTGAAGAGATGGATTTCAATCGCATGGTTCGGTGATTAGAATTTTGAGCTGTTGTTTAAAGAGTTATGATAGATTGCTTAGGAATTCACAACAACATGTTTTCCATATGTATTTGCATTGTAAGGATAAGTTTTTCCGCAAGTTTTAGAATAAAAGAAAAAAAAGTTTTGATTTTATTTGTTTTAAGTATCCTTACAATGTCAATCTACTTAAATGATGAGATGATATGTTAACTTTATTGGGATTAATCATTTATTGGGTTGCTGATTTTTGTCATTTTGATAACATTTAGGGTTAATTATTTTATTCTTTTCTTGAGGTAAAAAACTAAAAATATAATCTTGAATGGTTAACAATTAATTGATAATTGTTTTTTCGCTTTGTTTACTTGTGTCTACCATAATTTTTAATTCTATGCGAAAAAATATCATTTGACAACTTTTTATGTGCCCAGACGGAATCGAATCCTAGATCCACAACTGACTTTACCTGAAGAAAAAATGTACAACTCTTTAAAATACTATTTCAATTATGATTTTATGTGAAAATTTTAGTTTTATCTCATAATTTGTTATGAGGTTTTTGGTAGTTTAACATGAGTCGGAAAATCCAAATAATAATAACAGTTGTTGTATTGACATATTACATTTTAAAAATAAAAGTTCTTTTGGTTCATATCTATTGTTTTCAAATAAGAACTCAGTCGGACAATTTGGGGTCATTGTATTCTTAGTAGTTATTCATACATAAAACGAAGCATTCGGGGGTTAAGAGAGACTTCATATTTTTAAATTGTTTTTTTTTTTTTTAATTAATTTTTTTTTTAAATCTTTGAGCTGACCCTAAATGTCAGTATCTACAAAAAGAGTTTGTGAGGCAAACAAAGCCAATAAGGCAAAACATGAATAGGAGGCAATTCATACATGCAAAAAATAAAAAGGACCAAAAATTCACAAACCTTAAGAATATCATAATGTGCCAAAAGAGTGCGGAAAATAACAAGATATATGGACCTAAAAGAACATCGTAAAGCTGAGCACGGGTACCCTCGAACTGCAGAAATATAAAGGTTGATCTATTAAGTGCTATTGGTCGTGTTATATTTTGTTAGTAGATAGGGAAATGAATCCAACTGATTAATTAAGGGGGGAATTTTAGAAACAAATTTAAAATATGGAGTCTTTGAAAGTGATGTAAACTATATATGACAATTATTCGTATTTTTTAAATATGTTGGGTGAACAATCTTTTAAACAAAAATATGCATTTTTTGTTATAAACTCTAAACTAGAATACATATTGTTTTAACAAAATTCTGTTGAGTTATGATTTCGTTAATTCTTTCTTGTGATGAAAAGAATAAGGTTATGCTAATGATATTGGGTCAATCTTTGGACAAGTTTGGAATAAGTTTAGGAGTTTGATCGGTTGATTTTGCGTAACATTTATTAGTTAACATTACATTTGAAACAATTATTGTTATCTAGTAACTACTCTACTTTAATGTTAAAAGTTGAAGAATAACTACAAAAATATGACGCACAAATAATTTGGTGGGTTGACACAAAGGAAATCTATATCAAAAGTTGAAGAACTGAAGACATACGAATTCGAGAAGCCAAGAAATAAAAACAAAAAATATACATTAATTTTAGATAATGCTTAATTAAATTAAAATGTTGGTAAGTAATTCTATTAATTATTTTCTAACTAATTAGATTCCAAAATGTGATTGACGATTTCACCCACATTTTTTTAAAAGAGAGATTCAATATCTTCTGATTTAAAATTTATAATTATCATCCAGAAACTATATTTCATCGACTTAACCTTAACTCTGTTTAGTGTATTCTTCTCAATTTACAGTTCATTAAATCAATCAGATCTCTCCTACAATTAGGTCTCCGGTTCAACGACCAATTGGAGTCATCTAATCCATTTATCTTACTCTATCACAATCAGTCCATTTCGATTTCCAACCTGGTCTCTAATCAAGGAGTCGAGCACTCTGATCTATATTATGATTCTGAAATTAATTTAATATTTAATTCTAATCTACCACTTTTCATCCTTCTTTTGTTATAAATGTATAGTCTCATAAAACTATACCCTCCAACACTTTTTTATCCTTTGGTGTTATTGTCGGGAAGCTGTTGCGCATAGCAACTTAGTTATACTTTGAAAATCAATTGGAACAAATGATGAAGCAATTAAACAGTAACCATCCTCCATAATAAATGAAAGTTTTTTTTTTTTTTTTTTTTCCACATGTCATTCTCTCATTAACTTGGACATATGTCATTTTTTGATATTTTTGAATAAATGTTTTTCCATTTGTCATTTTCTTATTTTTTTTATCTTTTCTTAATTAACAAATCATATTTACATCACAATTAATAATTGTCTTAATTGAAAATAACCAATAAATTACAATATTACTACTAATATAGTATTTAATATGTTTCCTTTTAAATTTAACTTTTAAATTTTAAATTTCAAATCTAAAATTTCAAATTTAAATAAATTTTTGTTTAAATATTTATATTTAATTTTTTGTTTTATCCAACCCGTATAACATACAGGTCTCACAACTAATAAAATAATATTTTGAATATTACGCAAGAGAATGAGATAACTGTTTTGTGTAGTGATAAATATTATAATAAAAATTTGCATAAATCTACATCACCTAATTAAAGGTTGTGGCTGACGAATATCTATGAAGTGATGATTAAGATATTGAATTGAAAAAAATAAAAATTTAAACCTATATATATATATATATATATATATATATATATATATATATATATATATATATATATATATATAATTGGAAAGATCTAACAGAAATTTACATGAATCATAAACACCCAAAGTTATGAGGAATATGTGAAGGTTAATAACTTAATACAACCCACTCTCCAATGATTTTGAAAGAGAAAAAAAACAACCCAAAAAACAAATTTGTATTGACTTAACCATAAAATACAAACAACCAAATGACCATTTTTTATTAACTATCAGTCTTTAGTTTTCCCTTTTTTAGCAACTATCTATGCCCAAATTAATTGACATAATATGTGATTGATATGACTATCTTCTAATCTTTTGCATATGCTCTAACTATTTTTCATAATATTTTAAACTGAAAATTTTGGCATGTTCCGTTTTGGATATTAAAGAGCTTCCATACTTTAAAAGTCCATTATCGTGACATGTTTAAAATACTTCATACACTTTACTTTGCCTTTTATGTTGATTGCTATACGGAAAATCTTCAATAAAATCCCAAAATTTTGGTTCAGTTTATGTTTTGTCATAAATTAATTTTTATACGAAAAAGTCCTAAAAACCGCAAAAGTTTGCATTTTGGTCCTTTTTGACCGGTTGGAACCAGTAACAAATTAATTTGGGATGATTTTGTAAATTGACCAAAAATATTGAGACTTTTATGCAAAAACCATATTATGACTTTTCTAAAAATTAAAATCTTCATATTATTATTATTATTATTATTATTATTATTATTATTATTATTATTATTATTATTATATTAAAAATATATACAATTATGCTATTTTTTTGAATTCATTATTATTAATATTGTTAATAATACATATAAATAGGTTCAAATGAAAAAATAATATTCAAAATATTTTTAAGGGTGAAGGTAGATGGATGGTGATGTTTTAAGCATTGAAATCATGAATGTGTATTTCTATATTAACGTTTAACAATTTAAAAGAAGTATATTTTTAAAATTGGTTATAAATAGTGATTTTGCGTCATGGGCTATCAATAATATTATTAAATTCTTTTTTTTGTTTATCATTCTTAACCTGTAAGCAAACATTTCTAATATATATTTTCTTGAATCGAGTTTGATTCTGCAACTAGGATTAGATCAAGATTATGATTAGGTCCGCTACCTCATATATTAGTATGTGAACATGTTTTGTATGTGTATGTCTTGTGCGTAAGTATTTGAATTACCAACATGTGTGTTTCCCTTTTTCATTACTTTATTCCTATTGTTTTTTGGAAACATATAAGATATAGTGTGATAAAGCAAAACATGTCATATTACGTATAATTAAACAATATATTATAATTAATACTTTTGAATTTTGATATGGGTTGTTTGTAGTGGATCTGTTGGATTTGAAAAGAAATCCTTCTACCTTGAAAAATTTAATATACAAATTAAGAAATAATTCTACCTTAAACTATTTATAAACAATTTTCTACCATAAAATATTTATAAACAATTTTACAAATAGGCAACTTCTTTTAAATTGTTAAGTGTTTATATCCTTAATTGAAAATAATAATAAAAAAATGTGAAATGACCATACAAAGTGAGAATATACAAGCAACATTCATGATTTCAATGCTTAAAGCATTACCCTCTCCTCCACCTTCACCCTTCACAAATGTCTTTAATATTGTAACAACCATTTTCCAGGATGAATCGAATTAGGGTTTCAAGGAGTTAAAATGTTGGATTTTGGAAGAAAATGAGCCTTACGACGTGATATGGTTGTATGAAAACTTTTGTTCAGGACTGGTCTAACGACATGAAACATGGAGTTTATGACGTGAAAACTGATATAGCCCAGTCCTATGATCAATTTAGGGTTTCCATCGTATTAAAGAATCTCTAAACTCATTTTAGGGTTTCTTATCAGCCACCAGACCCTATTTCACCTCCGGAAAACCCTAGTCTTCATCCTTGCTTGATCTTTTGTCATTTTGGAGCTTTTCTTGGTTTGGAAGAAGTAGAAAAGAAGACGACGAAGAAGAAGAGGCTTGCAAAGAATCTTCATCATCATCGTCTTACGTTATTTTTGGATCATTATAAGTATCAAAGATTCCTCCTTTATTGCTCTATAAGGCTAGATTTAGGTTTTGTCCCACTTTTCTTCTTAGTTGTGCTAGTTTGATGGATGGTAACCATAAAGTTGGAAACTTTATGAGTTATTAGGGTCTTAAGAGTGATATGGAGTTCAAATCTAGTGAATGGTTGAGTTTTGGGAACCTTGCATGAAAGTTGGATGTCTTTTCTTCAACTTTTGACCCAAATAAGATCTAGACATGTATTGGACATATATGTCTTAAAAGCATCGACTTTCCAGTGCATTATGGAGTTATAAGACCTTTTGGAAAGTTAGAGTTCAAGGCTTAACAAATTAAGGACTTAAAAGGTGGACTTTTGGCTTCAGACTGATCTCACAACATGAGACATGGAGCTCACAACGTGAGGATTGAATGACCTTATTTCTGGTTAGCTTGTTGGAGCTCACGACGTGGGAGGAGGCTCTCACGACATGGGGTATGCTCATAGGACTCTTCATGTGTTGAGTTGACTAAGTTGAGTCGGGATGAGTTGGAATTGGACCGAGTGTGATCTCATGACGTGGCCAAGGACTGGTCACGACGTGAGAATGGATAAGTTGACATTGGGATGTTGACTTTGACTTCGACTGTTGACTTTTTGCATGGGTTGACTTTTGGTCAAAATTCTACTTTTTAGAAGGTAGACTTAGGGTTTACCTTGTGTGGATTTATAGGAGGTGTTAAGCACCCATATTTTGGCAACAGAGCAGTTAGCTATAATCGACACGGTTCTGAGCTAAGTGTTAGTCGACTTTGTGTTTCAGGTGAGTCTCCTTATTATACCCGTGGGTCGAAGACATCAATGTTGGCTCATTGGCTTATATTGTATAAGAAGACCAGGGGGTGGCCCTAGGTATTTGTATGAAAGACCTGAAGGTGGAACCTAACAAATTGTATGCAAGACTAGGGATCAGACCTTGACAATTATGTGTGGTATGCTAGTTGTGTTTTTGATACTTGAATGGAAGACCAGGAGGTGGCTCTTAGCACTTGTCTGTAATACCCAAGGTTTTGGCCCCGACCTGACAATGAAAGACCATGACACGGCTCATGACATAATAACAAGACTATGGTTGGCACATAGCATTCTCTATTGTACGTGGTATTTTGGGAAACTCGCTAAGCTTTGTGTTTACGGTTTTATGTTTATGGTTTCAAGTACTTCTGGTACGAAAGGGAATGGCCCGACGTGACTGCACAATATCCCCTAGAGTTTTCCACATTGACTACTTATGATCTTTACTCTGATTATTGAATAGTATACTCACTTTAATCACTTTTGGAACAACTTTTTTGTTTGATTTATTTTTTTAAAAATAAAAATTTTACTATCATTTTGGGACGTTACACATATTTTTTTCATTTAAACGTATTTATATGTATAATTAACAATATTAATAGTAACGAATTTAAAAAAATAGTATACTTATTTATACTTTAATAATAATAATAATAATAATAATAATAATAATAATAATAATAATAATAATAATAATAATAAGACAAAACTTCAAAAATGGTCCATGTGGTTTTTGAAAATATCAAGTTTAATCCCTAAGTTCAAAAAACCTCACAGATGGTCCCTGTGGTTTCAAAACTTTTAACAAACAGTCCCTTAGCCACATAAAAAGACTAATATGCCATTTCTATTTCTTTTTAGAATTAATTTTACCTAATCCTATTTAAAAAAAATAAAAAGACAAAATAAATAATTCATTGGGCCCACCTTCTCTCTCTCTCTCTAAACATAAAAACCCACATCGTCTTCTTCATCTGTTTGGGGATTTGGAGGAACGAACAAATTGGAAGCGATGAAATGTTCCGATGGTGGTCATTCAAATCGCGAGGAGAGACAGAGTCGTCGATCTCCGGTGACCCTTTGAGGCTTTAACTTGCATCATCTCCAATTGAGAGCTAAGAGAACAGGTCTCCGTCTTCGTCTGTTCGAAGAAGCTGGAATCACAAATGGAAGGTTGTGATCAGGAAGCTTTGACGGTGGAGTGTGGTTTTGTAGTAGTTAAGAAGTCACAAGGGGGAAAAGGTGGAGGCGGCTATAATGGTGGAAGAGGGAAGAGCAGTCAGTTTTTCAGATGAGATCCTTCTCGACTGATAGCTCACTCATCGGAGTTGTGGCTTCAAATCACCAACAGTAGGCGGAGAGAGGATGTACTGGAGGTGACGGAGAACCAAGTAAGGATGGCTTGGGAGTTGTAACAGCTCGCTTTTTTATCGGTTCTTCTTTCTCTCACTTTCTCAAAGCCAAAATTGAGGACCACTGCAAACGAGGGGATGTTTTGAGTTGTTGATCGATAGGGAAGAATGAGGGAGGAAGGAGAAAAACTGAAACAGGGGCGGTAGCCTTGGTTAGTCGGATTCTTTCCTCACGAACACCCCTACCTGCTGTTGTTTTCTATTCTTGCTTCTCCCTTCTCGATCAGACGAGGATTGAAGAACCTCCGTCGATTTCTGCCTTTACTTGATATCTGCTGGTGTTATTGCTTTTAGGATTGATTGTCAGAGCAAGAGAGGGAAAAGGGGAGGGGGGGGGGTTGTTGGTTGACAAACGGTGGCCAACGTTGGTGATTTACATTTGATACAGGTGGTTCTATGGCGGAGTAGTGGTGGAGCAGTGGTGATGTTTCAAAATCAAGAGGCTTGGGCTATGAACTGATGTAAATGAAGTGCCCGTTTTTTTATTAGTCAAAGGGTGTTGGGGATTGAGTAGAAGAAGATGACAAAGAATTTCACGGGAGAGAGAGAGAGAGAGAGAGAGAGAGAGAGAGAGAAAGAGAGAGGAGGTGGGCCTAATGAATTATTTATTTTGTTTTTCTATTTTTTAAAATAGGATTAGGTAAAATTAATTCTAAAAAGAAATAAAAAGGGCATATTAGTCTTTTTATGTGGCTAAGGGACTGTTTGTTAAAAGTTTTGAAACCACAGGGATCATCTGTGAGGTTTTTTGAACGTAGGGATTAAACTTGATATTTTCGAAAACCACATGGACTATTTATGAAGTTTTGTTTAATAATAATAATAATAAATAAGGTTTTTATTTGCAGAAAAGTCATAATATTTTTTTTTGCAGAAAAATCCCAATCTTTTTGGTCAGTTTACGAAATAGTTTCAAATTAATTCGTTATCGGTTCCAACCGGTCAAAAAGAGTCAAAATACAAACGTTTGCCAGTTTTTAAGATTTTTCTAAAAAAATTAATTTATGACTAAAAGAATACATTTTATAAAAGATATATTATTTAAAAGTAATTGTCAAAAATTTCATAATAAAATAAACCTTAAATGTTATAAAATATTATGGCCATGTAATACTTTATTTTTATTTTTTTTTTATATTTTTTATAGTTATATGTACGATTTTTTATCCTCTATTATAATTTTCAAAAATAAAAAACCTGATATAGTTAGTTCCTTAGATAAACTCTATACAAATTTACTAATTGGTTCTTTAGCATTAATAAGAAAATGTTGTTTTTATATTATTCATGATATTGCAATATTTCTTATATTTTCTTATTAAGAGATGTTTTAAAAATTATTGATAAGTTAAACTTTCATACTTATCTATATATAAAGTTTAATTATACAAGTGTTTAAACCAAAAAAATAACTAAAAAAATGAGAACCTGAATGTTAATGAGAATAGTTGAGTAGGCATAAGCAAAAGGAATGTATCCAATGCTTCAAATGTTCTCCATCTTAAGTTTGATATATACATTTGCTTACTTACTCTATGCTTATAGAAGATGTGATTGTTTATCCCATTGTAACCCCGACAAGCTTCACATATTGAGTTATCTACAATAACTACACCTTCTTTTACTTTAACAAAATGAAAATTTTACCCTTGTAATTAAACATAAGGTTTTTTTTTTTTTTTTTTTTTTTTTTTTTTTTTTTTTTTACACATACTTGATGATATAAAATGATAAAATACATATTTGGTACCTTAACTTGAACCATATCTATGTAGGCGATGTTACGCTTCCTAAACACTACACTACTGGTTTGGTCAATGGTAAGCATGAGCTAGGAAGGTGGAGGTGCAATAAGTGATGCAAGACAGAGTCACTAACCATTGTACCTGCTATCAAACCTAATTAAACAATACAATATGCAAGAGATAACACACCAGACCCTATCACCATCATCATATATGTACACTTACACTCACTAAAGTCCTTGCAACTGAGAAATAAATCAATCTTTTTAGAAAACACAAACATTTACTATTTGAAAAAAGAATGAATCTTTGAAAGATGGGAAAATGGATTACAAGCCCAACAAAGTTTTCAAACCGTTCAAAAAACTTCAATCATGTTTTCTCTGTTCAAGAAAACCCAATGAATTTAATATTTTGTCTAAAAAAAGCCCAATATAGTTTCCAAACCATTCAAAAAACTCAAGTCATGTTTTGTATATTCAAAAGGTTAAGTTCGTTGAGTTTTTTTACTAGACAAAACATGATTGTGGTTTTTTGAACAGTTTGGAAACTTTGTTGGTCTTAGAAGTCATTTTCCCGATATGATAATAAGCCATGCCATCTGTTTCTCTTCTTTGACTTCCATAGAATTAAACAAAAGTGTAACTTAGTTGCGCTTTTTTAGACAAAATGTTAAGTTCGTGAAGTTTTTTTTAACAAACAAAATATGATTAGGCTTTTTAGAGCTGTTTAGAAAGTTCGTTGGGCTCGTAAGTCATTTTCCCTAGAAAGATAGACCATAGAAACAAAAAATATATACAAAATGTATTAGTCATAGAGGCATTTTGTCAAACAGGTGCTCATGGAAACTTAAAACCCAAAAAAGAAAATCCCAAAATTTATGTTTAATAACCTAATTCTACACAACATGGGTGGAGATATATTATGAGGTTATTTAATCGATAAAACCTTGGTCGCTATGGACTTGGTATTTGCACATGTTCAAGCCCACATATTTCGTCGTTCATACGACTTACATCCTGCATATAAGAATACATAATTGAAGAAATATATACAACAATAAACAATAACTAATTCATATCTTAATCCAAAACAGTTTAATCATGTATGCCTACAGGAAACAATAAGAGTGAAATTATTTAAAACATAAGAACACCCATATTGAGCAAGTGTTAAAACATGACTTGAAATCGAGAAAGACACTCATAAGTTTTGGGTAACAATAGCTATGGATGTTATCCTGAAGAAGCTGGGCATATATGAAATTCTTGGTTCAATGTAATACTAGAATTACACCACTTACACAAGAAGCAGATGTTCTAGGTAAAAAATGATAATATCATTAAAAACCCAAATTGGATCTCTCTTCAGAAAGGAAGAAAAACAAAAATAACCTAGATGTGCTTACTTCTGTAAATCGAGAGAGTAAGAGAGATGATGTAAGGTTCTCCGATAGTGGTGATAGCAATAGATGGTTCCTACTATACCTTCCATGGCGTCATCTATGACATCCCCAAAATCTCGGCCAGAAAAGACCGATTTTCATTTATGCTTTTAAAATAATTTCAGAGGAAATCCTTTTGATTTGAAAGAGTTGCAGAATTTGTTCCCCAAAACAAAACATGATAAAACAATGTTTACCAAAGCATTTCATAAAAAGAAATGTATTTTCATTATATAATCAAAACTCGGGGTGTCATGTTCCGATACAGACCAATAAGCATAAACGATAACATTACAAGTCATTAAACAAATATATACATATATAGACTTGCAAACAAAACAACTTGATGGCTCATCCATCTTATGCCCTCGAGCCACTTCCTGTAATACAAATAAAACTGAGTGGGTCAGGCTTGGGAGCTTGGTGAACATATAGGGTTTTCAACCCACAATAAATAATTATATTTAATTCCACCAACCAACAATAACCCAATTACCCATTCCCGTTATTCTCACTTTATGTCCCTAAAATAAATAACACAAGGGACCTAGTCTAAGAATATTTCTTCGGGGCGACAACACATGCTTCGGGGGTTCCTCAGCAATATAAGTCAAATAAGGCAACCATGAGGGGGATGGAGTACAGCGAATGAACACCCAAGTTCATTAACACCTACAGGTGGCGAACCTGCTAATGTTTCCACAAGGCTATCTAGAAAAGTCTGTGGTCGTCATCTAAACTCCGCTAGATGACTAAATCAAAACAACAACGAGGCCTCTCATCTGTTTATTACACACCAACTATCTACCCATGTTCTACCCAACATATTAGGAGATAAAATATACATTTTTATACATAGTTTAAAAACCTGTATAACATGCTTTAATCAATACATATTCCACATAACAGATAAGGCACACACACATAACACGTATTTCATAGAGAATATAATCAGATCTATAAGATAGAAGAAAGTGAATACACATTCACACATATAAACAACAATATACTTAATACACTCAAACCATACTTGTATTATTATCGTGTTTATGAAAGGTAGTATACACTCACTTGATCAGAAGATGATCGGACAGCACTACGACTTGCAGAAGTAGTATTCTTCAGTAGATTTGGAAGATCTCTACAAAAATCAAACTTCTCGCGGACAGAGCTTCGGCTCGGGAATCGCACTTCTCGGGATCTTCGGGATCTCGGGACTTGCTTCGGGGTTCGAGAATATTACCGGGGCTTCGGGGTACTTCTGGCACACAAATCGAGGCAAAACGGGAGAGAGAAGAGAGAAAATAGCAAATGAGCCGGCTGCCCTCGCATCCTATTTATAGGAGGTTGGAGCCTCGGAGTATGCGGGGAGTACTGCTCCGAAACGTCATTTCTTAGGTATCCGAAGTGCTCGAGTGCGAGTGTCGACATTCCTCGGTGTACGCAGGGCGTACTTCAGATGAGTCCGATGAATCCTCTTCAGATAATGCCAGATTTTCCAATTAAATTTAAATACAAATTATTTAATAAACTTCGGAAATTCATATCTTCTTTATACGAACTCCGTTTTCGATGTTCTTTCTATCCACGCGAAGGTGAGACTACGCTCTACAACTTTCGTTTAGACTTCGTCGGCTAATTTTAAATTTATTTTTATTATTTATTTTTAATAGGCCGGGACAGAAAAACTTCGTTATAAATTCATAACTTCTTCATTTGACGTCCGTTGTCACCTAACTTTTCATCGCTTCGATACCAACAACGAGATCTTCGATTCTCGTTTAGATCGATTCGACTAAAAACTGCTCGATCTCAAATCGAGTATTTCGGGCTGCATATCGCTAAGTCGAAACTTCAGAAAATCATAACTTCCTCATACGAAGTCAGATTTTGGCGCTCTTTATATATTCGGAAACCTCGTTTCAACTACTACAACATTATCCAAAGATATCAAGTTTATTTTACACTTTAATTTTGACGCTTATTCTTATTCTTAATTAATCAAACCACATAATTAAGCAATTAAGCACAAAACACATAATATTCAAATAATACACTCTTATTATTTCAAAACGGGTTACAAAGGCTAACCTAGACTATTACATTGCTAAAAATGGCAAGCCCGGAAACACAGGCGTTACAATTCTCTCCACCTTAGAATGATTCCGTCCCCGGAATCACACATCAACAAACAAATGCGGATAGCGACTCAACATGTCACTCTCCGTCTCCCAGGTGAGATTCGGCCCATTCGTGTGTTTCCATCGGACAAGCACTAACCCAACCATTTTGCGTTGCAACTTCTTAGTCTTTCGGTCAACAATTGCCTCTGGTTCTTCAATAAACCTTTTGTTCTCATCAATTCTCAATTCAGAAATTGGAATTATGTCGGGAACTTCTCCCGTGAACTTCCTCAAATAACACACATGAAAAGTGTTGTGAATTCCATTAAGTTCTTCGGGTAATTCGAGCTTGTAGGCTTGGTTCCCAATCCTCTGAAGAAATTTAAACGGTCCAATAAACCTTGGACTCAACTTTCCCCTTTTACCAAATCTTATAAGTCCCTTCCACGGCGAGACTTTAAGCAAAACCGAATCTCCAACTTCGAAGGTCATTGGCCTTCGCTTCTTGTCAGCATAGCTCTTTTGACAATCTTGAGCTGCTAACATTCTTTCTCTAATTATTTTCAACTTTTCAGCAGTTTGATGGACCATCTCGGGACCCATAAACTACTTTTCTCCAGCCACAAGCCAACAAGACGGCGTACGACACTTCTGTCCGTACAAAGCTTGATAAGGTGCCATCTTTATGCTCGAGTGGAAACTATTATTGTAGGAAAATTCTACCAAAGGTAAATGTTCATCCCAGTTACCTAGGAATTCCAGGGTACATGCTCTCAGCATATCTTCAAGTGTTTGTATTGTTCTTTCACTCTGACCATCAGTCTGCAGATGGTAAGCTGTACTTAAACACAACTTGGTACCCAATTCCTCTTGTAGACATTTCCAAAACCTCGAGGTGAAACGGCTATCACGATCCGAAACAATCGTTAACGAAACACCATGAAGCCTCACAATTTCCTTTACGTATGAATTCGCAAGCTTCTCCATAGACCATTTCTCCTTGGCTGCTATGAAATGCGCACTCTTAGTGAATCGATCAATGACCACCCAAATCATGTCGTGACCATTCTTTGTTCTGGGTAGTTTAGTGACAAAATCCATAGCAATGTCTTCCCACTTACCCATAGGCACATGTAAAGGCTCTAAACTCCCAAATGGTTTCTGATGTTGTGTCTTGACTCTCGCACAAGTCACACACTCGGCCACATACTTTGCAACATCAAGCTTCATCGTCGGCCACCAGTAGTAGGGTTTTAGGTCCCTATACATTTTAGTGCTACCGGGATGAATCGAGTACATGGTTTTGTGAGCTTATTCCATCAGAATATCTCTGACTCCTCATGTCTTAGGTATCCAAATCCGATCTTGGAACACCTTCAGTCCATGACTGTTTACACCGAACACCAACGTTTTGCCCAAACGTTCCTCCTTTCGGTCATTCTTTTCAGAAGCTTCCTCTTGAGCTTTCTTTATACTTTTCACAATGGTCGAGACAACTTCAATTCTCAACGCTCTTGGCCTTTTCCTTTCAAGATTGACTTTCCGACTGAGAGCATCAGCAACAACATTAGCTTTACCGGGATGGTAAAGTATCTCACAGTCATAGTCTTTAAGTAATTCTAGCCAACGTCGTTGCCTCATATTCAATTCCTTCTGATTAAAGAGATATTGGAGACTCTTATGATCAGTAAAAAGTTTGCACTTCGTGCCATAGAGGTAATGCCTCCATATTTTCAGAGCGAAAACTACCGCTACCAACTCCAAATCATGAGTCGGGTAATTCTTTTCATGCTCCTTCAGCTGTCGAGACACATATGCTATCACCTTTTCTCTTTGGGTCAAAACACAACCCAATCCAACCCCAGACGCATCGCTATAAACATCGAAGTCTTCAACTCCATCGGGTAAAGAAAGTATCGGTGCCTCGCATAGCTTCTTCTTTAGCTTCTCGAATGCTTCTTTATGCTTATCACTCCAAGCATAAGTAGATCCTTTGTGGGTCAAAGCTGTTAATGGAGTAGCAATCAAAGAAAAGCCTTGGATAAACCTTCGGTAATATCCGGCTAATCCTAAAACGCTTCAGACCTCCGTGGGACTTTTCGGTTGTTCCCACTTCAACACAGCTTCAATCTTTGCTGGATCAACCATTATCCCTTCTTGGTTGACCACGTGACCCAAGAATTGGACTTCACGAATCAAAAAATCACATTTAGAGAACTTTGCATATAGATTCTCCTTCTTCAAGACTTCTAACACTTCTTGCAAGTGTCTGCCATGCTCCTCCTGGCTTTTCGAGTAAATCAGAATGTCGTCTATGAACACTATCACGGATTTATCAAGGAACGGATTACAAACCCTATTCATTAAATCCATGAATGCTGCCGGAGCATTGGTTTGTCCAAACGACATAACCAAGAACTCCTAGTGTCCATATCTAGTTCTGAATGCAGTCTTCTCGATATCTTGCTCTCTTACTTTTAGCTGATGATATCCTGACCTAAGATTGATCTTCGAGAAATAGCTCGAACCTTGAAATTGATCAAATAGGTCATCAATCCTCGGCAACGAGCATCTATTCTTTATTGTTGCCTTGTTCAGCTCTCTATAATCGATGCACATTCTCATACTTCCATCTTTCTTCTTCACGAATAACACCGGAGCTCCCCAGGGCGATGAAATAGGTCTAATGAAACCTTTGTCCAATAATTCCTGAAGTTGCATCATCAGCTCCTTCATCTCCGTCGGTGCTAATCGATAAGGTGCTTTTGCTATTGGCGTGGTCCCTGGTAACAAGTCTATTCTGAACTCTACTTGTCTATCAGGTGGTAATCCAGGAAGATCTTCGGGAAATACTTCCGGATAATCACACACCACTGGAATACTCTGCATCACCTTCTTTTCCTTCTTAGCATCGATCACGAATGCTAAATATGATGTACATCCCTTGGTCAAACACTTCCTGGCTTTCATTAGGGAAATGATCCCAGAATTTACTTGCCGTTTGTCCCCATACACCATAAATGAATCCTTCCCAGGCGGGTTTACTTTAACTATCTTCTTCTTGCACAAAATTTCGGCATCATTGGCGCTAAGCCAATCCATTCCCAGCACGATGTCGAATCCATTAAGTTCGATAGGAAATAATTCCTCGTGAAACTTATTCCCATTAAGGTCGATTAAGATGTTTTTCATACAATGGCTAACAGGTACAAATTTGCCACTAGCAACTTCGACTAATAAAGCATTATCTAGTCTATCAACAGGCAAAGTTAGCTGTCTACCAAACTCATGCGAAATAAAGGAGTAGTTGGCTCCAGAATCAAACAAAATTTGAGTAGGTAATTCTTTTACGAGAAAGGTACCTGAAGCGACATCAGCTTCATCTTTCGCAGCCTCAAGTGTCATCTGGAAGGCTCTCGCCTTCGGCTTTGGTGGAATGTTGGGCTTTGCTGCCTCCTTCTTCTTCGGACAGTCTTTCAAAATATGCCCCTCTTCATTACAACCAAAACACATCCTTTTGTTGTTCGGACACTCATTGGCAAAATGCCTAATTTTTCCACACTTGTAGCAGGCTACATCCTCACTACATTTCCCAAAGTGCTTTTTCTTACACTTATCACACCACTTCGCTTCGCCTCCTTTTCCTCCAAACGTTTTCGAATCAGATTTCGAAAATTTGCTTTTCTTACCGGAACCAGATGTTCCCTCAAACTTTCTCTTCTCACCAACCTCAACCTTGTCAGTGGTTCTCCCCTCAATCATGTTCTCAACAGACTTGGCAGCCCAGATAGCTGCCTCTAGAGTATGTGCCTGACGTACTGGCACCTCGTAATCCCTTGGGAGTCCCTTCGCATACCGGTCCACCTTTGTCAACTCGTCTGGGACGATACGCAAGGCAAACTCCATCTTTTTGGTGAAGTTATTGGTGTAATCATCAACTGACATGCTGCCTTTCGTCAATATCAGAAACTTGTTCTCTAGTTCCAACAGATTTTGAGCCGAGCATAACTTGCGCTTGAACTGTGCCAAGAACTCTGCCCATGTCAATTGCAGTGGCTCATTAGGGCTTAAAGTCTTCCCTAGAGTGTTCCACCAACGAACGGATCCACCTCGGAACTGACGCACTGCATAGATAGTCTGCAACTTGCCTCTGCAGCCACAAGTCATGAAGGCTAACTCCATTTCGGAGATCCAATCCATAACTCCAATCGGATCCTCCTTTCCATTGAAGGTCGATGGTTTGCAAGTTAGAAAGTCCTTGTACTTGCATCCCATTCCATCAATCCTTCCATCAAGGATGTTTTGCCTAACTATCGGTGGGTTGGCTTGACCAATAGACCCACTGAAGTTTCCACCTTCCGAGTGCCCTTCATTTAATTCAGGCTCTTCCACACGAATTGACAGTTCTTCATGATTCTGTTGAAGCAACCGTCTAGTTTCATCCATCTGACGATCCAACATCTTCTGAATCATCATTTGCACACCAGCCATGGTTATTGGCTCAGGTGCTGCTGCTACGACAGGTATTTGTTCAATCACTGGTGGTTGATTCTTGTTTTCATCAGCATTTCCAACTCCACTTCTTGTTCTCACCATTTTGATCTACACACCGAATAAGGTGAAATTAGATCCTCAATCACGATAGATATTCAAATCAACCTTATCACTCCGAAACGTTTACATGCTAGTTCTAAATTCGTAGACGTACGCTTAGAATCCTACACACATAAGGTTTCTAGATCCGGTCGGCAACAGACCATAGATCCGAACAAATAATATCATATATGGCAACATATAACATTTAGCACATAAAGCATTTTAGGCAACTTTCCTAAAATAAACTAGTGCTCGTGTCTAAAACATAATAGACACATATCTCAAAATTTCACTTAGCATTCTAAGTTTAAGTATAGAAATCCTACAAATTCCTAGTTCGCTTAAACTAATGCTCTGATACCAACTGTGACATCCCCAAAATCTCGGCCAGAAAAGACCGGTTTTCATTTATGCTTTTAAAATAATTTCAGAGGAAATCCTTTTGATTTGAAAGAGTTGCGGAATTTGTTCCCAGAAACAAAACATGATAAAACAATGTTTACCAAAGCATTTCATAAAAGAAATGTATTTTCATTATATAATCAAAACTCGGGGTGTCATGTTCCGATACAGACCAATAAGCATAAACGATAACATTACAAGTCATTAAACAAATATATACATATATAGACTTGCAAACAAAACAACTTGATGGCTCATCCATCTTATGCCCTCGAGCCACTTCCTGTAATACAAATAAAACTGAGTGGGTCAGGCTTGGGAGCCTGGTGAGCATATAGGGTTTTCAACCCACAATAAATAATTATATTTAATTCCACCAACCAACAATAACCCAATTACCCATTCCCGTTATTCTCACTTTATGTCCCTAAAATAAATAACACAAGGGACCTAGTCTAAGAATATTTCATCGGGGCGACAACACATACTTCGGGGGTTCCTCAGCAATATAAGTCAAATAAGGCAACCATGAGGGGGATGGAGTACAGCGAATGAACACCCAAGTTCATTAACACCTACAGGTGGCGAACCTGCTAATGTTTCCACAAGGCTATCTAGAAAAGTCCGTGGTCATCATCTAAACTCCGCTAGATGACTAAATCAAAACAACAACGAGGCCTCTCATCTGTTTATTACACACCAACTATCTACCCATGTTCTACCCAACATATTAGTAGATAAAATATACATTTTTATACATAGTTTAAAAACCTGTATAACATGCTTTAATCAATACATATTCCACATAACAGATGAGGCACACACACATAACACGTATTTCATAGAGAATATAATCAGATCTATAAGATAGAAGAAAGTGAATACACATTCACACATACAAACAACAATATACTTAATACACTCAAACCATACTTGTATTATTATCGTGTTTATGAAAGATAGTATACACTCACTTGATCAGAAGATGATCGGACAGCACTACGACTTGCATAAGTAGTATTCTTCAGCAGATCTGGAAGATCTCTACAAAAATCGAACTTCTCACGGACAGAGCTTCGGCTCGGGAATCACACTTCTCGGGATCTTTGGGGTCTCGGGACTTGCTTCGGGGCTCGAGAATATTACCGGGGCTTCGGGGTACTTTTAACATGCAAATCGAGGCAAAACGGGAGAGAGAAGGGAGAAAAATAGCAAATGAGCCGACTGCCCTCGCATCCTATTTATAGGAGGCTGGAGCCTCGAAGTATCCGAAGTGCTCGAGTGCGAGTGTCGACATTCCTCGGTGTACGCAGGGCGTACTTCAGATGAGTCCGATGATTCCTCTTCGGATAATGCCGGATTTTCCAATTAAATTTAAATACAAATTATTTAATAAACTTCGGAAATTCATATATTCTTTATACGAACTCCGTTTTCGATGTTCTTTCTATCCACGCGAAGGTGAGACTACGCTCTACAACTTTCGTTTAGACTTCGTCGGCTAATTTTAAATTTATTTTTATTATTTATTTTTAATAGGTCGGGACAGAAAAACTTCGTTATAAATTCATAACTTCTTCATTTGACGTCCGTTGTCACCTAACTTTTCATCGCTTCGATACCAACAACGAGATCTTCGATTCTCGTTTAGATCGATTCGACTAAAAACTGCTCGATCTCAAATCGAGTATTTCGGGCTGCATATCGCTAAGTCGAAACTTCAGAAAATTATAACTTCCTCATACGAAGTCAGATTTTGGCGCTCTTTATATATTCGAAAACCTCGTTTCAACTACTACAACATTATCCAAAGATATCAAGTTTATTTTACACTTTAATTTTGACGCTTATTCTTATTCTTAATTAATCAAACCACATAATTAAGCAATTAAACACAAAACACATAATATTCAAATAATACACTCTTATTATTTCAAAACGGGTTACAAAGGCTAACCTAGACTATTAAATTGCTAAAAATGGCAAGCCCGGAAACACAAGCGTTACATCATCGATGCTTCTTATTTGGGTTTAGAGTGATTATTCTTACATGAGTATTGAAATCGATCAGTTGAGAGAGAGAGAGAGAGAGAGAGAGAGAGAGAGAGAGAGAGAGAGAGAGAGAGAGAGAGAGAGAGAGAGAGAGAGAGAGAGAGAGAGAGAGAGAGAATTTCAACTTTAATTTTGGACTGTTCTGATTTTGCTAACTAGTCTTAAAAATCCGGATTTTGCAGTTTTGTAGGAACTGTTTGCTGATTTAACAAGATTCAAATGTTAACGATGGATGATTTTCAAATCAATAAAGAAAATGGTAGATTGGTAATTTTACTTGGTAAAAAATGAGCGGGAGAAAAAAAACTGGATGCATGGAAAAAATGTCAAGTGACACTTTTAGTACTCTTCTATTAGAAGTACAGATTTAAATGAGCAAAATATACAAAACACAATAATTAATTTATTAGTATTTAAAAAAACTTTAATATTTTATTTATATGCAGATAAACCTTTATATTTTCAGATACCTTTCATATTTATTTAAATATCAGTTTAAAAAAAATTACCAGTTGTTTTGTGGTATGACATTTAACTTGTTGTTTCATATTTAAATACCAGTTTAAAAAAAATTACCAGTTGTTTCATATTTATGAATTTCATGCAAATTGAACAATTTATGCTAAGTTTCATTTACATAGTTGATAACAATATGTGAAAAGTGTCGTTGTTTTGCATGTTTATTTGCATATAAGATGCTTTGACACGGTAATGATAATGTATGCTATTTATGACTGTAATATCTTACATAATTTAACAATTGAGACGAGCATATGTGTCCATTTTCAGAGTATTGCCTGTTACAACCGAAATGACATTGTTGGTATTAAATTAAGAGTTATTAATGAATACGTTTCAGTTATTGTAAAGTATTAGACATTCTCCTGCTACAATGTAGTCACGTTCTCAATAATTTTCGAATCAACATAGTTACCTTAAGAAACAAATAACTTTTATATAGTTTACTTTAATTACAAATGTATGTATGTATGTATTTGAAAGTGGAGTAGATCCCTACATCTAATTGACAATAAGGAAAAACAACCAGTGACCAGTCTACTCCATAACCCCGAGCTAGTGTTCAAGAATCTCGAAGTTTATCCAGGTAACTATGGGTATTTAGACAGGCCTAACCAAATGTTTAAATTTTGAACAAAAGTCCATACTTTTTTAAAATATTGTCCTACAATATCCAAATATAATTTGAAATGGTTTTACAAAAAAAATTTCCATATGATATTTTCTCCAGATTTGTTCGGATTTTGAAAAATCTTGATGTTTATCCAGAATTTTTTTATCATTGTTATATAAATCTGGAAAAAGTAAAAATAATCGATAAATTTTATCTGATCCAAAATTCCGAAATCCAATATTGATATTAGGGAAATCTTGGATAAAGTCTCAATATGTTGGGTCAGTTTATAATTTAATCTCAATTTTTATTTTTTGAACATAAAATTCCTGATTATTTTATAATTTGCCAAAATTAACGAAACAATTCTTATGTTTTCAACAAATTATCGTATAAAAATAAATAATCGGAACTTATTTGTTCAAAAAATAAAACTTGGAATTAAACCATACACTACCCAACATATTGTGACTTATCGAAAATTTCCCTTGATATTACCATTAACATGAGCACTTTTATTAGTGTGAAGTATTAAAACCCAATTTAGCAATTGACTGCATTATTTTAACAAGAACTATTCACTTAAATGGTTATATATGGTGGTATACGCTTAGATAAATATGTTTTCAAAATTTATCATATCACGATGACTAAGCTCGCCGACGCCAACATATGAATTTACGATGAAGATTTCCCAATAAAGGAAGTGTTGCACCCGTTAGCAGTGGGCGATGAAAATGAAGGTTCAATGGAAAAAGTATATGGGAAGACATTTTATTATATGGAGATCATATAATTGAACCAAAGCATATGGAAGGGTTGGGAGGAAGTCTACACCTGAACTCTTCTATCACTACAAAAAATATGTCATTTATTAACATACAAAAAATGCCACTAAAAATATAACATCCGAATTTAAATGTGCGTTTTGTTTTATTAAAGTTTGGTTTGCTGATAATAGTCATGACGTGGTGACGTATTTTTGGTCGTGGATATCTTTTGACCTGCCACGACATGGTCGCCGGCGATGTCTTAAACCCCAATATTTCGGGTTTTGCACCCCATTTAAAGGAATAAGGAGGCTAGAGTTTACTCATCCTCAACCTCCACCACCCTCCTTAGCTCCGAAGAAACCATAATTCATTTTCCTCCATTATTGAAACTTACTTTGGTGATTTTTTTGGAGATTTTGAAGGAAAGAGAAAGAAATAGTAAGCCAAGGATCATCAAGCAAGTTCCCATTCCTCTTCCTGGCAGGTTTATGGACCTTTGTAAGTATCCAAGACTCCACCTTTGTGTTGCTAGGTTAACAAATCTAGTGTTTTGCCCACTTTTTTCTTATTCATTTTAGTTGGGATGGTGAGATCCCATAAATGTTGCAACTTTATGAATATTTCAGTTATTTTAAGTGACTAATGGTTTAGATCTGAAATATGATGGATTGGTTGAACCATGCATGGGATGTTTGTCATAATCCCAATTTTTGACATAATATGAGCTCAAGATATGCATTTGACATGAAATTCTATGAAATACCAACTTTTAGTTTTGTTTTGGTGTTGGAAACTCTTTTGGAGTTGATGGTATTGTAATTTTCAATATTAAGTGCTTAATGATTAGGTCCATCTCATGCTTTGCTTTTTGGACGTAGGGTTTGACATCTTGATCTCTTAGAGAGTCTTAAGGGATAAAGTTGGAAAATTTATCCACCTAGACCATAAAAAGGACTGGATCTGAGCTTTGCAGCTCTTGGAATCGAAGGATATGGCTTAACCCATTAAGCTGTTTTGAACCCAGTTCCCAGGGCGTGGCTCTAAGTTGTCACAACGCGGCGACTGGGGATTTAGCGACTGTCTTGTCGTTTGTAGGCCACTGTGTGGTCAAGGATGGTCACGACGTGGCAAGTCAACTAAAATCAACTCTGACCATTGAATTTGACCGTTGACTTTTAACCATTGACTTTTGGATTGAGTTGACTTTTGGCCAAACTCCTTGTTTTGGAAGGAGAGATAAGAGTTTACCTTATGTTGCAGTATAGGTGGTGTATATCATATGTTTTTTCGGCAGTGAGAGCAGCAACAATTTTTTATTATTTGATATGTGAGTCTTCTTATTATACTTATAGGTCGAAGACACCAATGTCAGCGCACTAGATTGTGTAGGATACGAGTTGTCTTTGTGATACTTACATGGTAGACTCTGGGGGTAGCCCGTAGTATTTATATGAAAGACCATGGGTAGCCCATGAAAATTGCATGAATGACCATGGGGGTAGCCAATAACACTTGAATTTTAGACCATAGGGGTAGCCCATGGCATTCCAGGGAAAGACCATGGGTGTAGCCCATGCCACTTGGTTGTAAGACCCTTGGGGTAGTCCATGAATTCCAGGGAAAAGACCATGGGGCTAGCCCATGGCATTTTTATGTATGTTATGTCGCATTTTAGGGAAATCACTAAGCTTTATGCTTACGGTTTTATAGTTTAACATTTTTAGGTACTTCCAGTTTGAAAAGGAAGTTCCTGGTGTGAACGCACAACATCCCCTTCATGATTATGCATTTATGACTATTTTACTCTGATGATTTTGATATATTGAATTGTGATTGATTTCGAGAAACTTGATGTATGGAATTGATGATATTAAAATGAAAAGTTTTATCAATATTTATTTGGATGTGTTACAGGTTGGTATTGATGGGTTTTATACAAACAATTCTATGTGTACATGCAATCCTAGATTCGATCTATGTTTTCTCTATTAGAAATACAAGCATTGAACACAAAATAGAAAACCATAATATGCATCTAATAATTCGAAATCTACATATGAAAGATTAGATCACATACCTTTGTTTCTTTATAGTAATAAAAACCAAAACTCGAAGATCCTTGCTTTTGAGAACAAGTACCAAGAGCGTAGTACCTCTAATGGCTCACAAACACACTAGTGAAAGAGAATGAATATGAGAGAGAGAGGAGAAAGGAATCACTTGCTCAAGAATTCGACTCTTCTAAGGTTTCTATATAGTGCACGAATTCAAGAGGCCAAGGAGCTTTATTTATACTTGATGCTAGCTAGGGTTTTGAGGTAGAAAGCCTAATCCCTTAGCTTACGGTCTAAGCAAGTCCATGGACTCCCTTACCTTAGGGCTTGTACGAAAAGCTCTAGAACCTTCTAGGGATTTTTGGCCCTCCCTAATAATGGTGATCCAATGGCCCAAAACCACAACTATCAAATAATTGCAAAACAGCCCCTACACTTTTAATTAGTTCCTTTAATGCCAAAATTAATTCCAAATTAATTTCTTATTAAATAATAATTAATAATATGATTTCTAATTAACATATTATTCTTATAATATATTAATAAGTTAGTTTGATGAACCAATTTATTATTCCAAATAATAAATCCAGCCTCTCTCTCCAATAGTCATCCTGTCTAGTTGCAAGTGTGAATGCAACCAAAAAGGACCATGCTACTATGAAATCAAGTACATACCAACTATAGTTATGGGCTTAGACACCTAATCCAATAGTCTCCTGCTTGGATAACTCTAATAACTATAATTGCAAGTATGACTTCAAAATCTGACTAGCAATCATGGCTCTCAAAATCCACTGTCGAACTCTGACCTAGTTAGTCGTGTGTCCTTAGATAAGGGATCATATAATCCTCCGTTCTACAAGATATCATGTGGAAAAGGACATGGACTAGAATCATTCTCATTCTCCAATAGTTTGTTTCCCGATTTCTGATTTTTATGACAAGGAACTAAATTGAACACATCAACTCAGTCTTGACCGGGCCTGGCACATAAGTCAACACAAAATCATTGAGCGTACCAAGATATCGCTTTTACCCCTTGGTATAAAAGGAAAATATAAACTTTGACTTATATGATAGTACTATTTACTCATTAAATCATACACAACAATGCATTTTATAACATCAAGTTACTGATGCGTTTACGTATTATCAATGCATAACCAACTCGTAAAAAACTCATATATCTTGGTTTAAAGATTATACAATATTATCGTCTCACAATTACTCATGATAAATTCCATGAAGTAGTTCAAATGAGTGTGGGTTTAATCCAATACTCAAATCCCATTTCAAGAGTACTCATGAACATTGCATCAAACATTTGCTATGTCTAAACACTTAGACAATCTATAACTAAATTCATGACAGTGTTCATTCATTACTTACTCCTAAAGTATGATCGTCTGTGGATGTTTTGAATAATCCAATTATTCAGGAAGTAAAACATGCAAAGTGAAGCACAAGATAAACAATTGACAAAAGATAGTGAACAATTACTTATAAATAAATCTCCATTAATTAATCATCAAATGTCAATTACATTTATATTGTTACAAGTTTCTAAATATCTATCTAATCACTAAAACTAATATCGCCTTTCAGACCAATGCTCCTCGCATGCTGAACGTGCTTAATCTTACTTAGACCCTTTGTGAGGGGATCTGCAAGATTCTCTTCTGACGATACCCTCTTTACCACGAGGAGTCCTTCTTCTACATGATGTCTGATGAAGTGATATTTTCTGTCGATATGTCTGGATCTGACATGATCCCTTGGTTCCTTGGTTATGGTAACAACTCCTTCATTATCACAAAAAATTTGCATAGGCTCCTTTATCGCTGGCACAATTCCAAGGTCTCAAATGAATTTCTTCAACCATATAGCCTCCTTTCACGCTTCACTCGCAACTATGTACTCTGATTCGCACGTTGAATTAGCCACGATCTCTTGCTTGGAACTTTTCCAAGTCACAACTCCTCCATTCAGGGTAAACACCCAGCCCAACTGAGAGCGGAAGTTATCTCTGTCGGTCTGAAAGTTGGCATCACTATACTCTGTGACTCTTAAGTCATCACTGCCACCAAGCACATGGACCCAGTCCTTAGTCCTACATAGACACTTAAGAATGTTCTTAACTGCTATCCAGTGAGCTCTACCCAGATTCCCTTAATAATGATTTACCATGCTTAAAGCAAAAGCCACATCAGGGAGAGTACATGTCATAGCGTACATGATCGAGCCAACAACGGAAGCATATGGCACTCGACTCATTTCCGCTATTTCTGCATCGACACACGGAATCTGAGTCTTACTCAGTTTGATATTGCTCTGGATAGGTAACTCCTCTTTCTTGGAATTCTCCATGCTAAAAAATTTAAGCACTTTATCTAAGTAAGTAATTTTACAAAATCAAAATATTCTTCAACTCTTATTCCTCAAGATCCTTATTCACAGAATATAGGCAGCCTCTCTTAGATCCTTCATAGTGAAACACTTTCTAAGCTAGGACATATACAAAAGACTCATCCTCACTCCTAGAGAAACCAAATTCTTTGACTTTCTCATCGAAGCAAAGATTCCATCTACGAGATGCTTGCTTTAATCCGTAAATGGATTTCTCAACCTTGCACACTCTATTGGGGTATTTAGCATCCACAAAACCCTGTGGCTGACACATGTAAACATCTTCAGCCACCTTCCCATTAAGGAAAGCGATTTTGACATCCATCTTCCAGATTTCATAATCATGAAACGTAGAGATGATTAACATAACCCTAATAGACTTGATCCTGGCCACTAGTGAGAAGGTCTCATCAGAGTCAACCCCTAGGGTTTGAATAAAGACCTTCGCAATTAGTTGTGCCTTGAGCGTGTGCACGTTTCCATACATGTAGATCTTTTTCTTGAAGATCCATTTGCACCCAACTGTCTTATGACCTGGCACATTGTCAAACAAGTTGCAAACTTTATTGTTATACATGGAATGGATCTCGTTGTCCATTACCTCTTTCCATTTAGCAGACTCAGGGCCCGCCATGGCTTCGTTGTAGTTAGTAGGCTCATCCAAATTTATCAGTGTACTATCACCGATAAACGTATCACCATATGTAGTAATATGGAAACCATAAAAACTTAGGTGCCATTCAAACTCAAGTGGAACATCTAAGAGGTAATGACTCGTCAATAGGTTGATTCTTGAATCTCTTTAGGATCAATTTTCCTCCCACTGTCCTCTTATCATATGAGTGTCTCTCGCGAAAGAATCCCCTTCGTGCTACGAAGACCACGTTCTCACTAGGTCTGTATAACATATATGTAAAGGATTTCTGTGGATAGTCGAAGAAAATACATCACTCACTTCAAGGTTCAAGCTTGTCGCGACTCTTATATCTTACGAAAGCTTCACAACCCCAAACCTTGATATGTGCCAACAAGGGAACTTTCTCTATCCACATCTCATGAGGTGTTTTGGCAACCTTATTTGTTGGGAATAGCTTAAGGATATGGGAGGGAGTCTCAAAGTCATACCTCCATAATGATATCGGATGTGAAGCTCGACTCATCATGGAACGAACCATGTCTAACAAGGTTCGATTACGCATCTCAACCACAACATTAAGTTGTGGTGTCCTAGGAGGTGTCAATTGTGAAACAATTCCACATTCCTTAAGATATTCATGGAACTCGATACTAAGATACTCACCACCTGTGAGATCCCCATTTTTACGGCCAGAAAAAGACCAATTTTGTTTATGCTTTATAAAAATCAGAGTACTTCTTTTCATAAAAAGGTTGCGGAATTTGTTCCCAGAAAAATACGATAAATATGTTATCAAAACATTTTCGAAGAAACGTATTTTATTCATTTTAAAACATTTGGGATGTCATTGTTAATATAGGAACATAAGCATAAACGGATCTTACATTTATTTACACTAGTGATCTACATCTCTTTAATCTCTCAGTGTAATGTCACTTCATATCGACACCTGTGGTATAAATAAACTGAGTGGGTCAGTTTGGGAAACCTGGTGAGTACATAGGGTTTTCAACCCACAATAATATAATTATTATATTTAAACAATTAAAAAATCAACCCAATTAACCATCCCCATTATCTTCTTTATTCTTAAGGATCTACCCTAAGAACCAGCTATTCCTCGTTCATTTATTCCTAAGGAGTATCCTAAGGAATAGGTACGAATTCCATTGTTGTAAATGACACATCTGTCAAGCACAATCTGCTAGTTCTGTCACTAGGGTGCAATTACCAAAATTGTGACATTCTCTATGGGGCGCATCTGCCGAAATAGTCCTTTAGGTGCATCTGCCGGGGTTATGAGGTTCTCTATTAGGTGCTTCTGTCGGTAGAGTCCTTTAGGCGCATCTGTCGGGTTTGATTGACAGTATCGTTTTCGAGAGTCCACTCGCAATACATATCAATGGGTTTTTAGAGTACACCGGTGAACACGTTGTTCACAACACCTACAGGTTGCGAGCCTGCTAGTGTTCCACTGGACTGTCTAGAATAGTCCGTGGTTGTCATCCATACTCTGCTGAATGACGGGACCATAATTTGGGAAAAAGGATTCTCACATCGTCCACCTCTCACCCTCACCTCACGGTCTATGTCACCTCTCAACTCATCATCCAACTCATATTTCATCTATTATATCTACCCATGTCTTATCCCAACATTTTCGTAGATATAAAATACATATACAGTTTAAATCATTTAAAACGTGTATAAAATCGTTCACCCAGCATAGATAGCAAGTATTCAGATAATATGCACACATAGCACATAATTTATACAAAATACTTCATATCTATGTGTAAGCTGAAAGTAACTATGCACTCACCTGAAAGGTGGTGACTCAACACTCGGACAACGCTTTGATACTCTAAAAACAATTCTCCTTCGATAAAACAACGAATTTTATCGAAAACCGGAACTTTATTTGGAGCAGTGTTTCAAAACTGAAAGACTCTTTTTCTCGGGACTCCGGGAGCCTCGGGGCTTCCTTAGGGTGCTAGGGGTTTTATCTAGGGCTTAGGGGTGGTTTGGGGTCTTAGAGAGAGAGAGAGAGAGAGAGAGAGAGAGAGAGAGAGAGTAGGTTTGGGAGTGAAAAATGAGGCTGCCCTCTGCCCCCTTTTATAGCCCGCGAGGCCTCGGACTACGTTGGGCGTAATCCTTGGCTACGTGGGGCGTAGTTCGGATAAGCATGCCACCTCGGACCAGCTGTCTTGCACTCCATTGGACGAATAAGAACCGAAGTACGTGGGGCGTACTTGGCCTCGGACGCGGGGCGTTCTCCGGATGCTAGGCGTCTCTTCGCTATGCTGGGTGTAACCCTCGCACCAGGTGTCACCATCCGAAGCGATTTCATCCGACGGCTGGGAGTTCGGCCACGTCATCATTTCATGCATCAGCTTCGCAAGTTCACTTTCGAACTTTAAAAATTCGTAACTTTCGCGTACGAGCTCCGTTTTTGACGTTCTTCATATCCACGCGAAGGTGGGAACATACTCTACAACTTTCGGTTAGACTTCGTCGTCTAATTTTGATTCGATTTTTAATTTTATATTATTAACAAGCCGGGACATGATTGGTCCGTTTAATCCTCATAACTTCTTCATCCGACGTCCGTTTTCGCCCATCTTTTTCTCGTTACGCTACTCTTAATGAGATCTTCGATTCTCGTTTAGGTCATGTTGCCTGAAAATCACTCGATCTAATATTCGAATTTCGGGCTATACACCGCTAATCCGAAACTTCGAAAAATCATAACTTCTTCATACGAAGTCATATTTGGGCGTTCTTTTTATCGATGTTCTTAGTTTAACATACTCTACGACTTTTGTTTAGATCGCTAAGGCTAAATCTCGCTCTATCGTAAATTCACTATTTACGCTTCCCGGTGTCGTGCCGGTTCCGTCGCGAAACTTCGACTGGTCATAACTTCTTCGTTATAACTTGGATTTCGGCGTTATTTATATGTACGAGAACCTAGTGAAATATTCTAAAACTTGGTTAAGACTATTTATTATAAATAATCTTTTGTCGAAAAGTCATTTTCGACCCCTATTGCCTCTAATTTGACTAGCCCGGATCAGCGGGCATTACAATTATCTCCCCCTTAGGATGATTACGTCCCGAAATCATCAACGAAACAGGGCTCGTATAATGACTCCATACGTCATCTCTTCATCCTAGGTATTAATTTATAACTCCTATATTCCTTCAAGTCTATCTCTTAGACTTATTGATTGTAAGCAGTACTTGATCATGCACCTGCTCTCTACCTCAGGTTAGACTCCAAATTATGACCTATCATCATGTGATGCACGTTTAGACTCAGGTCTCTTAGAGTTAAATTCTAAAACAAACTATGCCTTCCTTCATGTTGTAATGTGAGAAAATCACATTTTAAAAGGTAGCATTTCTAGCTACAAGCAACTTTTCCTTATACCTCTACTGTTCGCCTTTTATCCCAATCTTCCGTCCTAAGTCAGATGCTACATCAAACTTGGTTCTCTGAACCACGCAACATACTCATCATAGTCGGACTCGATTTTGATATGACCACTAGGGTCGAAATAACAAAAATCTTCTTAGTCATTACCGAAACAATGGTAATGACATACTTGAATTAAACGTAATCAATTACTAGCTTCTTGGTAACCTTGTGACTTTCCCTGATCCAAGTGTGAGTCCTGTGCTTCCGGTAGTATAGGCCTCTACTACCATTCACACCTACTCATACTCGTCCCGAGTATTGTCTCGTAGTTTTCCAAGTTACCATACAAGAAAATCACATAAAAACTTAAAACATCAAATATCAAAACGAAGGTTTTATATTATTCCTTGAAATGATTACATAGGTGTTCAAGTTCACTCTAGACTATGCCTCTAACAGGCTACATCACGTGGTACTATCTACATGACTACTTCATAATTTGACCTTTGGATGTCAAGCCTTCACTCCTGAATCCTTGCATTGTCATCTGCTTCGTCAAGGATCATTTGAAATGCTCTCGCCTTTGGCTTTGGCGGCACATTTGGCTTCGTAGCCCCCTCTCTCTTTGGGCAGTTTTGCTTGAAGTGCCCTTCCTCGTTACATCCGTAACACACCCTTTTGTTAAATGTACACTCGTTGGCATAATGCCCATGCTTCCCACACTTGAAACAAGTCACCTCCTCACCGCATTTTCCAGTGTGTTTCCTTTTGCACTTTTTGCACCATCTTTCTTCACTTCCTCCTCCTCTTTCTAACTTCTTCGAGAATTTTCTCTTCTCGTTGGACTTTGAAGATCCTTCAAATTTCCTTTTCTCTCCCTCCTCGTCTCTCTCCAGACCCTTCTCTCGTATCTGGGTCTCCACATTTTTAGCAGCCCAGATGGCGGCTTCCAGAGTGGTATTTTGCTTGACCATTGGACCAAAGTCCGCTGGTAATCCGCGGGAAAACTTGTTAACCTTGGAGAGTTCAGTTGGGACGAGGTGAGGAACAAGCTTCATTTTCTCAGTAAAGCTTGCAGCGTATTCAGTAATGATCATTCTTCCCTTCTTCAGATTCTGGAATTCATTGTTGATCTCCAGAAAACGTCTGGTTTCCTCCATTTGACGATCCAACATCGCCTGGATCATCGCTTGCACTCTGGCCATTGTTATTGGCTCAGCAGTGGCTACCACAACCGGTATTTGCTCAATCACTGGGGGTTGGTTTTGGTTCCCATTTGCATTCACGTTTCTGCTACGGGTCCTTTCCATTTTGATCTATACACCGAATAAGGTGAATCTAGACCCTTACTTAGGATTGACGTTTAAATCATCCTTATCACTCCGAGACATTTATATGCTAGTTCTAATATCATAGATAAACGCTTAGAATCCTAAACACATAAGGTTTCCAGATCCGGTCGGCAACAGACCATAGATCCGAATAAATAACAGCATATAAGGCATAAAGTATTTAGCACATAAAAGCAATTTAGGCATAATTCCTAAAATAATCTAGTGCTCACACCTCACAATCATCGCTTAGCATTCTAAGTTTAAGTCTACAAATAAATCCATATTCCTAGTTCGCTTAAACTAATGCTCTGATACCAACTGTGACATCCCCATTTTTACGGCCAGAAAAGACCAATTTTGTTTATGCTTTATAAAAATCAGAGTACTTCTTTTCATAAAAAGGTTGCGGAATTTGTTCCCATAAAAATACGATAAATACGTTATCAAAACATTTTCGAAGAAACATATTTTATTCATTTTAAAACATTTGGGATGTCATCGTTAATATAGGAACATAAGCATAAACGGAACTTACATTTATTTACACTAGTGATCTACATCTCTTTAATCTCTCAGTGTAATGTCACTTCATATCGACACCTGTGATATAAATAAACTGAGTGGGTCAGGTTGGGAAACCTGGTGAGTACATAGGGTTTTCAACCCACAATAATATAATTATTATGTTTAAACAATTAAACAACCAACCCAATTACCCATCCCCATTATCTTCTTTATTCTTAAGGATCTACCCTAAGAACCAGCTATTCCTCGTTCATTTATTCCTAAGGAGTATCCTAAGGAATAGGTACGAATTCCATTGTTGTAAATGATACATCTGTCAAGCACAATCTGCTAGTTCTGTCACTAGGGTGCAATTACCAAAATTGTGACATTCTCTATGGGGCACATCTGCCGAAATAGTCCTTTAGGTGCATCTGCCGGGGTTATGAGGTTCTCTATTAGGCGCTTCTGTCGGTAGAGTCCTTTAGGCGCATCTGCCGGGTTTGATTGACAGTATCGTTTTCGAGAGTCCACTCGCAATACATATCAATGGGTTTTTAGAGTACACCGGTGAACACGTTGTTCACAACACCTACAGGTTGCGAGCCTGCTAGTGTTCCACTGGACTGTCTAGAATAGTCCGTGGTTGTCATCCATACTCTGCTGAATGACGGGGCCATAATTTGGGAAAAAGGATTCTCACATCGTCCACCTCTCACCCTCACCTCACGGTCTATTTCACCTCTCAACTCATCATCCAACTCATATTTCATCTATTATATCTACCCATGTCTTATCCCAACATTTTCGTAGATATAAAATACATATACAGTTTAAATCATTTAAAACGTGTATAAAATCGTTCACCCAGCATAGATAGCAAGTATTCAGATAATATGCACACATAGCATGTAATTTGTACAAAATACTTCATATCTATGTGTAAGCTGAAAGTAACTATGCACTCACCTGAAAGGTGGTGACTCAGCACTCGGACAACGCTTTGATACTCTGAAAACAATTCTCCTTCGATAAAACAACGAATTTTATTGAAAATCGGAACTTTATTTGGAGCAGCGTTTCAAAACCGAAAGACTCTTTTTCTCGGGACTCCGGGACCCTCGGGGCTTCCTTAGGGTGCTAGGGGTTTTATCTAGGGCTTAGGCGTGGTTTGGGGTCTTAGAGAGAGAAAGAAGTTAGAGAGAGAGTGGGATTTGGAGTGAAAAATGAGGCTGCCCTCGGCCCCCTTTCATAGCCTACGAGGCCTCAGACTATGCTGGGTGTAATCCTTGGCTACGCGGGGCGTAGTTCGGATAAGCATGCCCCCTCGGACCAGCTGTCTTGCACTCCATCGGACGGATAAGAACCGAAGTACGCGGGGCATACTTGGCCTCGGACATGGGGCGTACTCCAGATGCTAGGCGTCTCTTCGCTATGCTGGGCGTAACCCTCGCACCAGGTGTCACCATCTGAAGCGATTTCATCCGACGGCTGGGAGTTCGGCCACGTCATCATTTCAGGCATCAGCTTCGCAAGTTCACTTTTCAACTTTAAAAATTCGTAACTTTCGCGTACAAGCGACGTTTTTGACGTTCTTTATATCCACGCGAAGGTGGGAACGTGCTCTACAACTTTTGTTTAGACTTCGTCGTCTAATTTTGACTCAATTTTAAATTTTATATTATTAACAGGCCGAGACATGATTGGTCCGTTAAATCCTCATAACTTCTTCATTTGACGTCCGTTTTCGCTCATCTTTTTCTCGTTACGCTACCCTTAATGAGATCTTCGATTCTTTTTTAGGTCATGTTGGCTGAAAATCACTCGATCTAATATTCGAATTTCGGGCTGTACACCGCTAATCCGAAACTTCGAAAAATCATAACTTCTTCATACGGAGTCAGATTTGGGCGTTCTTTTTATCAATGTTCTTAGTTTAACATACTTTACGACTTTCTTTTAGATCACTAAGGCTAAATCTTGCTCTATCATAAATTCACTATTTACGCTTCCCGGTGTCGTGCCGGTTCCGTCGCGAAACTTCGACGGGTCATAACTTCTTCGTTATAACTCGGATTTCGGCGTTCTTTATATGTACGAAAACCTCGTGACATATTCTACAACTTGGTTAAGACTATTTATTATAAATAATCTTTTGTCGAAAACTCGTTTTCGACCCCTATTGCCTCTAATTTGACTAGCCCGGATCTGCGGGCGTTACACCACATCTATCAAATCTGAGCATATTTATCTTCCTACCCAATTGATTCTCTACTTATTGCTTAAACTCTTTGAACTTTTCAAAGGTCTCAGAATTATGCTTGATTAAGTAGATATAGCTATATCTGCTATAATCATCAGTAAAAGTCACATAGAAGCGATTTGCATCCCTTGTGGTGTATCTAAAGGGCCCACACACATCTGTATGTATGAGATCCAACAATCCCTCACCTATTTCACAAGTCCCAGTGAAAAGTGATTTAGTCATCTTTCCAAGCAAACAAGACTCGCACGTGTCGTCTGACCATAGGTCAAATGACTCCAACACTCCATCCTTTTAGAGTTAGGCAATGCGCTTCTTGTTGACATGTCCAAGATGACAATGCCACAAGAATGCCTTGTCTAAACCATTAGATGAATCAATATGCAATACATTATTTCCTAAGTTATCTATAACCATCACAGTTTCATGTACACCATTACAAGGAAATGCTTCAAAATAAAATTACCATTATAATAAGCATTTATAGAACCAATTTCATTATTAAATGAATATCTAAATCCTTGTCTCTACAAACCATGAAAAGAAATAATATTCCTAGCCATTTCTCATGAGTAGCAACAATCATTTAAATCTAAACCTAACCCACTACTAAGCACTAAAGAGTAAACTCTGATCTTTATAACAGGAGACGACTTCATATTGCCCATTATCAGGTTCATCTTCCCATGCTCCATATCCCTACTTTTTCTTAGTCCCTACAAGTCAGAACAAATGTGAAAACCACATCCTCTATTAAGGACACAAGAAGTAGCATGTGAAGAGTTTTTAGACAAAATAGTATAAATATCTACGAAGGTGGTATTTATCTTCCCATTCTTGATGTCCTGCAAGTACTTCAGGCAACTTCGTTTCTATTTCCCCTGATCATGACAGTAGAAGCACATTGCTTCTTTTGGATCTGAGGAGGGGCAGAACTGGTTTTGCTTTTGGATCTACTAGTAGAAGATGCATCATGAGAATTTCCCTTCCAGTTCTTTGAGGGGGCTTTCCTCTTTTTCCCTTTTCCATGTCCAATAGCCAGGACTGGGGTAGCAGTAGGAGTGGATTCAACACTTTTTCATTTTAATCCACTTTTAACAGTTCTTAAGAAACCTTGAAGTTTGCTCAAGGAGACTTACTCCTTGCTCAGATGATAAGTCATCTTGAACTGAACATATTAGGGAGGAAAAGAGTGCAAGACTATGTCTATAGTCAACTCTTCATCAAAGTTGACATTCAACATGAGCAATCGGTCCACATACCTCTACATTTTTTGCAGGTGGTCATGAGGGACTCTCCATCCTTTATCTTGGTTGTTATGAAAGAGGTGACTATTTCATACATATCTTGACATGCTCTTTGATGGTACTTTTCCATCAAGACCTGGCACATCTCGTAGGTCCAATAGTCCTCATAGAACCACTGCAGATCAGGAGTCATAGTGGCCAGTATAATGCACAACACTTTGGTCTCTTCCTTGCATTTGGCCCTATACTCAACCATTTCTTCTGGAGTAGCAGTGGTTTCATCTATCTCGATGAGTTACTTGTCGAGAATATGTTCCTTATCCTCGTAACGTAGGGCCATTTTGATGTTTTCGATCCAATCATTGAAATTATATCCATCAACGTGACCTTCCCACAAATGTTTAGGAGCGAAAGTGGGTTCGAGGAGTTTGAGCCAAAAAATTTGTTTGAACCAGACATCTGAAAAAGAAGAAAGGCAAGTTTTTGATTAGATAGGAAATCCTTAATATAACACCCAAATGATATATTAAGGCTAGGACCTAACACAATAATTCACAATTCAGAAAAGGGATGTCGTAATCCAATTCTAAAATTATTTGAAGTTAAATGACGGTTTACCAGTTTCACCACGGAAATGAAATTTCAAAATGAATTAGATTTTAGATGATATTCCTAGATCTTTGAGATTCATTGAACTCTTCAATGGCATGTTTAATCTCGATTATGCCCTTCAAGTTTGTGACTAGGATACCGAGGATCACAAACAAGGTGTGAATAACCATGAAAATTAGTTTGGTACTATCGATGTCATTTACCACCTAATCAATGTGCCGGTTAACCACACACATTTCATTGATCTATGATAATTTACGAGCTACCCATTGCCACTCTTTATTAGTCGAAGTTAGTGTGTCGGTTAACCACACATGCTCCACCAATGACTAGGCAAAGTGCAATGTGCAATTTCATGGATTAGCATCAAATTCACATTTTCCTAAAGTGACTAACATTGGGAATTAAAAAAAAAACATTTAGTTACTTTATATTTTTCATTATACTTGTTAATGAGGATATAATGTCCTATCCTACCCATTCGGCTAACGACCCTCCACTAGTCAAGAGTGCGGTGGGTAAGAATGGATACCCACTGGCGGTCATTTTATAGGCCACTTCCTTAAACATGCCTTATAGATCAGCTTCGTGGATGAGGCTTACTAACAGTAAGACTGACTTTTCTTATACATATATAATATTAAACTTTTAATTATATATAGTATAAGCATGTATTTTAAACATTTCAAAATACTTGGGTTTTTAATCTAATTTAAAATTTTCGAAATTACTACCTTTCAATATAAAATCTTAAATATTAAAAACCTAGATTTAATAATTATCCAAAATTGAAGAATTAATTTAAATTATTAAATCTCATAAGGATTATCCATCAAATTAAATAAATAATTTAAATTAATCCCTTTATCCCCTAGATTTCAAAATTTTGGGAAGGGATATATCAAAAGCCGCAATTATCCTTTTAAACAATTAAAAGATAATACTTTCCCAAAACCCTAGATTTTTGAAATCTAATCTTGGGGGGAGTATTTTCGAAAATTCTAGGGTTAGCAAACCCTAAAAGTCAAAAATAAGAGGGTCAAAGGAAAGGGTTCAGAAAACCCTAACCAAGTTTTGAAACTAGGGTTTAGAAACCCTAATATCGAAAAATCCAAGGGTTTAAAAGCTATAAACCCTAATTTTGTCAAGTTCAATCTATTGTATCAAGTCTATTTGAAAATAAAATCACATTCTTTTGATGAGATTTAAAACCTTTAAATCTATGAAGATCGATTAGATCTCAAACAGGCAAATAAATATAAAACTGTAAGAACACGAAAATAAGAACGAGACAAGTGTGAATCAAACGAGTCGAATGATTAAAACAAAATCCTCAGAAGAGCTCGATTAAGAACATCAACTGTAGAGGATTGGTAGGTTACAAGAACGATTAAAGAAATCTGGAAATACTATTGTTACGCTCTAGAATTATCGTGTCAATCGTTAACCTAATATGCATGCAAGCATATACTTATATATTTAAACATAATGGGCTCTCGGTTGGACAGGCCCAAACCGGAATACAAAATAAATAAATAAACATTCGAGCCCAACGACGCAACACTTAATCAAAACTTCAGCCCAACAATCTCCCCCTTTGCGTCAATTGGAGCGAGACCTTCACTTGTTACTTGGGCCAGCAGCGGAGCCAGGTACCTTCTTCTTCACAGTGTTGAACAGACGAGAGATTAGTGCCAGAATCGTCTGCCTAAACCTGATGTACCATTGGATCATGTCATTGAAGTACTTGACATCATCCGCTGAATTCTCTTTACACCTCTTGATAATCGATAACACATGCTCTAGACAAGCAGTGGTGTAAAGATGTTTGTCAGCTAAAGCGAAGAGACATTTCTGTTCTTCCGCTCTAGTGAACATAACCGAGTTGCGTCTCGGGTCGATCTTGCCCATCTTCATCTGATTGAGATCACTGGCCGATCCCACAGGAGCTATCTTCGGTTTCTTCTTGAAGACAGTAGCGACCTCTTGATCCATCAGGGCAACCTCCATGATATAACAAACAATCATCCTCTTGATATGGTCTATAATCGGACCATATTCAGCTTCGTTTGTCAAGAGGATGTTGTGCAGAACAATCCAATCATGAGGATTTAAGTTCGGTAGATCCGCCAGGGAGATATGATGTGCAGATCCCCGAATCACCTTGAACCGAACGTTTATGAATCGACCTTCGGTGTAAGGCTTCAGTACCCGAATGTTTACAATCTTCTATGCGCTCCAAGTAAGATATTGAGGACGAGCAGCCGCCAGATAGAAGTCAATGAGCTCCCTGTCAAGCTCAGCGTTCGGATGAGGGACTTCAAAGATATTAGAGAAGGCATGGAAGATGAATGCCTTTCGAGTCAACGGCATGTCGAACTGCGAATCGACGGAATTAACGCAGTCGAACGAAATTACCGGCTCGAGCCATAATATGCTGGGAGTTTCTATGGCCTCTTTAATCAAACGCTCCCGAGTCCAGGCAGGGAAGAGAGTCTTCCTGCTCTCAAGGAGATCGTGGGCTTCCTTCTACTTGCGTTCGGCTTCTTCAGCCTCTCGCGCCACACGATTTACGTCTTCATCCACATTGCGACTGTTCTTTCGTTTCAACATGTCCGCAATGGTTTCATCATCTTCATCTTCATCTTCCTCAGCTATGTTTTTCCCTTTGTCCTTCACACCCGAACCCGAAGCTTGACCAGTCTGAGGTGGTTCGGTTGTGTGAGTAGATTTGGAGGAAGGAGGTGGTTTCGATCCGGTGTTCTTCTCTTCTCCCTCTTGTTTCGGAATGGACACGAAACTCGGTAAGCCTTCTAATTTGTTGAGAAGGGCCATGGCCGGAGAAAGCTTTTCAGCAAGGGTTCGCCTCACTGAATGGTTGAGAATGGGATCATGTGCTTCGAGGATGTTTGATAAGGCAGCATGTACATCCGAAACACATGTCTTGATGACCTCCCTTTTGGATCGAAGAGCTTCCAGCTGTTGTTGAGAGTTGGATAGTTGAATGCTCTTGACCTTTAGAGCGGTGGTTTTGCTTGCGAGAACGTCCATCAAAGAGTTTTCAGCCGCAAGATCCTCTTGTAGCTTAGCAAGGCGTTCATCGATGGAGGCACGAAGGGCCGAGTTGTCGTCGCTTATGGTTTGACGAAGGGCAGCAAACGAAGTCAACTCCGTTGAGACGAACTTTGCCAATTGCTGAACAATCGGTTCCAAAGTTGTCTTGGTGGAATCCGCACTCTCTTGCAATGACTTCAGCAAATAAGAGGCGTCTGAGAATAGTTTATCGACTTTTTCGGTCGCAGCCTCACAGGCTTTGGTTGAGGCTTCGATGGCGGCAGTGGCTGAGGCTACCGAATCATGCTGAGCCCTGGAGAAGGCATCAACAATCTTCTGAAGAGCAGCTTCAGATAGAGATGACTGTTGGTTGGAAGAGGAGGCGAGAAATAGGTCAACCTTCTCGTGGAGCTCTTTAAGATGCCTCTTTGTCACTGGAGCATCATCCTCTTCGTCACTCTGAACCTGAAACGGACTATAGTAGACCGAATCGAAGGTCATGTTATCACCGCCAAGGAAAGGATTTTCTCCATCAGAGGCATTTTCTGGAGATGGAGGGGGTGGTGAAGCTGGGGGTGTTGGTGTTTTGGTTGGTTCAGGTTGAGTTGGTGTGGGATTAGTTTCGGGTGGTGGTTGAGTGTGGGTAGGTTCGGTTGTATGGGTTTCGGTTTGAGGTGGTTCAATGACGGGTGGGGTGTCGGTTACTGGTGGTGTTTCGGTTGCAGTTGTGAAAATGGGTGGTGGTATAGGGAAAGAGGTTGGAGGAATAGTGGTGGTGGGGATTATGGTCGGAATGGAAGTAGGAATGGTTTGAGGAGGGGAAGGAACGGGTGAATTAGGAAGTTCCATTTCTGGGGTAGGTGATCGAGGTGGTGTGTTGCCTCGTTGAGGGGTTTCGCCTCCTTGAGAGCCGTCCGAACCCGAACCCTCGTTTTTTGATTCACTCGAAGAAGAGGGAATAAAAAGCTTTCGCTTCTGTTGAGTCTTCCTCCTCTTCGGTTGTGGGGACTGTGCAGCTTTAGGCTGTTTCCTCTTCTTGGGAGAAGGACCCTTAGTAGCTTTGGTCGCTTGCTTCCCTTTGTCTGCCTTTTTTCTCCTGTTCACCGGTTTGTCTGCATCGTGGATGGACCTGAGCATATCCGGTGTAAGTTCCCTAGGACCAGTTGCCCTGAATTCCTTGATCGTCCGAATAAGTCTGCTGTCAGAGGGGACGACGCCATACATTGTCTCCGGAATAGAGCCAATGAAGGAGAATTTGGATGCATCCGAGACGATGATCTTCTTGGTATGAAACGTACCAATAGAAGACATCGATGCACCTTCAGGAGTGGGAATGTCGAACTTGTCCATCGCCCACTTTGTGACCAAAATCCAGAACCGGGCCAGCGACACCTCAGAGTGTCGTGATGATGAAGAAAGGCTCTGGACGAGCTGTTGCCAGAGGACCAACCCAAAGTCCAAGTTGACCCCGTTGTAGACTGCGTACATGATCGACAAGAAAAGTCGACTGGCACCGTCGGATCCTGAGCTCCGTTCCGACAAGCCCTTGAAGAGGACTGTAAACAAGCCGTTCCACTGTGGCGGCAAGCAGGACTTTTTGAACTTTGCGACGGAGGTGAGAACCTCCGTGTACCCCATATTGTAAAACATGTTATATAGATACCCAACCGGAATTGTCTCCGGATGTATTCTCGATGGGTCAACAGCCAACCCTAGCATTGTGCTGAAATGTTGTCGAGATATTGAGGTCTTGTGTTCAGCAATCTCGAAGAACACCCGCTCAACTGCTTTGTCGTAATAGGCAGTCGCATAAACCTGCGAGAGAGATGCCATGGGCACAGACTCGATCCTGGATAGAGCCGTTGCGATTTGTGAGTACTTCAGGCACTCGATGATCGGCGACATGTAGGAGTCATACGCTAGAGGGTTGAGATCGATCACCAGACATTGTTGCGGACGAATAGGAAGTATTTGTGAGGTAGCATGCACTGAGGATGATTCCGCCATTGTTGAATGAAGGAGAAGAAGAAGATGAACAGTGAAGCTTTTGGGAGTTTTTGCTCTGTAGAAAATCCGGAAGCAGTAAAAAGGTAAATGAGAGTGTATACTGTCTTTTATAGTGAGGGATTGGAGAGAGAAAAATCGTTTCATATCTTCTATGCGATGATCACGTAGGAGAGAGAGTGTCATAATCCTAGGATCACGCCACCCAACAAGCGCCGTTTCAGAAGAAAACCGGTTCAAATCCTCACGCGCCTTTAAATGCCAGAAGGATGTCGCTTGGATTTCGCACACGCGTCCATAATGTCAGTAAAAGTATGGGCGTTTCAAATTCACACGCGCCCCCTTTTTACCGTCGTTTGAATTTTAATCCGTTTAACTCCCGCCGAGTCAGCAACCTTTCGTCTTATCTTTTTAAATGGCATCTTTTGAATTAAATACCCACGTGGATTGTTTTTGACCACAGCTTCATAATTAACCACCAAAGAAAAATTATACAGCCTGTAATAATTAGTAACGGAATTTTGGAAAATCAAAGATTTTCGTGCAAAAGAGTGTAAAAAGAAAAGAAATAAAGCAACTCTTTTAGGATTTACTGTGATGTCAATAATGACACGAAACAGATGATTCCGGGCACGAATCTCTTCCTTCAAGGTCAAGAGAGACCTTAAAGTGTTAATTTGGATTCCCGTTGAATTACGATCAATCATTTATTAAGAAATGTTGAAAGGCTTCTTTTAATTAGGCTACTTGAGGGTGGCTTTCGCTTTGATGCAACACTTCTAATCTTGAAATAAGAAAGAAAGGGATCAAAGTACTTGTGAGACCAGTGTAGTCTATTGAACAAGTAGGTAGAAATTTATTTTAAAGTGGGTTGGAAAAATATAAAATCTCAGATAAAAAATTAAAAACTGGATCCCGAGGGAAGAAATGTTATGGTGTGTAACAATTTCATAGGAATCACACAAAATAAAATTTGAGATTTCATGAAGGTACTTTCATCAATTCATTGGTGAAAACTTGAGCAAATTAATTGTTCACCGTCAATTCATATTTGGTGTTGAATTTTGGGTTTCACTCAGCTCGTAGTGGCACGAAACTAAGATCATAAACACAGATGTTGTGTAACCATAAACCTCAGTGGTAATTTCTGAGAGTCTCAAGGGTTACGTTGATGAAACGAATGTAATGGAGAAGTGTAATAGAGATGGTGTAAGAAGATAATAGTACCTCTGCTGTGAAAATAAGGACCAAGCAGGAAACTCTTAACTCATGTGAGAAGAGAGTGAGGTAGCTCACGATTAGAATAAATGTGTTAGCCTTATTGGGAAGACAAGGTTTGTGTATACCAGGTCATGAAGGCTATTATTCAAAATCTTATGAGGCTTGGGACACATACAACAGCATGCTTCTAGGGACACTTAAGAAATTCATTAATTAGATCCCCATAATCGAACGAACACACAAAAAAAATAAAAGAGAAAAATATTTTTGGTGTTTTTGAGTTTTATTTCAAGGAATAAAATAAAAAATAAGTAAAAAAATAAGATTTAAAAAAAAAACTTTGGGAAAAAAAATTGAGAAACCGAACCCGAACGTTCGGTTGGATTCGGTTCCTGAAAATTTTGAAAAACCGAACCCGAGCGTTCGGTTGGTTTCGGTTCAACAAAATTTTGAAAAACCGAACCCGAACCTTCGGTTGGTTTCGGTTCAACGAAATTTTGAAAAACCGAACCCGAACCTTCGGTAGGTTTCGGTTTTGGAAAATTTTGAGAAACCAATGGATGTAGACATGCAATTGGAAAATACTTTTAATATTAAGAAAAACAAATTTTTTTACAAGAAATATACAACCAAGAAAAACTACCTTTGAAGTAATGAGCGAGTCAGATGGTTTAACCGAACCCGAACGTTCGGTTGGTTTCGCTTCTTATGTTTGAGGTTGAGAGGTAGTGTGAGGTACTGACTCTGATTCCATCATACCTAGCCCTTGCAATATTCTGTTGAATGATGTTTCAGGAAGAGCTTTGGTAAAGACGTCAGCCAGTTGATCAGTGGTTCTTACGAAGTGAACTTCCACGTTTCCATCTTCCACGTGATCTTTGATAAAGTGATACCTCAGTGCTATGTGTTTGGTTTTAGAGGGTTGCACTGGGTTATGACAGATCCTAATTGCACTTTCAGAGTCACAATATAGCGGGATCTTCTTCATATTGAGTCCATAGTCTCGAAGTTGACTCTGGATCCAAATCACTTGGGATGTGCAGGATGCAGCGGCAATTTATTCCGCTTCGGCAGTAGACAACGACACACACGTTTGTTTCTTTGATTGCCAGCTGACCAACTTCCCGTCAAGGAATTGACATCCACCAGTTGTGCTTTTTCTGTCGAGTCCACACCCTCCAAGGTCGGCATCAGAATAGGCTTGAACAAAAAAGCCTGAGTTGGAAGGATACCACAGACCTAGGGAGGTGGTTCGCTTGAGATAGCGTAAGATGTTCTTCACTGCAAGCATGTGAGGTTCGCGTGGGTTTGCCTGAAATCGAGCACAATAACACACAGAAAACATGATGTCAGGCCTGCTAGCAGTTAGATACATTAGTGAACCTATCATTTGACGATAGAGCGTGATATCGACAGCCGGTTTGTCAAGAGATGGAGTTAGCTTGGTGCCGAATGCCATTGGGACTTTGACTTTGGAGTCTCCCATCATACCAAACTTTGCTAGGAGAGTCTTAGTGTAAGCTTCCTGATTTATAAAGATGCCTTCGGGTCCCTGTCTAATATTTAAACCAAGGAAAAAGTTAATAGGACCCATTGAGCTCATTTCAAATTTAGTCTCCATCAACTTTCTGAATTCAGCTGTTAAGCTGGGATTCGTGGAGCCAAAGATGATGTCATCGACATAAATTTGAACCATCATAAGGTGGTTACCTTCCTTTTTGCGAAAGAAGGTTGGGTCAACCGAACCTTGTTTGAATTTAGACATCTTTAAAAATTTAGTTAGCGTTTCATACCAGGCTCTCGGAGTTTGTTTGAGGCCGTACACAGCTTTATCCAGAATATAACAATGGTTTGGATACTTTTCGTTTACGAACCCAGGAGGTTGCTCCACATACACAGTTTCTTCGAGTTCTCCATTGAGAAATGCACACTTGACGTCCATTTGGAAAACTTCAAAGTTTTTGTGAGCAGCATAAGCCAAAAATATTCTAACAGATTCTAGCCTAGCTACTGGAGCAAAAGTCTCTTCATAATCTATCCCTTCCTCCTGACAGTATCCCTTTACTACCAGACGAGCCTTGTTCCTTATTACATTCCCTTCCTTGTCCATTTTGTTCCTGAAGACCCATTTGAGACCAACAACCGAAGCATCTGGAGGAGTTGGAATGAGGCACCAGACTTTGTTCCTTTCAAATTCGTTCAGTTCGTCTTGCATTGCTTGAACCCAATCAGAGTGATCGAGGGCAGTGTTAACTGTCTTCGGTTCAACTTTTGATACGAATGAGTTAAACATACAAAACTCAACCTTTGAAAATAAGGATGTCTGTTTTGCCTTCAGTTGTGATCGGGTCAGAACCTTTTCAGATACATCACCAACTACTTGAGAGATAGGATGATCTCTGGTTCATTTGGTAAGAGGAGGGTAATTTGGATCAAAGGTTGGGTCTAGTTCAGCATTGATCATTTCTTCTGGCTCAGATTGGCTATCGTAATCAAGCGTCATATCATCATGCTCCCCCTCGATTGATGAGCATTGACAAACTTGAGGTTCAGGGGTTTCTTGTGGTGCAGGACTCTCAGACGTTGAAGCGCCTTCGGTTGGAGAGACATCTTCGGTTGGAAAAGTACCTTCGGTTGGAGTTGAAGAGCTTGGCTCCCCCTCGACATTTGAGCTTGGCTCCCCCTCGACTTGTGAGCTTGGCTCCCCCTCGACTGAAGCATTGTTGGATGGAGGGTCATCAGTAGTCGATCCTCCTTCATGCATTCTCCTTGCAGCTTCTTCGACAATCTGCTTCATGTGGTCAACCTTGTTGTCTGCTGCACCTGCTTCTGAGAGAGAAGCTTTCTCTGGTTCGTCAAAGAGCTCCAGAAATTTATCATATAGGTTAGCGATCGAGACTGTGACTTGGCCAGTTTGAGGAAAGATTTCCCCAGCGGTGTCTTCTTTGGCCTGTAGCTTTTTGACATAGCCATCGTCAAAGGTCACGTAACCCAGAAAGATTCCTTCGTCGGCTTTAACATCGAACTTGTCGCGGTGTTCTTTAGAGTTAAAGATGAAACACCGTGAGCCAAACACATGGAAAAATTTCACATTGGGCTTTCTGTTTTTTAGAATCTCATAAGGTGTGAGCGTGAATCGCTTGTTGAGATAGGACCTGTTCTGTGTAAAACAAGCAGCAGAAATAGCATCAGCCCAAAAATAAAGAGGTAAGGAAGCGAAACTTAGCATAGTTCGGGCAGCTTCGCACAAAGATCGGTTTCGTCTTTCGACAATTCCGTTCTGTTGTGGTGTGTAGGGAGCTGAGAAGTTGTGACTTATTCCCTTTTCTGCAAGAAATTCTTCAAACTCCCTGTTCTTGAATTCAAGACCATTGTCGCTTCTGATGTTGCGAACGAACTTCTTGAGCTGTACTTCAATCTGCCTGATGAACACTTTCAGCTTATGAGTCGCTTCAGATTTGAGCTTTAGAAAGAACACCCATGTAAATCGTGAAAAGTCATCAACAATAACAAGAATATACTTGCTACCACCGATGCTTTCGATAGATGAAGGACCACACAAATCAATATGAAGTAATTCGAGTGGTTCAACAACTTTTGTGTTAATTATAGATGGGTGACTTTGACGACTTTGCCTCCCCATTTCGCATGCAGCACACAAGTGATCTCTATCGAACTTGAGCAATGGAAGACCCCTAACATGACCTCCAGTGACAAGTCTGTTGATATCTTTAAAGTTGAGATGAGAGAGTCTTCGGTGCCACAACCAGCTTTCGTCAGATTGAGCTTTTGATAGCAAACAAATAGTTGGGTTTCCTTTGATGGGTTTAAGGTTTAGAGGAAACATTTCACCCTTTCGCTCCGACTTGAGAATTACTTTCTTTGACTTTTTCTCAATAATTTCAGAACCTTCATCATCGAATGATACTTTGAGACCTGTACCTCCAACAAGCTGAGATACACTGATGATGTTGTGTTGTAGTCCGTCCACATAAGCTACCTTCCTTATAGTAAAGTCACCATTTGTTATCATCCCGTATCCCTTTATGGTGCCGAAAGAGTTATTTCCAAACTTGACATTGCCACCATCTGCAAGAGATCTGTATTCTCTGAGCTCCTCTTTCCTCCCTGTCATGTGACGTAAGCAGCCACTATCGATATACCATTCTTCGTCAAACTGCTCGTCACTTATAACCTGCAAAAATTAAGCAGATTTAGGAACCCAAAGTTTCTTGGGTCCATGTGAGCTTTTCATGGGAACAGGAACAGTAAGAGAGATGTCAACAAGATATGTTCGTTTTATAAATGTTGTTTCATCTTTCTTTTTAATGGTAAAAACTTTTATCTTATTAGGATTGGGTGCGTTCGGTTTGGACTCTGGTTTGGGTTCATTGACCTTCTGTTTGCCCTTTTGTTCAGCTGACGAATGAGATTTTTGAGAACGAACAGAATTAGCTTTAGAGTAAGATGGAGATGAATTGGTGGAAGTAGAAGAGATAGAAGAACTAGAAGAAGTGGGTTTAGATTGAGAGGACTTTTTGGCTGGAGACTCTAGGTGACCCTTTTGCTTTTGATCATTGGAGGGACTGACCTTAGAGTTTTGATCTCTTTTGACTTCAGAACCGAACCTTTGCTTTCGGTTGGAATTGTCTTGTGAACCGAACCTTGGCTTTCGGTTGAAGTCTTTCTCAGAACCGAACCTTTGCTTTCGGTTGGTATTTTCTGGTGAACCGAACCTTGGCTTTCGGTTATTGTGGCTCTCAGGCTTTCCAACAGGATTGTTTTCATACTTCAGATTCTTGTCTTGATGTGAGAAGTATGCATTCTGGGATTTCCAGAATTGTCTCCTTTCAGAGAGATTCTTCCTGTATCTTTGGTTCCTTTCACGTTTCTTGTTCCTCATCTGCTTTGGTTGTTGATGAATATTAGCCTTCATTTTCGGTTTCTCCTTGGCTGGTTCCTTTTGAACTGAAGGAGTTTCACTTTGAGCTGAGGGAGTAGAGGGAACGTCTTCTTTTGCCGAATTTTCATCCTCCTGAGGAATGTCTTTTGTACCACTGGTGCTTGGCTCGTCGAAATTATCTGGCTTATTCAAGGGTTCAGGTATGTATCTACCTTTACTCATCCAGGAAGTTCTTTCTGACAGGCCTACTGTTTCATCAGCATTATCGATTGGAGCCGTCCAGAAGAACTCATCACAGCCATCAGCATTGTCTTCGTTCACAATAGCCGTGAGTTCAGCCGTCTGATGTTCGGTTATTCCAGTGACCTTGTATACTTGATTCGGAGTGGTCCTGACCTTTTGATACACAACTGCTTTCTCTACTAAGATCGGGGACTTTTGTTGGGACAATCGAGCGAACTCCACTGAATTTTCAGAAATTAGATTCTTGTGGTTTTCAGGTTCGCTTTTTACAAATTCTGAGCAGTCAACCGTGTCCTCTACAGAAATTTCACTCATGTTGTCGTCCTCGTTAAGCTCAGATGCATTTTCAACATCAATTTTGTTTTCTGAGCTTACGTTGGCGTTTAAAGAGTCAAATTTTTGTATGGTTTCGGTTCTCAGTTTAAGTCTATCATTTTCATCCAAAAGGTTTTTAAGCATATTCTTGTGGTCCTTGGATTTAATGAAAGATTCAATTTTGTCCAGTCCATACATGTAGGTCAGATTGACATCATCAGATGATATCACACTTTCACAGTTATAAGCTTCGGCATCAATTTCATCCTCCTTAAATTCCAGGAAGGGCAAAATCATGCGATGGATCTTTTGGCCTATTTCGCAGTCTAAGTGAAGTTGAGTAATATTAGAATAAAGACGTTTTGCAATTAAACAAAAAACATTCCGCTGTTTTAACAACTTTAAATTGTCTCTTTGTAAATAAATGTTTTCGTCTTTAATTTTAACTAATTCAGACTCCTTCAACTCGATCCACATGCGCCGCTCCTCACTCTTCGAAGACACCCTGCTTAATTGATCAGTTAGGTTAGAATTGGTGACTCGAGTTTGAGTTAAGCTACTATCTAGATGAGAAATTCTTGTATTAACATTTTTTAGTTCTTTCTCATATGAGGATTGTGGTACTTTAAATGAAACAAAAACCTATTGTACCTTCTTTATCAGTTCATCAAGCTCATTGAACTGCTGGCTGAGTGGCTTGGCCGTAAAGCACATGTCCTCCTGCACCTTCGGTTCCTTGCTTCCACTATCGGTGTTGTATCCCCTCATCTGAGATACATCAGACACCATGAAGCATCTTCATCCACTGCTCTCTTCCTTTGCCACATAAGCCTTTCCATGAGTAGGCTTCCTTACTTCATCGTCTTCTGAGTCAGTAGACCAAACTTCAGTGCTACCGAACTCGTCATCAACAACCGAACCCTGCACAATAAGAGCATTCATAGAAGGGTTAGCGGTAGACTTCTTCTTTCTCATCTCATCCAACCTTTTCTGCAACACAGCTTCCTCATCCATTCCATCATACTTTTCAGCCATCTTCTTAAGGACACAATCTTTAGCATAGTGGTTTTTCCCACCACAGTAGTAACAGCTTACTCCAGAATCACCATCAGCCTTCGGTTCCTTCTTGGGCTCTTCAACCTTCGGTTCATTGTTAATTTTTTCTGAACTGTAACTCCCCTGCCAGTTTTGAATTTTATTACTGGGGAATCTCTTCTTTATGAACCTCTTGGGGTTAGACACCATCATAGCATAATCCTCAGACGTGAGGTCATACTCCTCCAAGTTAAGTTCTTCATCCTCCATCCCAGCTTTACTTTTTGATAGGAGGGCCAACGAACCAAGGCTTGAAACAACGTTTTTCTCCTGCAGTACAATCTTTTCCTGGGACTTGAGAATACCCACAAGTTTCGCCAAAGAGTATGATTTAAACTGCTCATGGGCTTTGACTGTAGACACCACTGCTCTCCATTCAGACCTCAGACCATTTAAGAAAGTAACCTTCTGCTCGATAAGCTTCCTTTCAATGTCATGTTTGATCATCTTGCTGAGAAGATGATTGAAGCGATCGAACGTCTGGGTTACTGTTTCTTCGGCTCCTTGCCTGAATTCTCCAAACTCAGATAAGAGCAAGGTTTGGATAGAATGTTCAAGATCTTCGTCTGTAGAGTACAGTTCGCGAAGTCTATCCCAAGCTTCCTTTGCCGTCGTGCATGAGCTGACCAATCTAAAGGTGTCGGACTGAAGGGCGAATCTGATTAACCTTAACGCCTTGATATTACACTGGAATTTGTCATTTTCGTCTTGTGTAATATCTTTAACGTCCTTCAGCAGATCATTGTACTCCTTTTGAGTTTTAATAATTCTGGACGTTGCTGAATGAGAAAACGGTCCATTAATTATAGCTTCCCATATGAGGTATCCATTATCCTCAGATCCTATCACATAGTCTTCGAAGTGATGCGCCCAGACTTCATAGTCATGGGTATATAGGATTGGAATCTTTGTCGTCGAGCCGATGCTGTTGGAGATATTTATAGGATTTGATTGCGACTCGTCCATTATGATCGAAAAAACCTGTTAAAAGATCAGACTTGTAATAACTCAGATTAGGGCAAAACAATAAATATCAAGATACGTCAATAATGAGATGACGGCTCAATAAATATTATTAATTGCGGAAAAACCCTAACTGTAACCTTTTCACAGAAAAGATGTGTATCGATTACACAGCCTCCTGCTCTGATACCAATTGATGAGATTTAAAACCTTTAAATCTATGAAGATCAATTAGATCTCAAACAGGCAAATAAATATAAAACTGTAAGAACACGAAAATAAGAACGAGACAAGTGTGAATCAAACGAGTCGAATGATTAAAACAAAATCCTCAGAAGAGCTCGATTAAGAACATCAACTGTAGAGGATTGGTAGGTTACAAGAACGATTAAAGAAATCTGGAAATACTATTGTTACGCTCTAGAATTCTCGTGTCAATCGTTAACCTAATATGCATGCAAGCATATACTTATATATTTAAACATAATGGGCTCTCGGTTGGACAGGCCCAAACCAGAATACAAAATAAATAAATAAACATTCGAGCCCAACGACACAACACTTAATCAAAACTTCAGCCCAACATCTTTGATACCACTTATGAGTGTTATACAAACAATCCTATGTGTACATATAACCCTAGATTGGATCTATATTTTCTCTATTAGACATACAAGCATTGAACACAAAATAGAAAACCCTAATATGCATCTAATAATTTGAAATATACATATGAAAGATGAGATCACATACCTTTGTTGCTATATAGTAATAACAACCAAAACTCGAAGATCCTTGATTTTGAGAACAAGTACCATACGCATAGTACCTCTAATGTCTTACAAACACACTAGGTAAAGAGGATGACCATGAGAGAAAGGAGAGAGAAATCACTTGCTCAAGAATTTGGTTCTTCTAGGGTTTCTATATAGTGCACGAATTCAAGAGGCCAACGGGCTTTATTTATACTTAAGGCTAGATAGGGTTTTAAGGGAGAAACCCTAATCCCTTAGCTTAGGGCCTAAGAAAGTCCATGGACTCCCTTACCTTAGGGCTTGGACAAAAATCTCTAGAACCTGCTAGGGATTTTTGGCCCTCACTAATAAGGGTGATCGAATGGCCCAAAACCACAACTATCAAATAATTGCAAAACAACCCCTGCACTATTAATCAGTTCCTTTAATCCTAAAATTAATTCCAAATTAATTTCTGTTTAAATACTAATTAATAATATGATTTCTAATTAATATATTATTCTTATAATATATTAATAAATCATTTTTATGCACCGATTTATTATTCCAAATACTAAATCCAGCCTCTCTCTCCAATTATCATCATGTCTAGGTGCCAGTATGAAAGCTACCAAAAAGTACCATGCTCTACCAAATCAAGTACATACCAATTATATTTATGCATTAGACACCTAACCGAACAGGTATCAAAGCCTTGTTTTGAAGAATTCAGGCATGCCCTTGGGTGTGTCAGAACTCAAACTAAGGAACTGATAATCTTTTCAAAAGAGAAATGAGCTTCCTAAAAATATTTTATGAAGAAAAAGGGGGTATGATGCGTGCAATTAGCCAAACTCAAGTAAGTAATTCCCAAAATACTCATACCCATGTATTATGACTAGTATGACTTTTATGTGAATTGCACACTAGGGGTAGGGCTAAGGATACCTTCAAGAATTGTATGCTATAATTTTTGGATATGTGTGATGCCTTATAGCTTAAGGGGATTGGATAATATATATCACTCGGGATTTATATCGGCTCAGTTAATTGCTAGGTGCATGCTTTAAAAATTGTATACGATTAGGATCATATAACCCTAGAATGATTGGTTTAGCCTTATTTCTTGTTCTTTCTTTAGTTACGTGATTAGGGTAGAATCATTGACTCGACAGTCTATGTGGTCCCATTTTGTGTATAATTTGCATGCATAAGGCAACCAACGGTGTTTGTAGAGATTCCTAGTGTTGTAGAGGCCGGTGAGTAGAGGATTCTTAGGAAAGCCTAGGGAGTGTCATAATGGGATTTGTAGGCTGCTTAACATAAGGATTGTGTAACAACCCGTTATTTCAGGTCAATGTAATGACTAAAAGTCAAATATTGTAATCTTTTTGTGAAGTAATAAAAAAAGAATAATAGCATCAAAAATGAAATGTTCGAAAATCTCAGTTTGAGTATACTAAGTGGTAAATATCGTAACAAGGTTTCAAAAAATATAAAGAACACTAAAATCTGAGTTATAACGAATAAGTTATGACCAATCGAAGATCTGCAACAATACCGGTAAAACAATGTTAAGCAAAAAAATGTGAAATTCCAATAAAATGCTTTTTAACCTTAGGTATCTAAATGAAAGTCGTAGATATCCCAAAACCATAAACATACATAAAAAGAAAGCCCAAATCTGACTTCATATGAGGAAGTTATGACTTTTCGAAGTTTCGGACATAGCCGTAGATAGCTAAAAACTCGAAATTGAGATCGAGCGACTTTTAGCCAACACGACCTAAAGGAGAATCGAAGATCTCTTCAATGGTAATACAACGGTAAAAAAACAGACGAAAAAGGACGACGGATGAAGAAGTTATGGATTTTTAACGGACTTTTCTAGTCCCGACCTGTTAAAAATATCTCATTAAAAATAAAAATCAAAATTACCCGATCAAGTCTATACGAGAGTTGTATAGTATATTCTCACCTTCGTGTGCATATAAAGAACATCGAAAACGGAGCTCGTACGCGAAAGTTATGCATTTTACAATATCGTGGCACAAAACCCGAGGCAGATCTGAGGGAACGCCCTACGTTCGGGGCATAGAGATAGTCCCATCCGTCTGTTGATTCAAGAGTACATAAGCCATGATGGCTCAGGGGAACGCCCTGCGTTCGTGACTTCCCCCAACACTATAAAAGGGAGGCTTGGGCTCCAGATTTGGTTGTCATTCTCTCACCATTTCCTCCATCGAACACCTCTAGAGTCCCTCTAAGATTACCTGGAAGCCCCGATATTATCCCTAGCACACAACGCAAGTCCTGACGCTCCCGAGATTCCCGAGAAATCAGCTTTTTCCAGTCGAAGTTCTGCTCGATTATTGTCTCAACCCCTTCAAGCTACCACTTCAACCAAGTGAGTTCATACCCCTATCACTACGTTTTTAAATACCTTTTTAAATGCTTTTAGGGGGGGATACAAGGAAACACACGGCTAAAATCGTGTGAAACGTCAATCTTGGATATACTTTTCATACTTTTGTTTTAACTATCTTATGAAGTTATCATCATACAAAATATCTCATAACCCAACTTTACTCTCTTGGGAAAACAACATGCTTTTTAAATGAAATATGTTTTGTTTATGAGTTTGCAGATTATAGAGTAAACATTTCAACTACAACATTATGTATTCATGAGAACATATCAATATTTATTATGCCTTTGTTAATATCATTGAAAAGGATAATCATTTTAGAAACAAATGCCTTCATTTTAATACGAGACTTAATTGAGAATTCGTGAGTCGTTCAACTTCAATATACCTATTAAGGTACCGCTAGAAGTCCTGTTTATAATCAGAATCTCCCGTACGGAGAACGTGACAAGTGTGTATAGATCTATACGGGACTAATGATCCTGCGCCCTGACTGGTAGCTACAGTCCCCAGGGTGAAAAGTGTCATCTCATTTTGACGCCTGAAGAACGTCGCTATAGGCAAATCATGATAGTACGGTTATAAAAACTCATTGGATAGACAATTATTATGGTATTATGTTTTCATGGGAAAAATAGTTGTTACAGTTCTTTTCACATTTAAATACAATCTTCTTATAGTTTTGTTTTATAATAAGACTATACATCATTCTTTTGAGCATGTCATAGTTGCTTATAGGTTACGGTCTTGTTCATTTGACACTGCATTTCACTTTTAGGAAAATATAGGATTTTCCTGGTTCAAATACATACAATTTATACAACAATCATTCATACTCATTTCATACACTCATAAGAAAATATCGGATTTCCTGGAAAACAAACGTGAACTTTTGATTGATATCGTTTTCTCAAAACACTACTTATGAACTCACTAACTCTTTTGTTGACACTCTTTCTTTGAAATAACTTGTATTCTCAGGAAAACACTAAACCAGGTAGCAACTACTTTTGAAGGCTAACGCGCTGGCGTTAGTAACATATTTTGGATCACCATATTGTATTTGATATTCAAACATGTAACACATACAATCATGAAAATGTTTCAAATATATTTATATTATGGTGGTGTGTAGTTTCTATACTATTCAATTGTTATGATATTGTACATGACGTCCTCTGCCCCCGAACCTTTCCGCCGTTCTAGTTTGGCGGTGTGATAGATTGGTATCAGAGCATTATTTATAGTGAACTAAGTGTATCAAAACCATTTTTGGTATACAACTATAAACACAACTGGGAAAAAACACTCTGAGTGAGAGTTATACTTTTAAAATGAAATTGGTATAAAGTATACATGCATACATTATATAACATGGTCAATATCATAATGAAAACAATACATAAGTATTATAGATGAGTTGTGAAATACTAGTATGACTCAGAATATGTAATCGGGACTGGGATGAATATAGCCTGATCAACTATAATTACCCGAGAGCCGATTAACGTATGATGGGGGATAGCTGCAGTGGACAACAAGTCTAAAACTTATCAAACTTATAAACTTTAGAATCAAACATAATATCTAGAATACTATAGGAGTGTTTTGTAAATACAATAGTTTAATTTATATGTTTAGATTTACATGTTTTAATTTTTAGACAATTCTCATATCTCTATTCTTGCATAGACACAATGGATGGATTCCATCTACCAGGGGACCCCTACTACCCAAATCAAGGAAACAGAGGGTGGGTGGAGGATGAGCCAGAAGAGGATGAGGAACCCATGGAAGAGGAGGAAGAAGAAGGCTCGGATGGGACAGACTCAGAGCCAGAGGCAATCAACCCACCAACCGTCCGACCTCCTGCTGTTAGGATAGGTTTTCAGGGACCAACTCCCGTTTGGGGAAGTCACATTCACCACTGGAGTCAACAACAAGGATTACGTCCTCCATATGGGATGTGTCAAGACTTCTACAACGTTAGCAATGGAAGTTTAACGTACCGGGCACTCCCAATCATTGTGGGCAAGCTAGCTAACCAGGCCTACCAATCCGGAGTCTCAGCGAACCGGGTTCGTGAAGTCAACGTAGAGGTACAAGATAACGCTGTCGACATTCGTCGTCTGGACGGATTGCAGGAAAATGCCCAACTCCACACTGATGTACTCCAAGGCCGAATGGATGTAGTCCTCTCTGAGATAAGGGAAATGAGGGAGTAGCAATCCATCTTTGAGAGGCGTCTAATGGAAGCCAAACAATCAGACACGGAGTCTAGCTCCAAGCGCTACCAACGTCGCAAGTAGTACTTGCTCGACCCCAAAATTTTTGTTATAGAATAGGATCTCGGCTAAAAGTCCTACTTTTCTTTAACTTCTGTATCGGAGACCTTTAGAAAGGTCAAAATTTTCCTAACACTATGATGTAACCCAACTTATATATATAATGAAGTATTTCCTTTGCGTGTAAAAATTTCTTGGTTATCACTCAAATTCATAAGTTTATCTATTAAATATATAAACTCTTATTATGAATCAAACTCAAAACCTTGTTTAGGTCAAATCTAATTCACAAAATGTTTAAAATAGCTAAATCATTAGCACCTGGCTTTCAATCATTAAATACTTATTGTCGTCATTGTTATTTTTTTGATAGCATGATGCCGCCTCGCAGATCTGCTCGCAGGGTAAACAACACAACACCAACGCCACCACCACCACCTCCCCAATATGACCCCAACATGGTGCAGGCTAGTATCACCGCAGAAGTAGCATCTGCACTATCACAAATAAACTCTAACGGCAATGGAGGGGCCGAAAGTATTACCAATCATCATAACCATGGCACTGGTCATGGTCATGTCAGGGAATGCACATACAAAGATTTCTCAAATGCAAAGCTAGAGATATTCAACAACACTAGAGGAGTCATTGCACTTATCCAATGGTTCGAAAAGACCGAGATGGTCTTTGAAATCTGCTCATGCCAAGAAACAAGAAAGGTCAAATTTGCTGCTTGTACGTTCACAGACCGAGCCCTTACATGGTGGAAGGGCCATGTGAAATCCGTATCTCTTCCAGTCGCCAACGCCATGAGCTGGGAGGACTTAAAAGCCCTGCTATTAGAAGAATATTGCCCGAGAGGCAAAATTCAAAAACTAGAGCAGGAACTATGGAACCTAAAAATGATTGGGTCCGACCTAGTCGCCTACACAGCCAGGTTCAATGATTTGTCAGCCCTATGCCCGAGCATCGTCAACCCGGAACCAAAGAAAGTGGAAAGATACATATGGGGGCTGTCACCCCAGATTCAAGGGCATGTTTTGGCTTCCAACCCAGTCACATTCAACAACACGAAGCACCTAACACAACGATTAATCAATCACGGGGTTAAACAAGGTACCATCACAATTGCTGCTAACCCACCAAAGGAAATACAGGGTCAGAGGAAGCTTTGGAATAAGAGAAGGGGGCAAACCCTGCAAGAGAACCCCAAGAAACAGCAAATAGTAATGGCCCACACTGTTACTGTCCCTACCACTCCTGCCCCAACGAATGCATACAACGGCCACCTGCCAAAGTGCAATAGGTGCAACTTTCATCACCACGGACCCTGCCATGAGATGCATTGCACCAAGTGCAACAAGAAGGGACACGCCGTCCGCTTTTGCAAAGAACCAGCCGCTCCAGCTGCGAACGTCAGAGTAGGTCGTACCTGCTACGAGTATGGAGCAACAGGGCACTTCCGAAAGGACTGCCCGAAGGCAAACAACAGGAATGCCGGGGGAAGTGAATGAGTATTCGGAATGGGCCAGGAGGAAGCCGTTGCGGACCTTACTGTTGTTACGGGTATGTTTCTCCTTTATAACTCATATGCATGCATGTTATTTGATAGTGGAGCAGAGAGGAGTTTTGTGAGCCATAATTTTAAAAATCTACTCAAACAAATCCCTCAATCATTAAGTGAAACTTTTATAGTAGAAATGGCTAATGGGAAAATAGTAGGCGCTAAGGAAATATACTCAAACTGTACCCTCTCACTAAACAATAAATCTTTTCCAATCAACCTCATGCCAGTCTCAATAAAAAGTTTTGACGTCATCATATGCATGGATTGTCTAAGTTCTCATTGTGCGAACATTTTATGTTACGATAAGGCCGTTCGCCTTAATTTGCCAAATGGTGAAGCCCTCGTTATCTATGGCGAAAAACCTAGCACCCCTCTTCGTATCATCTCTTGCATCAAGTCTCAAAAATATTTGCGCAAGGAATGCCACGCGTTCTTGGCACATGTTGTGGATGAGGAACGAGGGGTAGAAGACATCAAGAGCGTGGCTGATGTCTGTGACTTTCCTGATGTCTTTCCTGAGGATCTTCCAGGAGTACCGCCTGCAAGACAAGTCGAATTCAGAATCGACTTAATTCCTAGAGCCACCCCTGTGGCCAAAGCGCCGTATCACTTAGCCTTAGCAGAGATGCGATAACTATCCAGTCAACTGAATGAACTACTCAGCAAAGGATTCATCCGACCAAGCTTCTAACCTTGGGGAGCACCAATGCTTTTCGTGAAAAAGAAAGACGGATCATTCAGAATGTGCATCGACTACCGAGAACTCAACAAACTTACCATTAAGAACCGGTACCCCCTTCCACAAAAAGACGATTTGTTCAACCAAATCCAAGGAGAAAACTAATTTTCCAAGATCGATCTGATATCGGGATATCACCGGCTAAGAGTCCTAGAGAGCGATGTTCCTAAGATGGCCATTCGAACCAGATATGGTCACTACGAATTCGTAGTGATGCCATTCGGACTAACCAATTCACCCGCCGTGTTCATGGACTAAATGAATCAGGTATGTCGTTCGTTCCTTGACAAAGTTGTGATAGTATTCATAGATGACATACTCATCTATTCAAAAAGTAAAGAAGAACATGGTCAGCACTTGAGACAAGTCTTAGAGACACTAAGAACTGAGAAGCTTTACGCGAAATTCTTAAAATGTGAGTTTTGGATTAGGAAGGTGGACTTCCTAGGTCACGTGGTCAGCGAAGAGGGGATCCACGTGGACCCTTCCAAGATCAAGGCTATCCAGAATTGGTCTGCGCCAACAACACCAACCGAGATTCGCCAATTTCTAGGCCTTGCTGGCTATTACCACAGGTTCATACAGAACTTCTCCAGCATTGCAAAACCTCTTACCTCCCTAACTCAGAAGGGTGTAACCTATAACTGGGGGAAAAAGCAAGATACTACATTCCAAACCTTGAAGCAAGCCCTATGCAGTGCACCCATTTTGTCTCTTCCAGAGGGGACAGAAGACTTTGTAGTATACTGCGATGCATCCAAACAAGGGATGGGTTGTGTTCTAATGTAGCGAGGAAAGGTTATTGCGTATGCCTCACGACAACTAAAAACGCATGAGGTCAACTACACCACTCACGACTTAGAAGTTGGAGCAGTGGTGTTTGTCCTAAAAATCTGGAGGCACTACCTATACGGTACAAAGTGCACCATCTTCACAGACCACAAGAACCTTCAACACATATTCGATCAGAAGGAGCTCAATATGAGGTAAAGATGTTGGGTTGAGCTACTTAACGACTACGAATGTGAGATTCGTTATCATCCGAGAAAAGCCAATGTGGTGGCAGATGCCCTTAGTCATAAGGAGTACTCTAGTCAAAAAGTGAAGTCATTAACCATGACGATCCATTCACACTTGTCAACGCAAATCAAGGAAGCTCAACTGGAAGCCTTGAAACCCGAAAACCTGACAGGTGAAGCATTTATAGGGATGGACAAGAATTTTGAGATCAAGAGTGACGGAGTTCGTTACCTCATGAACCGAATCTCGACACCGAAGTTCGATGGGTTCAGAGAGATAGTTATGAACGAAGCACAAAAGACCCGATACTCCGTGCACTCAGGTTCAGATAAGATGTATCTGGATCTCAAACAACTTTACTGGTGGCCAAACGTGAAAGCAGAAATTGCTACCTTTGTGGGCAAGTGCTTGACTTGTGCCAAGGTCAAGGTAGAACATCAGAAGCCCTCAGGTCTACTCCATCAGCCCGAAATACCTGAGTGGAAGTGGGAGTAGATTTCCATGGATTTCATAACCAAACTACCCAAGACACATGGTGGTCATGATATCATTTGGGTGAGCATCGACAGGTTAACCAAATCGGCCCACTTCTTGCCAATCAAAGAGACCGATAAGATGGAGAAACTAATAAGAACATACATCCACGAGATCGTGCGACTTCATGGAGTGTCGATATCTATCATCTCGGACAGAGACAGTAGATTCACTTCAAGGTTCTAGCAAGCGCTACAGAAGGCCTTAGGTACTAAGTTAGATATGAGTACAACCTATCACCAACAAACTAACGGGCAGAGTGAGAGAACGATCCAAACCCTAGAAGACATGTTGCGAGCCTGTGTAATCAACTTTGGTAAACAATGGGACATCCACTTACCATTGGTTGAGTTCTCTTATAACAACAGTTATCACACTAGCATCAAGACGGCTCCATTCAAAACCCTTTACGGCCGCATGTGCAGATCACTTCTGTGCTGGGCGGAAGTGAGCGACACATAGTTGGTGAGAGGTCTAGTCCCTGATAGCACTCTCACTGGTTCGGAAACCATTAGGAAAACGACTGAAAAGATCGTTTAAATTTGAGAGCGACTAAAAGCCTCAAGAGATAGACAAAAGAGCTATGCCGACAAAAGACGAAAACCATTAGAATTTTAGGTTGGTGAGCACGTTCTACTGAAGGTCTCACCCTGGAAGGGCATGATACGCTTCGGGAAGCGTGGAAAACTAAACCCAAGGTACATTGGACCCTTCGAAATTACTGCAAGGATTGGTCCAGTAGCTTATGGAATTCAGCATCCAATCGAACTTAGCAAGGTACATCTGGTGTTTCATGTATCTAACCTGAAGAAGTTTCTATCTGACCAAACTCTCGTGATTCCACTCGAGGAAATCGAACTGAATGAAAATCTTAACTTTGTGGAAGAACCAGTCGAGATCGTGGATTGGGAAATCAAACGAACTAAGCAGAGTCGCATACCAATAGTGAAGGTTCACTGGAATGCTAAGCGGGGACCCAAATTCACTAGGGAGCGAAAAGATCAGATGCAATAGTAGTACCCGCATGTTTTCCCTAGTCAATAGACATTTACTTTATAAATAATTTCAGGACAAAATTCCCTCTAACAGGGGGATAATGTAACAACCCGTTATTTCAGGTCAATGTAATGACTAAAATCCGAGTTATAACGAAGAAGTTATGACCAATCGAAGATCCGCGACAATACCGCTAAAACACTGTTAAGCAAAAAAATGCGAAATTCCAATAAAATGCTTTTTTAACCTTAGGTATCAAAATGAAAGTCGTAGATATCCAAAAACTGTAAACATACATAAAAAGAACGCTTAAATCTGACTTCATATGAGGAAGTTATGACTTTTCGAAGTTTCGGTCATAGCCGTAGATAGCTAAAAACTCGAAATTGAGATCGAGCGACTTTTAGCCAACACGAACTAAACGAGAATCGAAGATCTCGTCAATGGTAATACAACGGTAAAAAGACAGAAGAAAAAGGACGACGGATGAAGAAGTTATGGATTTTTAACGGACTTTTCTAGTCTCGGCCTGTTAAAAATATATCATTAAAAATAAAAATCAAAATTACCCGATGAAGTCTATACAAGAGTTCTATAGTATATTCTCACCTTCGTGTGCATATAAAGAACGTCGAAGACAGTGCTCGTACGCGAAAGTTACGCATTTTACAATATCGAGGCACAAAACCCGAGGCAGATCTGAGGGAACGCCCTACGTTCGAGGCATAGAGACAATCCCCTCCGTCTGTTGATTCAAGAGTACATAAGCCATGATGGCTCAGGGGAACGCCCTACGTTCGTGACTTCCCCCAGCGCTATAAAAGGGAGGCTTGGGCTCCGGATTTGGTTGTCAATCTCTCACCATTTCCTCCACCGAACACCTTTCGAGTCCCTCTAAGATTACTTGGAAGCCCCGGTATTATCCCTAGCACGCAGTGCAAGTCCCGACGCTCCCGAGATTCCTTAGATTCCAGAGAAATCAGCTTTTTCAAGTCGAAGTTCTGCTCGATTATTGTCTCAACTTCTTCAAGCTACCACTTCAACCAAGTGAGTTCATACCCCTATCACTACATTTTCAAATACCTTTTTAAATGCTTTTAGGGGGGGGGGGGGGGTGGGGGGAATACAAGTAAACACACAGCTAAAATCGTGTGAAACGTCAATCTTGGATATACTTTTCTTACTGTTTTTTTAACTATCTTATGAAGTTATCATCATACAAAATATCTCATAACACAACTTTACTCTCTTGGGAAAACAACATGCTTTTTAAATGAAATATGTTTTGTTTATGAGTTTGCGTATTATAGAGTAAACATTTCAACTACAACATTGTGTATTAACGAGAACATATCAATCTCTATTATGCCTTTCTTAATATCATTGAAAAGGATAATCATTTCAGAATCAAATGCATTCATTTTAATATGAGAGTTAATTAATAATTCGTGAGTCGTTCATCTTCAATATACCTATTAAGGTACTGCTAGAAGTCCTGTTTATAATTAGAATCTCCCGTCCGGAGAACGTGACAAGTGTGTATAGATCTATATGGGACTAATGATCCCACGCTCTGACTGTTAGGTACAGTCCCTAGGGTGACAAGTGTCATCTTATTTCGACGTCTGAAGAACGTCGCTACAGGAAAATTATGATAGTACGATTATAAAAACTCACTGGATAGACAATTATTATGGTATTACGGTTTTATGGGAAAATAACGGTTACAGTTCTTTTCACATTCAAATACAATCTTCTTATAGTTTTGTTTTAGAATAAGACTATACATCATTCTTTTGAGCATGTCATAGTTGCTTATAGGTTATGGTCTTGGTCATTTGAGACTGCATTTCACTTTTAGGAAAATATAGGATTTTCCTGGTTCAAATACATACAATTTATACAACAATCATTCATACTCATTTCATACACTCATAAGAAAATATCAGATTTTCTGGAGAATGGCATACATTTTCTCAAAACACTACTTATGAACTCACCAAATTTTTTGTTGACACTCTTTCTTTGAAATAACTTCTATTCTCAGGAAAACACTAAACCAGGTAGCAACTACTTTTGAAGGCTAACGCGCTGGCGTTAGTAACATATTTTGGATCACCATATTGTATTTGATATTCAAACATGTAACATATACAATCATGTAAACTTTTAAAATATATTTGTAGTATGTTGGTGTATAGTTTCTTTACTATTCAATTGTTATGATACTGTACATGACGTCCTCTGGTGTAGAACCGATCGATGAGTGGTTGCATGTGTTCATCACATCATAGATTGCTCGCGATATTATGGAGGCCAACTGGATTATCTTCTGTACCATCAAGGAGTGTATCATGTAGCTTATGGATGAGCGTCTTAGGGCATTTTGGGCCGAGATCATGGTTGGGCAGTTAGGGGCACAAACTCTCTCGTTTAGGGAGTTCAAGGATTATGGAGCCCTGGTTTTCATTGAGGCAAAGGACCTCATTTCTAGCCATCTGTGGATCGCTGACAACGCGTGATAACCCATACACCCATGTTGTAAATACTGATGAGCCCTAACAGCAGAACAGAAAGCTGATCCAATCCTGGTACCCTTTCCACAAATAACCATTTCTCTCCCACTTGAGGTTCAAACTACCACCAGCTGCGTTTCACAGTCAATCATCGTACCAAACCTACTCAGCCATCCCAATCATGCATATATCCAACATGGGAATAAGGATCAGTTCAATAGAATAAGGCACCCAAAAAATCTCCAAGACACAAATCTTTTTTATTAAATTTCCAAATCTAGTTACTTAAGGAAAAATGTGAATTTGTATGCTAACCCACGTAATTGCATGTTACACTTTAGAAGTCGTTAGTGGAGTGTGTGTGGTTAACCAACACACTAATTGGGACTAATAAAGAGTTCTAATGGGTATCTCATAAATTATCATTATTGATGGAGCATATGTGGTTTACCAGCACATCAATTGAGACGATAAACGACATTGAGGTTACCAAGCACATTTTCATGGGTATTCACATCTTGTTTTTAATCCTCGGCATCCCAATCACAAATTAAAGAGCATAATCTGAGATTTAACATGTCATTGAATAGTTTCAATGAATCTCAAAAGACCTAGGAATTTCACTTAACTTAATTTCTTTTAAATTTAGTTTTCCCATTGTGGAATTGGTACATCGTCATTTACATAACTTTATGAAATTTATATATTATGACATCCCTTTTCTAAGTTGTGAATTATATAGTTGGATCCTAGCCTTAATATTTTATTTTGGGTTTCTATATTAAGCATTATTCTTATCTAACTAATACTACATTCCTCTTACAGATCTCTACTCAACCTAAAGCTTCTGGTTTCACCTCATCCAACCACCATAACTTCTCCTTGCTATCGATCTGCTCCAAAGTCATATTGGATGGTTCCAATTATAATGATTAGATGTGTAACATCAAGATGAAACTTTGATTTAAGAACAAAGTGTATGTTCTCGAAAAGGAACTCATTAAAGTTGAAGGTAAAGCTACTCCCGAAGAACACACCTTCTATAAAAAACACTAAGACGATGCAACAAAAGTTGCTTGCATCATGGTCGCCATGATGACCCTCAGCTACGAAGATACTATAAGGATCACTAGTCGTATGAGATGATCAAGGACCTTATGGAGAAGTACCATAAGCGAGCTCGTCAAGAAAAATACGGTGGGGAAAAGTCCCTCATGGCTTGCAAAATGAAAGAGGAGAATCTGTCTATAGCCATGTGCAGAGAATACAACATTACGTGGAGTTCCTTGTTAGGCTTAATGTGCACTTTGATAAGGAGTTTGCTATTGACATAATCCTAAAGTCCTTACCTAGTTGTTATGATCAGTTCATTCTGACCTGTTGGTTGAACAACTATGAGACCATTTTGGCTCAATTGCACAACCTCATGCATACAACTGAATCAGGAATCAAGGGAAAAAGTATTTCCTCCACTCCTGCTAGTGCTCCCGTCCTAACCATTAGACAGGTAAAGGGTAACAAGAGGAAAGGTCCTTCCAAGCAAAATTGGAAGGGAAAGTCTCATGTAGGGTCATCCAGTAGTGACCCTAAAGGAAAGTCCAGTTCTGATCACCCACCCTCTTATGATCCCAAGGAGTCTATCTGCTTTTACTACAATGACAAGGGGCATTGGAAACAAAGTTGCCTAAAGTATCTGCAAGATATCAAAGATGGAAAGGTGAAGCCAACTTCTGATCAAGTTTCAAGAACTAAGAAGAAGTGCGTAGGTGGAGCACGGTAGAACGGGCTTGATCATGGGGAATAGGCGATCTTCACGTGTTACGACGATTGGAGTTTGTAGTCTAGTGCTTAGTAATGGTGTTAGCTTATATTTAATAAATTGTTGCTACTCGTCAGAAATGACAAGAAACATTATCTATTTTATGCATTGTCCAAACAAGGGTTTAGATATTCATTTAATGATTTTAATGGTTATATTTCTGCTGATAAAAATGGTGTTTTTTATTTTGAAAATTTACCTTGAGATGGTGTGTATGAAACTATGACATGTGTAGACAATTTAGGTAATAGTGTATTTCAAATTGATTCATCTAATGATATAGACAAACCATGCTTGTGGCATTTTCGTCTTGGACACATCAACAAGAAACACATTGCCCAATACGAAAAGAATGGAGTGTTGGAATCATTTCAACTAAGGTCGAACGATACATGCAAATCCGGTCTTTTGGGTAAGATGACAAAATCACCTTTCACTGAATTTTGTGAAACAAATGAAGGTTTGTTGGACCTCTTACACTCATATGTATATGGACCCTTCCGATCCACCACAAGGGATGCAAATCGATTTTATGTAACATTTATAGGTGATTATAGTAGATATGGATATATTCACTTAATCAAACATAATGCAGAAATCTTTGAAAAGTTAAAAGAGTTTAAACATGAAGTTGAGAATCAATTGGGTAGGAAGATAAAGATGCTCCTATCAGATAGAGGCGGAGAGTATCTTAGTATCGAGTTCCATGACTACCTCAAGGAATGTGGAATAGTTTCACAATTGACCCCTCATAGGACATCACAATTTAATGGTGTGGCTGAGAGGCACGATTGAACCTTGGTGGACATGGTTTGTTCCATCATGAGTCAAGCTTCTCTTCCAACTTCATTATGGGGGTATGCCTTGGAGACTACTGCCCATATTCTTAATCCTGTCCCAACTAAGAAGGTTGCCAGAAAACCTCATGGGATGTGGAAAAGGAAGGTTCCCTCATTAGCACATATCAATGTTTGGGGTTATGAAGCTTTTTTAGATGAGAAAATCGCGTTAAGCTTGAACGTGGTCTTTGGATATTTGTTCCACAGACCTAGTGAGTACGTGGTCTTTATAGAGGACAGTAGAATTACCATGGACCTTGAAGAGATTCAAGAATCAAACGATGAATGAACCTCTAAAGACGCTAGGGTTCAACTAGAGGAAGATATTCCAGTTGAGGCAGTTGAAAGTTCATTACCTCTTAGGTGTTCCTGTAAAGTTAGCATGCTACCTGAGTTATATGGTTTCCATATAACTATAGATGTTGATACGTTTATCAATAATAGTACACATGTAAATTTTGATGAACCGACTAACTACAAGGAAGAAATGGCAAGCCCCGAGGCAGCCAAATGGAAAGAGGCAATTGACAGTGAGATCAAGTCCATGTATGACAACTAAGTTTGGAATTTGGTTGATTAACAACCTGGTCGGAAGATAGTTGGTTGCAAATGGATCTTTTATAAGAAGACCGACATGAATGCTAATGCGCACAAATTCAAAGCACGACAGGTTGTGAAGGGCTTTACTCGAACCCCATGGGTTGAATATGTTGAGACATTCTCACTAGTGGCTAAGATAAAATCTACGAGGATCATGCTAGCCGTATCTGCCTTTCATGAGAATGAAATTTGGAAGAGGGATATTAAAAATTGTTTCCTTAATGGGAAGTTGGCTAAGGATGTTTACATGAGTCAGCCAGAGGGTTTTGTTGGTGCAATGTTCCCCAATAGAGCCTTAAGAAATCCATCTATGGGTTGAAACAAGCTTCTCGTAGATGGAATCTTTGTTTCGATGAGAAGGTCAAAGAGTTTGGCTTCTCTAGAAGTGAAGATGAGTCATGTGTATATGTCAAAGCTAGTGGGAGTATATTCACCTTCCTAGTATTGTATGTTGATGACATACTTCTTATAGGAAATGACATTACAAATTTGCAAGAAGTTAACTGTTGGCTTGGAAATTGTTTCTCTATGAAGGAACGAGGAAAGGCTGCTTACATTTTGGGGATAAAAATTCTAAGAGACAGAGGAAAAACACTAACTAATGTTAAAGAAGGTCACCTTGTAGTGAAGGTCACCTCGTAGTGAAGAGGGTATCATCTAAAGAGAATCATGCAAATCCACTCACAAAGGGTTTGAGTAAGGTTAAACATATTCAACATGCCAGGAGCATTGGTCTGAGAGATGATATTAGTTTTAGTAGCTAGATAGCTAGTCTGAAACATGTAACAAAATAAATGTAATTGACTTTTGGTGATTAAATAATACAAAATTATTTATGAGTTTGTTTACAACGTTTTGTTAATTTCTTATTCGTGTGTTTCATTTTGCATGTTTTACATCCACAATAATTCGGTTATTCAAACTCCATAGTTGATCATACATTTGGAAGTAAGTAGTGAATTAAGGCTGTCGTGAATTCAATTGTTGATTTTATAAAGAGTTTTAGACATGGTGATAGTATTGCTACAATGTTCACGAGTACTTAGAAATGGATATTTAAGTATTAGATTAACCCACACTTAGAGAATTACTTCATGGAAAAGCTTAATCTTTGGGCCCCTCGGTGATTAGGTGTTGACTTATAGTGTCGAGCCCAACCATGACTAAATTGATGTGCTTAATTAGAAGTTCTATGTCATTACAAATCAGAAATCAGGAAACAAAATATTGGACAATGACATTGTTTCTATTTCTTGTCTCATGTTCAAATGATATCTTGTAGAACAAAGGATTATATGATTACTTTTCTTAGAACACGTAATTGACCGGGTCAGAGCTCGGCAACGACTTTTGGAAGCTATAATTTTTCTGATCGATTCGAAAGTTATACTGGCAATTATAGTTATAGACGTATCCAAGTGGGAGATTGTTGCGTTAGGTGTCTAAGCATAACAATTATTGGTATATTCTTGAATTCATTATAGCAGAGTCCTTTTTGGGTTGCCCTCAAACCTAGTAATTGGATATGATGATTTTTTTTTTTGGAGAAAGAGGTTGATTTATTATTTGATTAATAAATTGAAATAAATAATTTATTAATATATGTTATGAGAATAATGTATTAATTAGAAATATTAATATTTAATTAATAATTAATCAGAAATTAATTGGAATTAATTTTGGGATTAATAAAATTAATTAAAAGTATAGGGTCTAAAGTGCATTTTTTCAATAGTTGAACAAAAGGTTGTAGAAACTTCAACTAGGAGGGTGGACGGTTTCTAGAGAATAATCTAGGTTTTCTTGATTATCCTATGTAGATAAATATGGAGTTGGATAGTTACAAATTTAAAATATTATTATTATATTCAGATTACGGTTATCCAGGGATTCCTTATACCACTATATAAAGGACCCTAGCCCTTTATATGTCGGTGACTCATGCTCTTAGAGAGATAGCCAAAAAATTTCCCTCCCCTCTCCTCTCTCCATAATCTTCCTCTTGCTAGCTTAGGTGTGATTCCACTAGAGGCATGCCATTTGCTCTCGGCTTTGTTGGCTACTGCAAAAAAGTAGTACAACCTCAACCCAACCATAATATGCCGAAGTATATATAACATATAAATATATAACAATAAATAGATAATCATACAGATCTTAACAGATCACTACAACATAGCTACATCCTGTAACATGATACATAATCTCCTGGGCCGACATTGGTTCCTTCAACCCGCAAGTACAGTGAGGAAAACTCACCTCTCAGTCAGAATGCAAGATGAATAAATCTTTGTTTCGAAAAATCGTCTCAGTGATCAGTTGATCACCTAACCAAAACTAAGGACCTAATCTCAATTAATAGCTCAAAATACCTAAAATACCACTAGGTCCAACTTGGTCAAAACTCTTGTCAAAGGTCAAGGCCAACGAGTCGACTTGGTCAACTCAGCTTAGTACGTTGGATGTACTCAAATCCTACATTGGGCGTACACTAGCCTTGAACGGGATCGGTCCGTTGACCATGTACGCGCGGCGGACGCTGGGTTACGCACGATATACGCACCAAAGTCATTTTCCAAAGCCAAAATACCACTGAGAGTCATAAGGTTTCCAACCTTATGACTTTGCATCCCCATTAAGTGCTTAATACCAACAAACTTAACTTCTTAACACCTAAAGAATTCTAGAGCATGCATGGGGAAGAAATAAGCATCAAGATCTCATTTTTATGACTCAAGACCCCTCATTGGGTCTGAAAGGACGACTTATTTGGTTAAGAGCTTGTTATGCTCAAGAATCACAAAGGTTGGGACCAAAAAATACCCTAAATGATAAAATAACTAGATCCATAAGAATATATGATCAACCTAGGAGCTTTGTACCTCCAGAAGGTGGCTATCAAGGTGAGAATCCCAAATCCAAGCTTCTTCTAAGCTCAAATGTCCTTCTACAACCTTTTTGTTCTTCAAGAACACCACTGAAACTCACAAATGAGCTCGAAGTGCACTCTTCTCACTTAGGGTTAGCTAGAGGGATGATTTTTAGGTGGAGGCTGATTAGGGTGAAGGTCTTCGGCTATAAGGAGGATTATATAGGGTGCTAACCCTCAAACTAGGGTTTTGGTCTGAATAATGTATGCATTGCGTACCTCATGAGTATGTCGGGCGTACACGTGTGAGACCTGCTTCCTCATGCATGAGTACGCCATGCGTACACCCCCGAGTATGCATGACGTACAGACCAAAATGTCAATCTTAAATATATTTAGGGTTAAAAATGAAGCTTTCTCGAAACGGGTGTTACACTTGATGGCTTCTTTATATATGTCTAGTTTGGGTGGTATTTTATCATGTTTTGGTCCCATGGTTGTGGTTCTTGTGAGTAGAAGATACTCCAGAACCTTTGAGCCTCATATTTGGTCCTTGTTGAAGTTAATAAGTCATAAAGTTTGGATCTTGTGGAGTTTTATCCTCTCATGCAAGTATTGGTGATCTTAGTATGAAGTTAGGAAGATTATATTATGGTTTGGACCTCAATAAGGCATGCAAATTCATAAAGTAAAGAACTTTATGACTTAAGACACCCCTTAAGGGTCAGATCTGTGTTTGGACGTTCTTCTCTTAACCATTAAGGACTTAATGGTGACTTTTGGCCCTCTGATGAGTATGTTGGGCGTACATAGGAGTACGCTCAATGTAATGCATGGTTTAGGCTTCAACGACCTGTACGTTGTGCTAAGAAGGGTTGTACGCAGGGTGACGCTTCTGGTACGCGAGGCGTACTCCGGAGAAATTCCATTTTGGGCGTTGGGCCTTTTGAGAACTAAGCCATGAGATCCTAGACCAGTTTTGTGAAGGGTAAATGGTCTTTTACACATTGGAAGGGTATAATATAGTGTCACACCCCGAAACCGAAGGCGGAAACGTTCCGGGGCAGAGGACTTCATGAAGTACTTCAACCAATGTACATAGTATGCATAGTAAACACAAAACATTACATTACATAGATTCATTACATTTGTTTGAAAGTAAAGTAGTACAAGTTTTGTAGATACATAATTTTAATCAAAAATAAGACGAGACTTCCATACGCTCCGTCTTCTGCAAAAAGAATGTGGGATACCTGTCTAAGGAGAACCTGAAAATACAAGCAGTTTAAAAATCAGCATAAAGCTGGTGAGTTCATAAGCTATTTGTTTATGTAAAAAGATCATGTTTCCTTTGGCTTTATGAAAAGTCGTTATCCAAGAAAATCCCATATTTTCTTATAAATACAGTTTAGTTAAACTTCTGAATTCCGTTCGGTATAATAGTAGATAGTTTAATGCGTAAAACTATAGATTAAGAACCCCTGGGAATACCATCCAGTACAACAGTAGGTAGTTTTAATACATAAAACTATAGACTAAAGGAAGATATAAAATCCGTGAATAAACTTATATTAATACGTATTGTGAGTCGGATAACCATGCTAATATGACACGAGACCTCCTTGACGTTCTTCAGGCGTTGGACGATATCCAGAATTTGTCACCCCAAGCGTGCCCGCCTAACTGTAGGTAGCAGTTAAGGTGTGGGATTGTCAGTCCCGAATAGATCTATTCACAAATTCCACGCTCTCCCTCCAGGAGACTCTGGTTATACTTCAGGGGAGGATTTACTGATAACCCGAAGGGTTTAATGAAGACAAATTTCACAAGCTAGTATTAAATTATTCACGGTGTAGTCGGTCGTTATCAAACATCGTAATCGTTTTGAAACATAATACAGTAAAAACAATTGAATACAAAGGAATTATCTGGCATGATACTCTAAATTAAACAGAGATAAACTGAATCAAACATAGTTTATCTATTAACTTTGCATGAAATCTGTACTCGTAAAACAAGAAATGAAGATCCCAAATTATTCCCATAATAATTTGATTGTTTTGATTGTTTCCTACACTGTAATTGAAATCTACGTAGTTATATTCAGAAAACATCCCTTATGCTCCGCATGATACAAAAAGGGTAAAGATATCTAAAAGTTTGTCAGATATTATAAAATTACATCAGTTTTGAGTTTCAAAAATGTTTATAATTTGCTTGTATTCCCCCCTGAAAAACATTGAAAAACTCGGAAAAAGGCGTAGGGGTATGAACTCACCAGTCGAGGAATGTGTCGGTTTGGGTGCTAAACGTCAGTTTGGGGCTTGAAAACACGCGAGGTTCCTATGTAATATGAATAGATACACATTTGTATCTAATTAGACCTTGAAATACTAATTAATTAAGAATATACACTCCGAGGCGGGAAAACACTTTATATCAAGTGTTTGGAGTGACCCGGGTGGCATTTATGGATGTATAGGGCCTCGATATGGAGTTTGCTCTTCAAGAGTAAACTCCTAAAGGAGATTACGTCCCTAAGACCACATCCCCATGAGTTTACGGCTGTAAAATCATGGGTGGTGTGTTCTTGGGTGCTAAATGGTCTTATAATGCACAAAGGAAGGTTCTAGGGTTGATTCCATGGCTTAAGAAGTGATCGGGACTTGAATTGACCTTGGAAAAGGAGTTTACGGTCTAAGAAGATGTTCTTGGTAAGTTTACTACCTTAAACACATGATTTTACGGCTGTAAGATCATGTTTGTCCACGAATCATGTGTTTTGGTGGTTGTAGGTTAAGCATACAAAGTTCTACGTCCAATTTTAAGCCATACAAGATGTTAAGGGCACTTTAAAACCCTCTGCAGGAGTTTATGGTCTAAGAAGGGGTGTTTATGGTCCAAGAATGTTCTTGTGCCATAAACTCAAGTGTGACTCATTTTTGTGTGTTTTGATGCATCTCATGAAGGAATATAAGGTTCTAGGCACTCGTGGAAGCTCATGGAAGCTTTTGGAGGTGTTTAAGGGGCAATTTAACACCTTAAAAGGTGTTTATGGTCTATGAATGAGGGTTTATGGTCCAAGCATGTTCTAGGACCGTAAAATCATGTTTACCCCCTAAATGGTAAGATTTTGGTGTTCTAAGTCCATTCCTGCAAGTCCAAAGGTCTTAACTAAGCACTAGAAGTGATTTGGAAGGGTTTTGGGGCTTCAAAACCCCATTTCAAGGAGTTCACGGTTTGGGGAGCTCCCTAGACTGTAAACACTTGTTCCTGGTCCTATTTCATGATTTAAACACGAGTTTGAAAGCTAAACATGTTATACTATGAGCTAGGATGGATTTCTTACCAAATTGGAGCTTGAAATGGATGATTTTGGATCAAAGTCAAGTTTTAGAGAGAGAGTAGTGAGAGAAAGTGTTTTAAGAGAGTGAAAAAGCTTCAAAATGTGGTCACTCAATCCCTTATATAGGGGTTGAGTTTATGGCCCGATGGAAATCTACCCGATACTGACGTTAAACGAGGCTTATGGTCGTACTCGATTTAATTGTTTGTAACCCGACGGAATAAAACTTAAAATTTTCCAAATAATAAATTGGGATATTTTCATGTGTTTCTAACGGGTTTGAATACTCACGAGGTCAAAATAAAAGTCCCACTTTAATTAGTTTAAATCGAAAGTTAACGGTAAAATTGTAATATGAACGGTTTTACTAACGGAAATGGAATATCGTGACAGAATAAATTTCGGGTTGTGACATTATCCTCCCGTTAAAGGGAATTTCATCCTGAAATTTAGAATTAAGATATGAATCGTATAATTGAAAAGAGATGCGATATTTTTGTTTTATCGAGTCTTCACATTCCCAAGTGAATTCGGGTCCCCACTTAGCATTCCAACGAACCTTCACTATCGGGATGCGGCTTTGTTTCGTACGTTTGATATCTCGATTCATAACTTTGATTGGTTCTTCCAGAAAGTTCAGGTTTTCGTTGATCTCGGTCTCATCAAAGGGATTACTAGGGTTTCATCGGGTAAGTACTTCTTAAGAATAGAGACGTCTAATACAAGATGGATGTTGCTAAGTTCTAAAGGTAGTCGGAGTTTGTAGGCTATGGGATTGATCCTAACGAGGATCTCAAAAAGCCTATGTACTTCGCGTTAAGCTTTCCGCACTTTCCAAAGTGTATCGCACCTTTCCAGGGCGAGACCTTCAACATGACATGATCTCCGACCTGGAACTCTAATGGTTTTCGTCGTTTATCGGTGTAGCTCTTCTGTCTGCCTCGTGAAGCTTTCAGTCGTTCTCGGATTTGGATGATCTTCTCAGTGGTTTCGCGGATGATTTCGATACTAGGGAGAGTACTGTCGGGAATTTGACTCTTGGCTAGCTGTGTGTCCCCTACCTTGGTCCAAAATAGAGGGGATCTGCACTTGCGACCGTAGAGTGCTTCGAACGGGGCAACATTAATGCTTGTGTGGTAGCTGATATTAGACGAGAACTCGATCAAAGGTAAATGTGTGTCCCTCGACTTTTCGAAATTAATAACACATGCTCTCTGCATATCATCTAGGGTCTAAATAGTTCTCTCACTCTATCCATCTGTTTGAGGAGGATAGGCTGTTCTCAAGTCCAGCTTAGTTCTGAGAGCTTTCTGAAGGGACTGCCAAAACCTTGAGGTAAACCTGCCATCTTGTTCAGAGATAATGGATGCAGGTACATCGTGCAGTTGGATTATCTCTTGGATGTTGGTTCGTGTAAGTCTTTCCATTTTGATTGATTCTTTAATCGGAAGGAAGTAAGCGGATTTTGTCAAACGATCGACAATTACCTAAATGGTTTCGTACCCATTCGGAGATCTGGGTAACTTGGTGATGAAATTCATGGCAATCATTTCCCAATTCCATTCAGGTATCTCGGGCTGTTGGAGCAGACTCGAGGGTTTCTGATACTCGAGTTTTACCTTGGCGCAAGTCAAACACTTGCCCACAAAGGTAGCGATCTCGGTTTTCATGTTTAACCACCAGTATTGCTTTTTAAGATCGAGGTACATCTTATCCGAACCTGGTGATCAGAGTATTTAGTCTTGTGAGCTTCGTTCGACACGTTTTCTGGTTTTAGGGCTTTTAATTGGGCTTCTCAGATCTGTACGGACAAGTGGGAATGGATGGTTATCGTTAATGTCTTCGCCTTGCAACTTGAACTCTCCTTTTGGCTCAGGGCATCTGCTACCACATTGGCTTTGCCAGGATGGTAGCGGATTTCACACTCATAAACGCTGAGCATCTCTACGCATCGCCATTGTCTCATGTTTAAGTCTTTCTGTGTCAGAGTGGTTAGGGGTTTGGAAATTCTGGAAAATTTTTGGATGAACCTGCGATAGTAGTCAGCGAGACCCAAGAATTGACGAATTTTTATGGGTGTCTTCGATGCTGACCAATTCTCTATCGCCTAGATTTTTGGACGGGTCCATGTATATGCCTTCCTCGCTTACCACGTGACCAAGGAAAGTGGTTAGGCCGAAAGGTATCACTACGAACTCGTAGTGTCCATATCGAGTCCTGAATGCTGTCTTGGAAACATCATTTTCGTGAACTCGAAGCTGCTGGTACCCTGGTCTGAGGTCTATCTTTGAGAAGTAACTGGCTTCCTGATGTTGTTCGAAAAAGGTCGTCTATTCGAGGAAGAGGATATCGGTTTTTGGACTGTCAACTTGCTCAACTCGCGGTAGTCTATACACATTCAAAAGGAACAAACAATACCGGGGCTCCCCAGGGTAAGGAACTTGGTCTGATGATAACTCACTGAGCTGGCTGGATAACTCCTGCATTTCCGTTGAAGCTAAGTGATACGGGGACTTGGCTACGGGGGTAGCTCTAGGAATTAGGTCGATGCGAAACTCGACTTGACGTTCGGGGGGAATTTCTGGAAGTTCTTCAGGAAAGTTGCAGACTTCGAGGATGCTCTCGAGGTCTTTAACTTCCTCTTTCTCGTTGATTACATGAGCCAGGAATGCATAACACTCCTTTCGCAAGAGCTTTTGAGCTTTGATGCAAGAAATGATACGAAGGTTTGAATTAAGATTATTGTCGTATATCATGAGAGTCTGGCTAGAGGGGAGATTAAGACGGGTGGATTTTTCGTAACAAAGGATATCTGCATGATTGGGATTCTACCAATCCATGCCAATGATACGTCAAAGCTCTCTATGGAAACTGGCATTAGGTCGATGGGAAAGGAATGATCGTTCAGGGTAAGGGTACAGCCTATGAATCTATCGTTGACGTATTCTTTCTCACCATTAGCCATCTCGACGGTAAATGTTTCGGTTACTATACAAGGACTATGTTTAATAAGATGCTTGAATGAATGACTAATAAAACTTCTTTGGCAGTAGATTCGAAAAGGATGCGAGTATAAGAATTGTCGAGAGGGAACGTACCCGCGACGATGGTGGGATCAGCGACTGCCTCCTCCTGCTTTATAGCCAGAGCTATCCCAGCGTTGCTGTCTTGGGGTAGTTGCGCTTGAAATGTCCGGCTTCTCCACATCCATAGCAGACCTGATCGGTACTCGATCCGGAAGCTTGATTGGTTTGTTGAGTTGGTGCTTTGCAGTTTCGCGCAAGGTGGCCCTTCTTGCCACAGTTGTTGCAAAGCTTTTCTCAACATGGGCCGGGGATACGATGGTGGTAACTGCACCTGTCGCACCAAGGGAGGTTACCAGCATACCTAGTGGTAGGTGCTTGAGCGGTAGGAGCAGCGATAGGAGTAGTAGCAGCTTGAACTACCACCACTTTGGGATTCTTGGAGGGTCCTTGTGAACTCTAACCCTTTCGCTTTGTCCAGAAAACCTTCTTACTCTCATTACGCTCATTCTGGTGCTCCTAATCATCTTCATGGTTTTGGGGATAGGTGTTACTTCCTGGTCCACTAGACCTACTGGGGTTCAAGAGTGCCATTACAACTATCACTGCGGCAGTAACAGCTGTCTGAAATAGGACAGGGTCGAATTGAGAATGATACGGTGGCGGAGAGTTGGTATTCCTTGAGTTGGGTCCTTTCTTTGGAGGCATGATGATCTAGAATGATTAGGAAAGAGAGGATGGTAAGTCCTCTGAATTGAATATTGAGATATGAAACAAAAGATATCTCATTATGACAGATAAAGTGTGCTACTAAGCGATAATATATAGGAAAACTACCAAAATAAGGGAATTATTGCTAAATAAAGAATAAGTAGAAACACTTGGAACGAATTTCTACAAAGTAATCGGCTTTGTCTAAATAATCCTATAGTATTTTATGGTTTGTTGCGACGACAACTCATTGTTTGGATATTTGGTAAGTTTTAGGCATGCTGCATACCACAGTCACTCCCAAGCACATGTTGGTCGTGTCTTAAATGAATATAGTTGATCAGGCTATATTGATCTTAGACACGAAGACATAACTGCCCACGTTTAACCGTGGCTTACAACACCCAATTACTTATGTTTTGTTCTACTCGAGGTTACGGATTCCGGCGGTTAGGTATACTTGTATACTTTTAAAAAATACTTATATTTTAAAGTATACTTTTCGCTCTGAGCACTTTGGCCCCTTAGTGTTTATAGTCTTATACCATGGTATACTAGTTCACTATAAACAAGGGCTCTAATACCAATCTGTCACACCCCAAAACCGAAGGCGGAAACGTTCCGGGGCGGAGGACGTCATGAAGTATCGCAACCAATGTACATAGTAAGCATAGTAAACACAAAACGGTATATTACATAGATTCAATACATTTGTTTGAAAGTAAAGTAATACAAGTTTTGTAGATACATAAGTTTAATCAAAAATAAGACGAGACTTCCATACGCTCCATCTTCTGCAAAAGAACGCGGGATACCTGTCTAAGGAGAACCTGAGAATACAAGCAGTTTAAAAATCAACATAAAGCTGGTGAGTTTATAAGCTGTTTGTTTATGTAACAAGATCATGTTTCCTCTGGCTTTCTGAAAAGTTGTTATCCAAGAAAATCCCATATTTTCTTATAAATACAATTTAGTTAAACTTCTGAATTCCGTTCGGTATAATAGTAGATAGTTTAATGCGTAAAACTATAGATTGAAAACCCCTGGGAATACCATCCAGTACAACAGTAGGTAGTTTTAATACATAAAACTATAGATTAAAGGAAGATATAAAATCCGTGAATAAACTTATATTAATACGTATTGTGAGTCGGATAACCATGCTAATATGACACGAGACCTTCTTGACGTTCTTCAGGCGTCGGACGATATCCAAAATTTGTCACCCCAGGCGTGCCCGCCTAACTGTAGCTAGCAGTTAAGGTGTAGGATTGTCAGTCCCGAATAGATCTATTCACAAATTCCACACTCTCCCTCCAAGAGACTCTGGTTATACTTCCGGGGAGGATTTACTGATAACCCGAAGGGTTTAATGAAGAAAAATCTCACAAGCTAGTATTAAATTATTCACGGTGTACTCGGTCGTTATCAAACATCACAATCGTTTTGAAACATAATACAGTAAAAACAATTGAATACAAAGGAATTATCTGGCATGATACTCTAAATTAAACAGAGATAAACTGAATCAGACATAGTTTATCTATTAACTTTGCATGAAATCTGTACTCGTAAAACAAGAAATGAAGATCCCAAATTATTCCCATAATAATTTGATTGTTTTGATTGTTTCCTACACTGTAATTGAAATCTACGTAGTTATATTCAGAAAACATCCCTTATGCTCCGCATAATACAAAAGGGGTACAGATATCTAAAAGTTTGCCAGATATTTATAAAATTACATCAATTTTGAGTTTCAAAAATATTTATAATTTGCTTGTATTCCCCCCCCCCCCCTGAAAACACTGAAAAACTCGGAAAAAGGCGTAGGGGTATGAACTCACCAGTCGAGGAATGTGTCGGTTTGGGTGCTAAACGTCAGTTCGGGGCTTGAAAACATGCGAGGTTCCTATGTAATATGAATAGATACACATTTGTATCTAATTAGACCTTGAAATACTAATTAATTAAGAATATACACTCCGAGGCGGGAAAACACTTTATATCAAGTGTTTGGAGTGACCCGGGTGGCATTTATGGATGTGTAGGGCCTCGATATGGAGTTTGCTCTTCAAGAGTAAACTCCTAAAGGAGATTACGGCCCTAAGACCACATCCCCATGAGTTTACGGCCGTAAACTCATGGGTGGTGTGTTCTTGGGTGCTAAATGGTCTTATAATGCACAAAGGAAGGTTCTAGGGTTGATTCCATGGCTTAGGAAGTGACCGGGACTTGAATTAACCTTGGAAAAGGAGTTTACGGTCTAAGAAGATGTTCTTGGTGAGTTTACTACCTTAAACAGATGAGTTTACTACCGTAAACTCATGTTTGTCCATGAATCATGTGTTTTGGTGGTTGTAGGTTAAGCATACAAAGTTCTAGGTCCAATTTTAAGCCATACAAGGTGTTAAGGGCACTTTAATGCCCTTTTGAGGAGTTTATGGTCTAAGAAGGGGTGTTTATGGTCCAAGAATGTTCTTGGGCCGTAAAATCAAGTGTGACTCATTTGTGTGTATTTTGGTGCATCTCATGAAGGAATATATGGTTCTAGGCACTCATGGAAGCTCATGGAAGCTTTTGGAGGTGTTTAAGGGGCAATTTAACACCTTAAAAGTTGTTTATGGTCAATGAATGAGGGTTTATGGTCCAATCATGTTCTAGGACCATAAAATCATGTTTACCCCCTAAATGGTAAGATTTTGGTGTTCTAAGTCCATTCCTGCAAGTCCAAAGGTCTTAACTAAGCACTAGAAGTGATTTGGAAGGGTTTTGGGGCTTCAAAACCCCATTTAAAGGAGTTCACGGTTTGGGGAGCTCCCTAGACCGTAAACACTTGTTCTTGGTCCTATTTCATGATTTAAACACGAGTTTGAAAGGTAAACATGTTATACTATTAGATAGGATGGATTTCTTACCAAATTGGAGCTTGAAATGGATGATTTTGGATCAAAGTCGTGTTTTAGAGAGAGAGTAGTGAGAGAAAGTGTTTTAAGAGAGTGAAAAAGCTTCAAAATGTGGTCACTCAATCCCTTATATAGGGGTTGAGTTTATGGCCCGATGGAAATCTACCCGATACTGACGTTAAACGAGGCTTATGGTCGTACTCGATTTAATTGTTTGTAACCCGACGGAATAAAACTTAAAATTTTCCAAATAATAAATTGGGGTATTTTCATGTGTTTCTAACGGGTTTGAATACTCACGAGGTCAAAATAAAAGTCCCACTTTAATTAGTTTAAATCGAAAGTTAACGGAAAAATTGTAATTTGAACGGTTTTACTAACGGAAATGGAATATCGTGACGGAATAAATTTCAGGTTGTCACATATAGATTGAGCCTTAGGACTCCCTTTACTTATGCTTGGGTCATTAGCGGGCCTAGTTTAGGCTTCGGCCATTATTTGGGTCTCATGATTTATGGGCTTGGCCTTAAGAATATAACTTGGTTTGGTGTTGATTGTGTTCGGTGTAAGGAGCCGTTGTGCAGAAAACTTGGGTGCTAGATTTGCTATCTTTCGATTGAGGTGAGTCTCCTCCTTGTACCCGTGGTTCGAAGAAACCAATGTGGACCCACTAGTATATGTTATGCTAGTTGTCTTTGTGACTCTTGCATGATATGTTGGGCTAGGCTCATTTTATGATGGGCTAGGCCCATTTGTATGTTGCACTAGGCCCATGGATCAGGAAGCGCTAGGCCTAAAGTATGTTGTGTGGGTCTATTGCATGGTATGTAGAGTTGGTTCCATTCTACCGGGTCTAGGCCCATTATGGTGGGTTGGGCGTAATGTGTTGGCTAGGCCCAATGATATGCATGGTATGGGGTATTGTGGGTAAATCACTATGCTTTGCACTTTCAATTTTATGGTTATGGTTCAGGTGCTTCTGGTTTGAAAGGGAATGGCCCAACTTGATCACAACGCATCCACCCATGTTTTTTGGAACTTGATGATTTTGGGATTGTACTATGATAACTGTTTTATTATGATATACTTTTGAAGTTTTCGAAAATGATAATTAGTGTTTTTGGTTGAATTAAAAACGTAATTTTTACCTCATAATATTTAGAGCATTACAAGTATTCTAGTATTCAAGTTTTACTCAATCTTTGAGAAATGTACAAAATCCTAACTAAAGAAGCAATATTCAACCAGAAAATTTGTAACTATGTGCTCACCGGAAAACATCTTTCCCATTGAATGCTCACTTCCACCACACTTCTTACCAAACGCACAATATCAATAGCGTCAGATATTGTTGAACTGCTCACTTAGTCTCGACTAGGAAAGAAAATGCATCCGTCGCAGGTGTGCGGTGTGCACCTCTCTACTTTTTGTTAGCCACGGTATCTGTACTTTGAGTCTCTCAATAAAAGAAGGGTAAAATGTAAAATATTATAATGGGTAAATAGTTATGAAACAAAAAAAAAGATTATCCATTGCATACCGTTCATAATGAAAATTAGCTATTAGTCTATTTAACTTTAATGCCGTTCAAGAAAAAAGAAGAAGCTAAAACTTAAAAGGCTGCAAAAATTATTAATCCAATTTAGCTGTTTTGCAAACCTAATTCTTATTTTCTAAACATGAAATTTTAGGAAAATCATTAACACTACAAAATTTTTTTTACTTCTTTAAAATAGATGTAATTGAAATTTTTGCGAACTTATTAAGTGGTAGTTAAGTTTAGACGTTTTAATTTTAAAATTTGTTAGTTTTAATTAACGTATAGTTGTATTTAGAAAATAAAAATTAGATGAGGTTAATTTAATTATTGCTTGTTACCATAGAAGATTGGTTTGATAGATGAAAAGGAAGGAAGATATGTTGGATTAGTGTCTAAGTCCATAACTATTTTGGTATGTACTTGACCCGATGGTGCATGGTCCTTTTGGGTTGCCTTCACCAAAGCAACTTGATTGGAGAAATAAATAAAGAGAAAGGTTATTATGATTTATTAATATGTTATAAGAATAATATATTAAAGGAGAAATCATATTTGTTTAATTAATATTGGTCAATAATTAATTAAGAATGAATTTTGTGATAAAATGTAATTAATTAAACTAGAGGGGCTGAATTGTAATTATGTGATAGTTGCAAAATAGGGCAATGGATATCCTTGTTAAAGGATGGACGAATTCAAGGATAAGGATATCCTTAAAATCGTCCAAGGTCCAAGAGATAGGGATTTTCAAGGCTTATCTTATGGTTGCTTGATGGGCAAGTAACTAGATAAGGATAAGGACTGAAACCCTAATCCCAACCCTATATAAAGACCCCTAAGGCCTTAGGATTTTGTGCACTTGATCCCTAGAGCATCTAAGGACGAATTTCTACCTCTCTCCTCTCTCTTTATACCTTCTCCACTTGCTTATGGTGTTTGTAAGCCATTAGAGGCACTACACTTGTGGTGCTTGCTTTCAAGACTTAGGGTTTGAAGATTTAAGTTGTTATTACAATATAACAACAAGAGGTATGTGTTCTAACCTTCTACATGAATTTCGAAAATTGTAGGCCACATTAGGGTTTCTTTATGGGTTCATAATGTTGTGTATCTAATAGTGAAAACATAGATCCAATTCTAGGGTTGCATGCACACATAGGATTGTTTGTACAAAACCCATCAGTGGTATCAGAGCCTTTGGTTAACTTGTTTTCAATTAGTATTATACAATTGTATGAACTTGACATATTAGGGTTTATAGCCAATAAACCCTAGGAGGCTAGAAATTTTGAGATTAGGGTTTTTATACCCTAATTTGCGAAAATTTGGAAGGTTTTCAAATCCTTTACTTAAGCCTCAAGATTTCGAAATCTAGGGTTTGAAAAACCCCATGATTTTCGAAATTAGCCTCCTCCCCTAGATAAGATCCTAAATTTTAGGGATTTGAATTATCCTATATCTTGTAATTATCCTTTAATGGTTATATATGGTAATTAAAGATTTTGAATTATCTTATCCCATGATTTTCGAATTTTAGAGGGATTAAAAGGATTGGGATAAATTAATTTTTTAATTGGTAATTATCCTTCATGATTTAGATAATCCTTTATGATTTAATAATTTAAATTAATAGTTTAATTCAAGATAATTATTAAATCAAGAGTTTTAATATTTAAAATTTTAATTTAAATAGTATTAAATTTCGAAAATTTTAAAGTGAGATTAAAACCTAATAGTTTTGAAAAAGGTTTCAAAACTTGCCCTCAAGTTTTGGAATTTAAAAGTTGATTAAAAGTTTAATTAGGAATGTTAAATTCTAAAACTCTAGTATAGTTTTGAAAAAGTTCAAATCACACCCTTATGGTTTTATTAATTAATTAAGGTGTATAATTAAAAGAAGTTTAATAAATCCATAAATGTTTTGGTTTACAATTTAATTGAATTAAAAGTATAATTGTTAAATTTAACCACCTAATATTTTAAAAGTGTAAAATACACTCTGTACTATATATAACATTAAAATTCTAACATTATATATATGTATGAGTAAAAGTCAGTCTTACCTTTAGTAGGCCTCATTCACGAAGCTGGTCTATAAGGGGTGTTTAAGGAAATTGCCTATAAAATGGCGATTGAATGGGTATCCACTCTTACCCACCGCACTCTTGACTAGTGGAGGGTCGTTAGCCGAACGGGTAGGATATGACGAAACCTTCCATTATAAGTATAATGAATTATTAAAGTAACTAAATGTTTTCATAAAATTCCCAATCTTAGTTACTTAGGCAAAAGTGAATTGATGCAATTCCATGAAATTACACTTTGTGCCCTTGCAAAGACGTTAGTGGAGCGTGTGTGGTTTATCGGCACACTAAATGGTTCTGAGCAAAGGTAGCAAAGGGTGACTCAATGTTTGTCATAGTTTGGTGGAGCGGGTGTGGTTTACCGGCACATCGAATAGGTGACTGTAACATGTGAGGGCACCATGTAAGTTCGCATGGTTATTCACACCCGCTTTGTGATCCTCGGCATCCCAGTCACAAACAAGAGGGGCATATCGAGATTTAAACATGCCATTGAAAGTTCAATGAATCTCAAAGGATCTAGGAGTTTTCATAGATTTAAAACTTAAATTTCTTTTTCGTTTTTCGTGGTGGAAATTAGTGAATCGTCATTCACTTACCTTCAAATATTCTGCAATTAGGGTTACGACATCCCTCTCCTGAGTTGTAGAATATTGTGTTGGGTCCTAGCCTTAGTAACTCATTTGGGTGATTTACTAAGGACTCAATCAATCAACTAACTTGAATTCGTTTTCTCCCGTTTTGTAGATGTCAAAGTTCGACAACTATGGTCTTCCCAAATCCCGTGGAACAAGCATTCCACATAAAGATGATATTCCACGATTCGATCGAGGAACAAGAAATCATGCTTCAATTCCTCCACCTCCTCCAATTATTCTCCCTAACCCACAAGTTCAAAGGCTTGAAAAGTTCAAGATCACTCAAGCCCTTTTGGCAAGTAAACATAAAGAAGGAAAGCCGGTGTGTGCACACATCCTAGGGATGAAGTCACACATTGATAGGTTAAGAATGTTGGGATCCGTTGTCTGTGAGGAAATGGCTGTTGATTGGGTTCTTCAGTCACTTCCTAACTCGTATAGTGAGTTCGTAAGAGAGTACTATATGATGAACCACGATGTGACCCTTATAGATCTCACATATATGCTTATTGCTGCTGAATCAGCAATGGTTTGGCGCAATAGAAAAGCAAAGTTGATTGGTGAATCTGCCTTCAAGACCTCTATGGATATAGATAATGACAACGAAAGACATGCTATGATCGAAAAGTTTGATCATAAGAGAAAGGCAATGTCTGAAGTAGTTCCATGTCATGTTCCAAAAGAGTCAATTTGCTGTTATTGCCAAGAGAAAGGGCATTGGAGACGAAGCTGCCCCATTTACCTAAGAGATCTAAGAGATGGGAGAGTCGAAACGTATGGCTCTAATATAGGTAAAATCCATTAACTAACTCTTTTAAGCTTCTATTCTAAATTCTTAATACATAATGTGATAAGATTACAATTGATGTTTTGTAGGATCAAAGAAAATAGAGGAAGCTTAAGGGAAGAAATGAGCAGAATCTAACCGTGAAGGAATGGATTTCGATCGCATTATTCGAAGATTAGATTCTTGAGCTACTACTTAGAGTTAGAATTAGATAGCTAAGAAAGATATATTAGCATAGTTTTTCAATGAATTGCATTGTAAGGACAAATTTTTCCGCAATAAAATAAATTTTGATTTTATATTATTTATTTATCCTTGCAATGGCGTATATGAAAAAAATTTTGATGTTTGAATATTAGCAATAATGGATTTGGTTCTTATTATGTTATTTATGGAAAGTAGAGAATTTACCAAATATGGAGAGTTTCTCATCGCCCAAGTTTCAATTGGACAGAAACTTGGAATCATGCAACTTGGTTGCACGATGAATGAGAAATTTCACATTTGGAAATTAGACTAATTCATTGACAAAGTGTCAAGTGAAGGACTAGGATATCGAGGACACAAAGTTGCGTGTTGATCAAGTCCACCATAAGAGTAAATGTGATTATACTTACAAGATTAAGTGTAATTCTAGATTGATTGAAAAAAGGTTTAAATCAATAGTAGAACGAATAAGAAGAATCAAGTAGGCAGAAAGATAAAAGTTTCTCCATTCTAAGAAGAACGGAGAGTACCTTTTATGCTTTATGATGGGTCTTAATGATTAAGAACCATATCTCAATTGATCCTCTAAGTGAGTCTTAGTACAATTGTATGTCTAAGAAGTGGAATCAAGAATTGAAGAAATGGTTAAATCAAGAAGTCAATCATACTTCGTTCCGAAAACAAGTCTTAGAGTTAAGATTGTGAAATTGAGTGATAAGTATTAAGAAGGTTTATAACATTCATCAAATGTGGAAAGTTGTGATGTCTTGGATAAGACAAAGAACAACTAGGACCAATTTATGAAGTGTTTGATAAAAGCGACACTAACTCTTGAATATTTGTTTGTTAAGAAATGGTTGTTGACAAGAGAATCTTATATGTCAAGGAGTCAGTGGGAGTCTTAATGGTCTTGAAAGGTTTTAAGAACAAATCAAATAAACCTTATCGATCATCACTAGCACACGAGTTGAGGTTTACAACCTATCGTGTTGACATTATTTTGTTTCTGTGCCAATCCAATCGAGTTAATTATGCATGTGAATCCTATGAGTTCTCATTTGAATGCATAAAAGGCAAGGACCTTGATTAATGGAAAGTACATTGATAAAAAAAGGTGAGCTGCTTAACTACTTGGAAGGCATGGTGAGCAGCTGTGCTACCATAACGCAAGAAATCGAGATTAAGAAAGTTCGATCCATATGAGTTTGAATTTGTCGTAAACTTTGGTTTTAACAAATTCACATGGATAGGAACAAATACACCGTTTAAATCTAAGTGTCATAAGATTTCCTCCTTCATGAAAATGATTGTGAGGAAATGCTTTCACTAAGAAAGACTTAAGAAGATAGTGATTGTAAAATTGCATTCTCGAATTCGATTATGGTTACGGTATCCCTTTCCATAATTTGAATTGTGAGGTTTGGAAATTAGTCTTAAGTGTTTAGACACACATATGAATTATCGAAGGCAAAGGTGTATAAGTTCAAGAAACCTTGATAAAAGATTATCAAAGCACTAAGTATTAGAAACATGAACTTAAGAAATTCAATAAGTATTGTTTTTCTGAAAGTTAAGCTATTTCTGAATACATGTCGAAGCTAGTGGGAGCATAAGTGTTATGTTTATAATAATCATCATGATAGCGGGAGCATAAAAGTTATGATTATATGATTATTAAGGCACCTATTGCAAGTTGGAAATATTAATTATAGAAAACAAGAGTTATACCTTGCAAAGTCGTAAGGGTTGTAATGTTGTTTTTCTATAATTAAGGGAGAGAATATTATGCTTCATTTCAAATCTAAAGGATTAGGTTGAGAAATGTTATAAATTTAGTCAAAGGTAAATAGTGTGTTCTTAAAATTTCGATTATGATTACGGCATTCCTCTTCACAATTCGAATTTTGAGAACATAGCAAATAAAACATTATGCATCGTGTCCCATACGCTTCGAGTATAGGATCGATTGCAAATGCTTTAATGTTTGACCATTCTAAAATTTTCCAAATGTCTAGCGCATTTAGAGGGAAAAATGTCACACCCCAAAACCGATGACGGCGGAATACGTTTCGGGGTGGATGACGTAGCGAACAGTATCATCACAATTGCATAATAGTAGAAACAAGAAACATACAACCATAGTATTACATAGTGAGTTTAATTACAAGCGTATTTTGTAATGTTTAACAATCACCCAAAAGTAAATCAAAAATAAGAGATGGGTCTTGCGTGCTCCACCTTCTCCAAAAATGCCGCGTCTGTACCTGTCTATCTTTGACCTGAAGATACAAGTTATTTTGAAAACGAATATCAGCATAAAGTTGGTGAGTTCATAAGAGTTTAGTGTGAGTTTTTGTATACAAAGCATTAGTGCTAAAAATGTATCATTTATGTTCATAAGTAGTAGAAACTTAGAAAATTCCCATATTTTCCAGGAAATACATTGTAAGTGACAATCTGTGAAAAGTATGCAGTCTTTATTTCTTTGAAACAGTTTATTGTAAAAATGCATTGGCAAATCTCCAAAAAAACAAATGTGACAGGATAAGTTAAGCCGTGATCAATGATAGAGGTGCGAGCTTCCTTTAGTAATAGATACTTACTTACTTCGGGATGCAGTTTAGCATTTACTGTAGTATTTAAGAGTAGTTGTAGTGTATTCCTTGTATATTACTAATAGTGAGGATAATAGAGGATCTCATGACCTTCCCAGTCATGCACAGTATAGTGAAGTAGTGGCATCCCTGGGCCTGCACGGCGCGGACTGAGTTTAACAGTCGGGATGTAATAGCTTCTGCCCCGTATAGATCTATACATGTAGAGTCGTCTCCCTGCTGGAAAACTCCGGGCGTAGTGGATAGCGAATAGAGTATCTCGTAGTGGATTAGTGTATTATTGTTTGTTTAGGGTTTTCTCTACTTTTATAGTGTAGTAATCTTTTAGTATTGATCATAGTGTATTCTCTTACTAGTGTATCGTCTAGTAATAGTGAGTATTATAGTGTAGATAGAAATGACTTTAGCGAGTAGGTAGCTGTAGCAACCGTAACTATACCTATTATAGTTATCTTAGTGAGGACGGTTCTTGGTATGTTAGTGACTTTAGTATTAAGTGAAAGCAGTAACATTCGTATCCCACACTGATATACAGATTATATAACTAAGAAATCAACGACCGTCGGACGGATAACTACTACCCTAAGCCCACAATCAAACAAGAACAGGAAATAAGGCGAGATATCGGTCCTAAGTCCTCCAAGTCTTACTTATATAGATATACCAGAGGGGTTACATTTTATAAGTAAATTGATTAAATAAAAGTATTTTTCCAAATGAACATTTAAAATCTGATTCACTGTTTAAAATAGTTTGAAAAGGGTAAAACCTGTTTATAAAGCATAGGGACAAATCACATGTGATTTGAACTAAAGGTAGTGAATCACATGTGATTAATCCTTGTAACGCGGAGTTCATTCTGTAAAACTTTATATAAACATTTATAAGCAACTTGTATCTCCCCCCTAAAACATTTAAAACATTTGAAAGGTTCATTAAGGGGTATGAACTCACCTGAAATCGCAGAAATCGGGTAAAAGTGTCGATTGAGCGTTTGGTACCAAATAACCACTTGAGCACCTTTTAGGACCCTAATTTCATATGAAATATGTATTTTACAAGAAGTTAATCATCTTATGCTTTACATTATAGTATCTGGACATTCTAGCATCGTTTTCGGGGTTTTTAGGCCTAGAGAGGGTTCCCGGGAGTGGTACAAGGCCATGAATGATTTACGGGAGGGTCCATGAGTTCTCTCTCTTAGAGTTTATGGCCCAAAGGTCATCCTTTGGGAGTTTACGGCCGTAAGCCCCCTAGGCTTGGCCGTAAACTCATGTGACACTCCAAAATGTATGTTTAGGGCCTTATATCACTTCCTTACTTTAATGGTATGTGTTATGGACTAAGGGGAAGGATTAAACATCGAAATTTGTGACATTTTTGGGGAGTTTACGGCCAAGACCTGTTCTTGGGCCGTAAACTCCTATAGATCCTTCAAGATGTAGGTTTTACTTGTACAACATGGTCTCATATGCCTTAGATAAATCCTAGAAGGCCCTATAGTGAGTTTGGAACAATTTGGCATGAATTTTTGGGGAGTTTACGGCCCAAGAACATCCTTGGCCGTAAACTCTTCATTTTGTTCCCAAATGTGAAGTTTAATGGTACAACACACTTCCAAAGGCCTTAGATAAATTCCTTTCATGCATTAGGGTAGTTTAGGGACTTGTTTGACACAAAAGTTTGGGTGTTTACGGCCCAAGCTTAGCCTTGGCCGTAAACTCCTCATCTTGTCCTCAAATGGAGTTGTTTGATGCATTTAAGTGTTCCTTGGAGTCAAGTCCAATTTACCAAACATCCTAGAAGGGTTTTTGGAGCTTTAAACATGGATTTGTGGGGTGTTTGAGGCGTTTACGGCCTAAGCACAAGCTTGGGCCGTAAACTCCTTTTTATGCATCAATTTCTTGTGTTTTAATGTCCAAACTCTTCTAGTTATAAGCCTTAATTAGTATACTAACTTACAAGAAAGAAAAACTTGATCTTTGGCATGATTTTGGGGGTTTACGGCCTAAGGAGCTTCTTAGGCCGTAAACTCCTTTATGGTCCTTGATTTCCTTGATTTTGGCTTCTAAATTTAGTAAAGTATGTCTAGATTAAGATAGGGGATGAGTACTTACGTTTGGAAGTCGGAAATTAGCGGAATCGGGGTTGATTTCGGGTCTAGAGAGAGAAAGTAGAGAGAGAGTGGGTGTATGGTAAAAGAGTATTCAAATGTTGTGCACACCCATTTCATATGCCCCGGGTTACGCACCCGATACACGGCTACCCGATGTTTAAAGTTAACTGGGTTAAAACTTTTTACCCGGGTGAAGTGGTTGAAAATGTAATACAACTCTATTAGGTTAATCGGGGTTAACACATACGAGTTATATTTCCCATGATAATATCAAGCCATGCATAAATTTAGATATTCGGATATTGACGATTCCAAATGTTACATGAAACAACGTATAGTGACACGTTCCGTTAGTGAAAACGGGATTTGTAACGGGAATAGATTTGGGGTTGTCACAAAAAAGGACTAGAATCGGTTTAGACTAAAATAATTAAACAACTATCAAAGGACAATCCAAGTTCGACGAGGATTGGTTGCTTGTGAGTAGTTGGAAGTATAGTATTGGAAGATATGGAAATGTGTTCATATTGGATGGACCATGTGGACATTATTAGGAATAGATAAGATTCTATTAAGAATAAGTTGTCGTATGGAAAATATGGAAATGTATCCACATTGGGAATTGAATATTGATTATCTATGACTAAATTAGAAACTTTTATGCAAAAGGATGTTCAAAGGAATGTACTTTGACTGAGAGACATCATATCTAAGGAATTGTCTTGTAACAATTTCCGATAAAAGACTTTGTAATATCATTGGCAATAGTCTTTGTGACTTTTGTGCAGTGACATTACGAAAGTATAAGTTGCAAAGAATGTTAGAATGTAGCATATTCTATAAGTAGCAAGAATTTGATATTCTTTCACTTATGAAAAGGATTTGGAGTTGTGAAATGAGAATGATTGGAAACGTGTTCAATGTGATCTATTTCACAAAGTAAGAACCATAGGTAAACATTGTGTGCATGCTAGGAGCATGGGACAAGTGTTGTAATTCAAGTAAGAAGTTGATTACCCGAAACGACAAATAATGAGTAATCAATATGGTGATAAATAAAAGGCGTTTTATTTATACTCAAAGGTTTGAGGCCATATGGGATTAGTATTATTCTTGTATTTCACATTTGCATGTTTTGACTTCCAGAATAATTGAGTTTATTAAGAATAATCGAATTATTCGAACGAGCCAAAGTCATTCATATGTTGGAAGTAGATATGAATGAAGACTGTCGTGAATTGGTGTGTGGATCGTCTAAAGAGCATTAGACATAAGCAAATGTTTGCTGCAACGTTCATGAGTGCTTATGAATATGAATTTGAGCATTGGATTAAACCCACGCTCACTTGGATCACTCCATGAATTGTATCACGAGTGATTGGTGAGACGATAACATCTTATATTCTTGAAACCGAGATGTGTGAGTTGTATCTTGCGAATCGGTTGCACATTGATAATATGTAAACGCACTAGTAACTTGGTGTTATAAAACATATTGTTGTGTGTGATTCGGTGCATGAGTGCAAGCAAGCATTGTATCAAAGTTTATCCATTCCTTTTATCCAAGGTAGGACAAAAGCGATATCTTTTGGGCCCCTCGATGATTTAGTGATGACAAACGTAAATGCTCGGCCGGGCTAGGGCTAATTTGATTTGTTCAATTAGTCAGTCGTCATAAATCAGAAATCGAGATATAGTACAAAGAGAATGATTTGAAATCATATCTCATATGATATCTAGAATGGAGGAATATATGATCCCTTATCTAAGGACACGCGTATCTGATAGGATCAGAGTTGGCAGCGGCTTTGGAAAGCTACGATTGCAGATCATGATATGAAGTCGTACGCATAATAGTTATTAGACGTATCCAAGTGGGAGACTGTTGGATTAGTGTCTAAGTCCATAATTATTTTGGTATGTACTTGAGCCGATGGTGCATGGTGCTTTTGGGTTGCCTTCACCAAAGCAACTTGATTGGAGAAATAAATAAAGAGAGAGGTTATCATGATTTATTAATATGTTATAAGAAAAATATATTAAAGGAGAAATCATATTTGTTTAATTAATATTGGTCAATAATTAATTAAGAATGAATTTTGTGATAAAATGTAATTAATTAAACTAGAGGGGCTGAATTGTAATTATGTGATAGTTGCAAAATAGGGCAATGGTTATCCTTGTTAAAGGATGGACGAATTCAAGGATAAGGATATCCTTAAAATCGTCCAAGGTCCAAGAGATAGGGATTTTCAAGGCTTATCTTATGGTTGCTTGATGGGGAAGTAACTAGATAAGGATAAGGACTGAAACCCTAATCCCAACCCTATATAAAGACCCCTAAGGCCTTAGGATTTCGTGCACTTGATCCCTAGAGCATCTAAGGACGAATTTCTACCTCTCTCCTCTCTCTTTATACCTTCTCCACTTGTTTATGGTGTTTGTAAGCCATTAGAGGCACTACACTTGTGGTGCTTGCTTTCAAGACGTAGGGTTTGAAGATTTAAGTTGTTATTACAATATAACAACAAGAGGTATGTGTTCTAAACTTCTACATGAATTTCGAAAATTGTAGGCCACATTAGGGTTTCTTTATGGGTTCATAATGTTGTGTATCTAATAGTGAAAACATAGATCCAATTCTAGGGTTGCATGCACACATAGGATTGTTTGTACAAAACCCATCAAGATATTAGATGAGGAAAAGGGGAAGCAAATAGTCACAAGAGGTGAAGGGTAAGGAAGCAGACGAGGCAAAGTGTAAATATATGGTGTTAGAGATGTTTGATTTACATTTCGCAGGTAGAGTGTGAGGAAAGAGAAGGGCGAGAGAGTCATAGAGAAAGAAAAAAGTCAAAGAGAGAGAGAGAGAAAGAGAGAGAGAGAGAGTGAGTGAGAGGTGTGAGAGAGAGAGGTAGGGTAAGATAATTATTTTTTTTATTATTTCCAATTTAAAACGGTATTACCATGAATATAAGAAAATGGAAAAGAAATTAAAGAGTAAAATAGTCTTTTCAAGGGACTAAAAGCACAACATTTTCTTCATTTTGGATCTTCAATGCAAGTTGAAAACATTTTGGACCTTATCCATAATTCTATGAAAACCATAGGGACCAATTTTGCAGTTTTGATCTATCAAGAATATTGCTAAATTTCTTTTGGGATACATATCATGCGAAAGACATGTCCTTTGATATCTATCTATATTCATTACAATTCATGTGACTACGAACTATAGTTATGTTATTTTATTAATTAACATCTAAAACAAAAGTAAGAATATTGTGTTGCTTTAAGGGTCGTTACATTGTTGATCACCGTTGATTTATGATCAATGGTAGAATGTAGAGAACTGACCAAAATGACAATACTATAAATAGCTTTGAGTATTGTGTTTACACCAGTTTATTCCATAAATAGATTAATGTGAATATCGGTAACAAGAAAGTCTTCTTTTGACAATTAATAGTAACAATATACTATATATAGTTTTATAAGTTCACATTTTATCTAAGTATATACTTCAACAAAAATATTCACCAACTATATATATAAGCTTAAGTGATTTATATCCTCTTACACTATTCTCCTTGTTCGTTCTCCATTTTCACCATTGCCTAATGGCACATATCTCTCCTAACGATGTCACTTTGGTTTATGAGGTATCTGGAAATGCTATCATTGAGGGTTGGTTCACGGATTCTAGTGCCACTGTTCATGTCTGCCACTCCCTTCATAAGTTCATTTTATATTGTCTCATCACACAAGCCAAAGTTGTTATAGGAAATAATGTAAAGGAACCAGTTCAAGGTGAGGGAACTGTTCAAATTCATTTAGCCACAATAAATATATTAACGCTTTCGAATGTGCTTCACGTTCAATCGATTATCAAATGTTTGATTTCCATGAGTCAATTAGACATTAAAGGTTTTCGTGTTTCATTTGGATATGGTAAGGTAATTATCGATGAAGGAAGATTTATTATGGGTGAAGGACACATCCAAGGTGGCATGTATAAACTGGATGAGGCTCCTCAAAATTTTATCAATATATTTGGTGATTCTTCTTGTTTTCTGATCCTCAACAACACAGATTCCCAATTATAGTAAAGATGTTAAATCAGTTCATAAGTCTAATGTACTTCTTCGTTTATAATGTTATCATTATCTTATATGCTAGTATTTTAGGTAGTTTGTTAAGTGATTACCAAATACAAATTACGTCTGAGTATGTGACATTTGGTACTATGAGTCACTTTCCTTATATCTATATAAATTAAGATTTTGTACTATTAAAATATTTGGTCCTCCAAACTCTTTATCTTTATAACTCTTATAAAGGAGGTCATCCAAATCAATATGGTTGAAGTTAAATTATATATATTGAAACATATTCATTTGAAACTCCCAACCATTCAACTTATGTTAATTAATTATTAGGTTAATTGAAATGTTTGTCTATATAAGAAGATTATTTAATGTTTGGTTACATACAATGAACGAAAGAGGTGAATGATAAATATGTTGGGAAAAACTATAGGTAAGTATGATAATCATGATTTTGAAAGTCTGAAAGCAATTTAAATAGGTGATTTTTTCAATTTTAATTTATAGTCAAATGTTTTTCATTATACTTTCTTTATATTTCAACTAGACGGATTCTCGCATGTTGCATAGAACACGTTAAAATATATTGTTAAAATGTTGAAAAATGTATGTTTAAAATGGTTATGTTATTGACATGAACTTTGACATAATATTTTGAAGAATATTATCGTTGACATCAACCCAATTTACTCATTACTAAAATTAAATATAATTACCTATGTAATATTATTTTTAACAATTGATATGATTGATTAATTTAAATTTTTTACTTATGATATTATTTTCTAATTTCAATAACGATGTTCATTTAAAATGTGAAGCATACACTAAATAATAAATTGATAAGATAGACATTTTGCATTTCAAAAGAGACTTGTATGGATAATATGACATATCCATGACTTATATAATTTGATTTTATAATTTATAATCATAGTTCATTAGGTTTAAAACCACTTACTATTATTAATAAATTAAAGAAAACTTTTTAAAGACACTTATTATTATAATTAAAATGTTATTGTTTTTTAGTTTTAAATCACTTATTAATATTAACAAGTTAAACAAGACTTTTAAGAAACACTTAATATTACTATTAAAATATGAAACATACACTAAATAATAAACTGATAAGATAGACAATTTGCATTTCAAAAGAGACTTGCATGGATAATATGACATATCCATGATGTTTATAATTTTATTTTATTATTTGTAATTATGGTTCATTAGTTTTAGAACCATTTATTATTATTAATAAACGACAGTAAACTTTTGAAAGATACTTATTATTATAAATAAAATGTTAAACATATACTAAAATATTAACTGATAAGACAGACAATTTTCATTTTAAAGAGACTTACATGAATACTATGAATAATATTGCATATCCATGACTTTTTATTAATTATTCTTTGAAGCAACACAAATATACATACATATATACAATATTTAATTAAATATTATCTATATCACTTTCCATGACAGATGATAAATAACATGAATATAATCTAATTTACATTAAAGTTTCAAGCAGAACATAAATGATTGTCTTAAAAGAATACTTCAAATAAGAAAAATATAAAAAAAGAATTAGTATATAACAAACTTATAAATTAAAAACTTTAACATAATAACACGGTTCGAAAAATGGTCCAAAGCCCTCAAAGCAACAGAAAACCTTTAAACTTGTTTTCTTTGTGAATTTTGTATGCGATTTGTATTTGTGTGCCTACTAAAAGAGAATGGTATTTTTATAGTAGACTATCCACTAATTTCTTATTAAACATATTATATAAGTTATAAAACCATTCTTGATGTGTGATTTATTACTTTGAAGGTGAAAAGGTGTGGGGGTTTCAGATGCATGAGTTGTTTGGAAATTTGTGTGGGGGTTTCAAATGCATGAGGTGATACAAAAAGGCCTCCTTTATATCGAGCGTTACAAGTATTATAGTATTAAAGTTTGACTCAATCTTAGAGAAATGTACAAAATCCTAACTAAAGAAGCAACATTCAACCGGGAAATTTGTAACTATGTGCTCACTGGAAAACATCTTTGTGGTTGAATGCTCACTTCCACCACACTTCTCATCAAACGCACAATATCGATAGCGTCGGATATTGTTGAAGTGCTCACTTCGTCTCCGAGTAGGAAAGCAAATGCGTCCATCGCCGGTGTGCAGTGTGCACCTCTCTACTTTCTGTCAGCCACAATATTTGTGCTTCGAATCTTCGACCAGCTAGCAACAACTCTGAGTCTTTTCTACGAAATTTCTAAAAAGGTAAACGGTTTTCACTCTCTAAAAGAAGGGTAAAATGAAAAACATTATAATGGGTAAATATCTTTGAAAGAAAAAAAGGTTATCCATTTGTATACCGGTCATAATGAAAATTAGCCATTAGTCGATTTAACTTTCTTGCCGTTCAAGGAAAAAGAAGAAGCTAAAACTTAAAAGGCTGCAAAAATTATTAATCCAATTTAGTTGTTTTGCAAGCCTAATTTTATTTTCTAAACATAAAATTTTAGGAAAATCATTAACACATCAATTTTGTTTTACTTCTTTAAAATAGATGTAATTGAAATTTTCATAAACTTATTAGTTGGTAGTTAATTTCTAATGTTTTAATTTTGTTATTTGTTAGTTTTAATTAACATATAACTGTGTTTTGAAAATAAAAATTACATGAGGTTAATTAATTGTTGCTTGTTAACATAGAAGATGGGTTCGATAGATGAAAAGGAAGGAAGATATTAGATGAGGAAAAGGGCAAGAAAATAGTCACAAGAGGTGAAGGGTGAGGAAGGAGATGAGGAGAGAGAGAGAGAGAGAGAGGTGAGTGAGAGAGAAAGAGAGACACACACACACACAGAGAGAATATGGAGGGTACGGGTAGAGGAATGGGTAGGGTAAGCTAATTATTTTTATTTTTATTATTATTTCTAATTTAAAATGGTATTAAAATAAATATAAGAAAATGGAAAAGAAATTAAAGAGTAAAAAGTCTTTTCAAGGGACTAAAGCCACGAGAATTTCTTGATTTTGGATCTTCAATGCAAGTTGAAAACGTTTTGGACCTTATCCACAATTCCATGAAAACCAAAATGACCAATTTTGCAGTTTTGATCTATCATGAATATTACTACATTTCTTTTGGGTTACATATTATGCGAAAGACATGTCATTTGAATCTATCTCACTTCGTTACAATTCATGTGACTACAAACTACAGTATGTCATTTTGTTAATTAACATCTAAAACAAAAGTAAGAGTACTGTGTTTCTTTAAGAGTCGTTACATTGTTAATCACCGTCGATTTATGATCAATGGTAGAATGTAGATAACCGACCAAAATGGAAATACTATAAATAGCTTTGAGTAGTGTTGTTCACACCAGTTTATACCATAAATAGATTGACGTGAATATTTATAACAAGAAATTCTTCTTTTTATAACTAATAATGACAATATATTATATATAGTTATATACATTCACAATTTATCTAAGTATATACTTCAACAAAAATAGTCACCAACAATATAGATACGCTCAAGTGATTTATATCCTCATACACTATTTTCCCTGTTCGTTATCCATTTTCACGATGGCCTAATGGCACATATCTCTTCTAACGATGTCACTTTGGTTTTTGAGGTATTTGGAAATGCTATCATTGAGGGTTGGTTCATGGATTCTATTCCCATCACACAAGCCAAAATTGTTATGGGAAATAATGTAAAGGAACCAGCTCAAGGTGAGGGAACTGTTCAAATTCATTTAGCCTCAGGAAATATATTAACGCTTTCGAATGTGCTTCGTGTTCCATCCATTAGCAAATGTTTGATTTCCGTGAGTCAACTGGACACTAAAGGTTTTCGTGTTTCTTTGGATATTGTATGGTAATTATTGGTGAAGGAAGATTTATTATGAGTGAAGGACACATCCAAGTTCGCATGTATAAACCGGATGAGGCTCCTCAAAATTTTATCAATATATTTGGTGATTCTTCTTGTTTTCCGAGCCCCAACACAACAGAATCCCAATTATATTAAAGATGTTAAATCAGTTGATAAGTATAAAGTACTACTTCGTTTATAATTTTATCATTATCTTATATGCTAATATTTTATGTACTGTGTTAAGTGATTACCAAATTCGAATTCCGTCTGAGTATGTGATATTTGGCACTATGAGTCAGTTTCCTTAAATCTATATAAATTAAGATTTTGTACTATTAAAATATTTGGTCCTCCCAACTTTTTATCTTCATAACTCTTATAAATGAGGTCATCCAAATCTATATGGTTGAAGATAAATCATATATACTGAAACATATTCATTTGAAACTCCCAACCATTCAACTTATGTTAACTAATTGTTAGGTTAATTGAAATGTTTTTCTACATGAATACTATGGATAATATTGCATATCCATGGTTTTTGTTAATTATTCTTTAAAGCAACACAAATATACAAACATATATAGAATATTTAATTAAATATTATCTATATCACTTTCCATAACAGATGATCAATAACATGAATATAATCTAATTATATTAAAGTTTCATGCAAAACATACAATGCTTGTCTTAAAAGAATACTTAAAACAAGAAAAATATAAAAAAACCATTAGTATATAACAAACTTACAAATTAAAAACTTTAACATAATAACATGGCTTGAAAAATGGTCCAAAGCCGTCAAACCAACACAAAACCTTTAAACTTTTTTTTCTTTGTGAATTTTGTATACGATTTGTATTTGTGTGCCTACTAAAAGAGAATGATATTTTTATAGTAGACTATCCATTAATTGCTTATTAAACATATTATATAAGTTATAAAAGCATTCATGATGTGTGATTAATTACTTTGAAGGTGAAAAAGTGTGGGGGGGTTCAAATGCAAGAGTTGTTTGAAAATTTGCGTGGGGGTTTCAAATGCATGAGGTCATACAAAAAAGGCCTCCTTTATATGGAGAGTTAAAAGTATTATAGTATTCAAGTTTGAATCAATCTTTGAGAAATGTACAAAATCCTAACTAAAGAAGCAACATTCAACCGGGAAATTTGTAACTATGTGCTCACTGGAAAACATCTTTGTGGTTGAATGCTCACTTCCACCACACTTTTCACCAAACGTACAATATCGATAGCATCAGATATTGTTGAAGTGCTCACTTAGTCTCCGACTAGGAAAACAAATGCATCCGTCACCGGTGTGCAGTGTGCACCTCTCTACTTTCTGTCAGCCACGATATTTGTGCTTCGAATCTCCGACCAGCTAGCAACAACTCTGAGTGTTTTCTACAGTTTTCTAAAAAGGTAAAGGGTTTTCACTCTCTAAAAAAAGGGTAAAATGAAAAACGTTATAATGGGTAAATAGCTTTGAAAGAAAAAAAGGTTATCCATTTGTATACCGGTAATAATGAAAATTAGCCATTAGTCTATTTAACTTTATTTCCATTCAAGGAAAAAGAAGAAGCTAAAACTTAAAAGGCTGGAAAAATTATTAATCCAATTTAGCTGTTTTGCAAGCCTAATTTTTAGTTTCTAAACATAAAATTTTAGGAAAATCGTTAACACTTCAAATTGTTTTTACTTCTTTAAAATAGGTGTAATTGAAGTTTTTGTAAACTTATTAATTGGTAGTTAATTTCAGATGTTTTAATTTTATTATTTGTTAGTTTTAGTTAACGTATAATTGTGTTTAGAAAATAAAAGTTAGATGATGTTAATTTAATTATTGCTTGTTAGCATAGAAGATGGGTTCGATAGATGAAAAGGAAGGAAGATATTAGATGCGGAAAAAGGGAAGCAAATAGTTACAAGAAGTGAACGATGAGGAAGGAGATGAGGAAAAGTGTATGTATAGGGTGTGAGAGATGTTATATTTACATTTCATAGGTAAAGTGTGCGGAAGGAGAAAGGTGAGAGAGTCAGAGAGAAAGAAAGAAAGTCAGAAAGAGAGAGAGAGAGAGAGAGAGAGAGAGAGAGAGAGAGGGGGGGGTACAAGTGGAGGAATAGGTAGGGTAAGCTAACAATTTTTATTTTTTTTATTATTTCAAATTTAAAAGGGCATTGCCATAAATCTAAGAAAATGGAAAAGAAATTAGAGAGTACAACAGTCTATACAAGGGAATAACCATGAGAATTTCTTTATTGTGGATCTACCATGCAAGTTGAAAACTTTTTGGACCTTATCCACAATTCTGTGAAAACCACAACGACCAATTTTGCAGTTTTGGTCTATCAAGAATACTACTAAATTTCTTTTAGGTCACATATCATGCGAAAGACATGTTATTTGAAATCTATCTCTATTTATTACAATTCACGTGACTAAGAACTACAGTTACGTCATTTTATTAATTAACATCTAAAACAAAAATAAGAATACTATGTTGCTTTAAGAGTTGTTACATTGTTGATCACGGTTGATTTATGATCAATGGTAGAATGTAGTGAACCGACCAAAATGGCAATATTATAAATAGCTTTGAGTAGTGTTGTTCACACCAGTTTACACCATAAATAGATTGACGTGAATATTTGTAAGAAGAAATTCTTCTTTTGACAACTAATAATGACAACATACTATATATAGTTATATACATTTACATTTTATCTAAGTATACACTTCAACAAAAATATCCACCAAATATATATATATATATATATATATATATATATATATATATATATATATATATGCTCAATTTATTTATATCCTCTTACGCTATTTTCCTTGTTCGTTCTCAAGTTTCACCATAGCCTAGTGGCACATATATCTCCTAACGACGTCACTTTGGTTTCTGCGGTATCGGGAAATGCTATCATTAAGGGTTGGTTCATTTAGCCTTAATAAATATGTTAACAATTTTTAATGTGCTTCATGTTTCATCGATTAGAAAATGTTTGATTTCGGTGAGTCAATTGGACACTAAAGGTTTTGGTGTTTCTGTTGAATATGGTAAGGTAATTATCGATGAAGGAACATTTATTATGGGGGAAGGACACATCCAAGGTGGCATGTCTAAACTGGATGAGGCTCCTCAAAATTTTATCAATATATTTGGTGATTTTTCTGATAGTTTTTGAGTATTCTAACATTCCTATGGTATGCTTGCAACCCCAGAAACCTTGGATCTATGTTTTCTGTATTATACATGCAAACATTCTTTTTCCAAGGTTTCATCTGAACTAGCATATAATTGAGGTATATGTAATATAAAAATTAGTTATAATGGGTAAATAGTTTTGAAAGAGAAAAAAGGTTATCCATTTGTATACCGGTCATAATGAAAATTAGCTATTAGTCTATTTAACTTTATTGCCATTCAAGGAAAAATAAGAAGCCAACACATAAAAGGCTGCAAAAATTATTAATCCAATTTAGCTGTTTTGCAAACCTAATTTTTATTTTCTAAACATAGTATTTTAGGAAAATCGTTAACACTTCAAATTTCTTTACATCATTAAAATAAATGTAATTGTAATTTTCATAAACTTATTAATCGTTTGTTAATTTCAGATGTTTTAATTTTATGGTTTGTTAGTTTTAATTAACATATAATTATGTTTTAAAAATAAAAATTAGTTGAGGTTAATTGAATTATTGCTTGTTACCATAGAAGATGGGATGTGGAAAAGTGTATGTATATGGTGTGAGAGATGATTCATTTACATTTCACAGGTAAAGTGTAAGGAAGGAAAAGGGCGAGAGAGTCAGAGAGAAAGAGAGAGAGAGAGAGAGAGAGAGAGAGAGAGAGAGAGAGAGAGAGAGATAATATGCAGGGTACGAGTAGAGGAATGGGTAGGGTAAGCTAACTATTTTTATTTTTTTTATTATATCTAATTTAAAAAGGTATTAACATAGAGATAAGAAAATGGAAAAGAAACTCGAGAGAAAAACAGTCTTTTCAAGGGACTAAAACCACGAGAATTTCTTCATTTTGGATCCAACATGCAAGTTGAATACTTTTTGGACCTTATCCATAATTGTATGAAAACCACAGGGAACAATTTTGTAGTTTTGGTCTATCAAGAATATTACTAAATTTCTTTTGGGTTACATACCATGAGAAAGACACCTCATTTGAAATTTATCTCTTTTCATTACAATTTTTTTTTGTCTACGAACTATAGTTAAGTGATTGTATTAATTAACATCTAAAACAAAAGAAATAATATTGTGTTGCTCTAAGAGTTGCTACATTGATGATCACGGTTGATTTATGATCAATGGTAGAATGTAGAGAACCGACCGAAATGGCAATACTATAAATAGCTTTTTAGTAGTGTTGTTCACACCATTTTATACCACAAATAGAATGAGGTGAATATCTATAACAAGCGATTCTTATTTTGACAACTAATAACGACACTATACTATATATAGCTATATACATTCACTTTTTATCTAAGTATATACTTCAACAAAAATATTCACCAACTATATATATATATATATATATATATATATATATATATATATATATATATATATATATATATATATAAGCATAAGTGATTTACATCCTCTTACACTATTTTCCTTGTTTGTTCTCCATTTTCACCACAACTTAATGGCAATAATATCTCCTAACAATGTCACTTGGGGTTCAGAGGCATCTGGAAATGCAATCATTAAGGGTTGGTTCATGGATTCTAGTGCTACTGTTCATGTCTGCCACTCCTTCATTAGTTCATTTCATACTGTCCCATCACACAAGCCGGAGTTGTTATGGGAAGTAATGTAAAGGAACCAATTTCAAGGTGAGGGAACTTTTGAAATTCATTTAGCCTCAAGAAATATATTAATGCTTTGTAATGTGCTTTACGTTCCATCGATTAGCAAATGTTGGATTTACGTGAGTCAATTGGATACTAAAGGTTTTCGTGTTTCTTTTGGATATGTTAAGGTAATTATCGACGAAGGAAGATTTAATATAGGTGAAGGACACATCCAAGGTGGCATGTATAAACTGGATGAGGCTCCTCAAAATTTTATCATTATATTTGGTGATTCTTCTTGTTTTCCTACACCCAACACAGAAAAATCCCAATTATAGTAAAAATGTTAAGTCAATCGATAAGTATAATGTTCTTCGTTTACAATGTTTTCATTATCTTATATGATAATATTTTATGTATTTCTTATGTGATTACCAAATTCGAATTACGTCAGAGTAGGTGATATTTGGTACTATGAGTCACTCTCCTTAAATCTGTATAAATTAAGATTTTGTACTATTAAAATATTGGGTCCTTCCAACTCTTTCTCTTTATAACTCTTATAAAGTTGGTCATCCAAATAAATATGGTTCAAGATAAATTGTAACAACCCAATTTTCAAGAAAAAATTTTCATTTTTAAAATATCAAAACATTTTAAATTATCCATAAAATCTCAAGAACAATTGTTTTCAATGATATAAATCGACAAAATTTATTTCAAATATTAGAATGTCCCAAAAGAAAAACGTCTGTGAGAGAGTGCATGCCGCACCATCAAGTCTTGCCCTTGGCCTTGGGGTTAGATGTACCTGAACAAATCCATAAATTGTAAGCTAATGCTTAGTGATTTCCCAAGAGCATACCCCACACATAATCCTCATAAAGACATATCATATTAGCTATAAAGGCTACATATACAACATAAGCCATGCATAAAAAATATAAGGATGCCATGGGGTCTTCCCAAGGTCTTATCCAAGATACCATGGGCTCCCCCACATGGTCTTACACCTATGTGCCATGGTCCCCCATGGTCTTTAGCAAGAAAGCCATGGGCTCCCCCACATGGCCTTACGTCTAAGTATGATGGGCTCCTCACTTGGTATTTACTTGAAAATACATAGGCTCCCCCACATGGTCATGTCCATAGGAAGATCCCACGACACTTGGATGTAAGACCATGTGCGGGAGCCCATGAATTTCCAGCTACAGACCATAGAGGCTGCCCATCGCACTTGGATAATATGGAGAGAGAGAGACAAAGACACACAGAGAGAGAGAGAGAGAGAGAGAGAGAGAAATGGAGAAAATATGGAGGGTACGTGTACAGGAATGGGTAAGGAAAGCTAAATAATTTTATTTTTTTATTATTTCTAATTTAAAAAGGTATTAACATAAATATAAGAAAATGGAAAAGAAATTAGAGAGAAAAACAGTCTTTTCAAAGGACAAAAACCATGACAATTTCTTCATTTTGCATCCAACATGCAAGTTGAAAACTTTTTGGACCTTATCCACAATTGTATGAAAACCACAGGGAACAATTTTGCAGTTTTGGTCTATCAAGAATATTACTAAATTTCTTTTGGGTTACATACCATGAGAAAGACACCTCATTTGAAATCTATCTCTTTTCATTACAATTCTTTTGTCTACGAACTATAGTTATGCCATTGTATTAATTAACATCTAAAACAAAAGAAAGAATATTGTGTTGCTCTAAGAGTTGCTACATTGATGGTCACGATTGATTTATGATCAATGGTAGAATGTAGAGAACCGACCGAAATGGCAATACTATAAATAGCTTTTTAGTAGTGTTGTTCACACCATTTTATACCATAAATAGAATGAGGTGAATATCTGTAACAAGCGATTCTTATTTTGACAACTAAGAACGACACTATACTATATATAACTATATACATTCACTTTTTATCTAAGTATATACTTCAACAAAAATATTCACCAACTATATATATATATATATATATATATATATATATATATATATAAGCTTAAGTGATTTACATCCTCTTACACTATTTTCCTTGTTTGTTCTCCATTTTCACCACATCTTAATGGCACATATATCTCCTAACGATGTCACTTAGGTTTCAGAGGCATCTAGAAATGCAATCATTAAGGGTTGGTTCATGGATTCTAGTGCCACTGTTCATGTCTGCCACTCCCTTCATAAGTTCATTTCATACTGCCCCATCACACAAGCCGGAGTTGTTATGGGAAGTAATGCTAAGGAACCAATTTCAAGGTGAGGGAACTTTTGAAATTCATTTAGCCTCAGGAAATATATTAATGCTTTCTAATGTGCTTCACGTTCCATCGATTAGCAAATGTTGGATTTACATGAGTTAATTGGATACTAAAGGTTTTCGTGTTTCTTTTGGATATGTTAAGGTAATTATCGACAAAGGAAGATTTATTATACGTGAAGGACACATGCAAGGTGGCATGTGTAAATTGGATGAGGCTCCTCAAAATTTTATCATTATATTTGGTGATTCTACTTGTTTTCCTACCCCCAACACAGAAAAATCCCAATTATAGTAAACATGTTAAGTCAATTGATAAGTATAATGTTCTTCGTTTACAATGTTTTCATTATCTTATATGATAATATTTTATGTATTTCTTATGTGATTACCAAATTCGAATTTCGTCAGAGTAGTGATTTTTGGTACTATGCGTCACCCTCGTTAAATCTGTATAAATTAGGATTTTGTACTATTAAAATATTTGGTGCTCCCAACTCTTTCTCTTTATAACTCTTATAAAGTTGGCGATCCAAATAAATATGGTTCAAGATAAATTGTAACATCCCAATTTTCTCGAAAAAAATTTCACTTTTAAAATATCAAAACTTTTCCAATTATCCATAAAACCTCAAGAACAATTGTTTTCAATTTCATAAATCATAAAAATTTATTTCAAATATTAGAATGTCCCAAAAGAAAAACGCCTATGAGAGAGTGCATGCCGCACCATCAAGTCTTGCCCTTGGCCTTGGGGTTAGATGTACCTGAACAAATCCACAAATTGTAAGCTAATGCTTAGTGATTTCCCAAGAGCATACCCCACACATAATTCTCATAAAGACATATCATATTAGCTATAAAGGCTACATATACATCATAAGCCATGCATAAAAAAAGATAAGGATGTCGTGGGGTCATTCCAAGGTCTTATCCAAGATACCATGGGCTCCCCCACATGGTCTTACACCTATGTGCTATGGTCCCCCATGGTCTTTAGTTAGAAAGCCATGGGCTCCCCCACATGGCCTTACGTCTAAGTATGATGGGCTCCTCACATGGTATTTACTTGAAAATACATAGGCTCCCCCACATGGTCATGTCCATAGGAAGATCCCACGACACTTGGATGTAAGACCATGTGCGGGAGCCCGTGAATTTCCGATTACAGACCGTAGAGGGTGCCCATGACACTTAGATAATATGGAGAGAGAGAGAGAGACAAAGACAGAGAGAGAGAGAGAGAGAGAAATGGAGATAATATGGAGGGTACGAGTACAGGAATGGGTAAGGAAAGCTAAATATTTTTATTTTTTTTATTATTTTTAATTTAAAAAGGAATTAACATAAATATAAGAAAATGGAAAAGAAATTAGAGAGAAAAACAGTCTTTTCAAGGGACTAAAACCATGATAATTTCTTCATTTTGGATCCAACATGCAAGTTGAAAAATTTTTGGACCTTATCCACAATTGTATAAAAACCACAGGGAACAATTTTGCAGTTTTGGTCTATCAAGAATATTACTAAATTTCTTTTAGGTTACATACCATGAGAAAGACACCTCATTTGAAATCTATCTCTTTTCATTACAATTCTTTTGTCTATGAACTATAGTTATGCCATTGTATTAATTAACATCTAAAACAAAAGAAAGAATATTGTGTTGCTCTAAGAGTTGCTACATTGATAATCACGGTTGATTTATGATCAATGGTAGAATGTAGAGAACCGACCGAAATGGCAATACTATAAATAGCTTTTTAGTAGTGTTGTTCACACCATTTTATACCATAAATAGAATGAGGTGAATATCTATAACAAGAGATTCTTATTTTGACAACTAATAACGAGACTATACTATATATAGCTATATACATTCACTTTTTATCTAAGTATATACTTCAACAAAAATATTCACCAACTATATATATATATATATATATATATATATATGTGTATATATATATATATATATATATATATATATATATATATATATATATATATATATATATATATATATAAGCTGAAGTGATTTACATCCTCTTACACTATTTTCCTTGTTTTTTCTCCATTTTCACCACAGCTTAATGGCACATATATCTCCTAACGATGTCACTTAGGTTTCAGAGGCATCTGGAAATGCAATCATTAAGGGTTGGTTCAAGGATTCTAGTGCCACTATTCATGTCTGCCACTCCCTTCATAAGTTCATTTCATATTGTCCCATCACACAAGCCGGAGTTGTTATGGGAAGTAATGTAAAGGAACCAATTTCAAGGTGAGGGCACTTTTGAAATTCATTTAGCCTCAGGAAATATATTAATGCTTTCTAATGTGCTTCACGTTCCATCGATTAGAAAATGTTGGATTTCCGTGAGTCAATTGGATACTAAAGGTTTTCGTGTTTCTTTTGGATATGTTAAGGTAATTATCGATGAAGGGAGATTTATTATAGGTGAAGGACACATCCAAGGTGGCATGTATAAACTGGATGAGGCTCCTCAAAATTTTATCATTATATTTGGTGATTCTTCTTGTTTTCCTACCCCCAACACAGAAAAATCCCAATTATAGAAAACATGTTAAGTCAATTGATAAGTATAATGTTCTTCGTTTACAATGTTTTCATTATCTTATATGATAATATTTTATGTATTTCTTATGTGATTACCAAATTCGAATTACGTCAGAGTAGGTGATATTTGGTACTATGAGTCATTCTCCTTAAATCTGTATAAATTAAGATTTTATACTATTAAAATATTTGGTCCTCCCAACTCTTTCTCTTTGTAACTCTTATAAAGTTGGTCATGCAAATAAATATGGTTCAAGATAAATTGTAACAACCAAATTTTCACGAAAAAATTTTCATTTGTAAATAATCAAAACATTTTCAATTATCCATAAAATCTCAAGAACAATTGTTTTCAATTTCATAAATCGACAGAATTTATTTCAAATATTAGAATGTCCCAAAAGAAAAACGTCTGTGAGAGAGTGCATGCCGCACCATCAAGTCTTGCCCTTGGCCTTGGGGTTAGATGTACCTGAAAAAATCCACAAATTGTAAGCTAATGCTTAGTGATTTCCCAAGAGCATACCCCACACATAATCCACATAAAGACATATCATATTAGCTATAAAGGCTACATATACAACATAAGCCATGCATAAAAAAATATAAGAATGTTGTGGGGCCATCCCAAGGTCTTATCCAAGATACCATGGGCTCCCCCACATGGTCTTACACCTATGTGCCATGGTCCCCCATGATCTTTAGCTAGAAAGCCATGGGCTCCCTCACATGGCCTTACGTCTAAGTATGATGGGCTCCTCACATGGTATTTACTTGAAAATACATAGGCTCCCCCACATAGTCATGTCCATAGGAAGATCCCACGATACTTGGATGTAAGACCATGTGCGGGAGCCCATGAATTTCAAGCTAGAGACTATAGAGGGTGCCCATCGCACTTGGATAATATGGAGAGAGGGAAAAAGACAGAGAGAGAGAGAGAGAGAGAGAGAGAGAGAGATAAATGGAGATAATATGGAGGGTTCGAGTACAGGAATGAGTAAGGAAAGCTAAATACTTTTATTTTTTTATTATTTCTAATTTAATTAGGTATTAACTTAAAGATAAGCAAATGGAAAAAAATTAGGAAGAAAAACAGTCTTTTCAAGGGACTAAAACCATGATAATTTCTTCATTTTGGATCCAACATGCAAGTTGAATACTTTTTGGACCTTATCCACAATTGTATGAAAACCACAGGGAACAATTTTGTAGTTTTGGTCTATCAAGAATATTACTAAATTTCTTTTGGGTTACATACCATGAGAAAGACACCTCATTTGAAATTTATCTCTTTTCATTACAATTTTTTTTGTCTACGAACTATAGTTAAGTGATTGTATTAATTAACATCTAAAACAAAAGAAATAATATTGTGTTGCTCTAAGAGTTGCTACATTGATGATCACGGTTGATTTATGATCAATGGTAGAATGTAGAGAACCGACCGAAATGGCAATACTATAAATAGCTTTTTAGTAGTGTTGTTCACACCATTTTATACCATAAATAGAATGAGGTGAATATTTGTAACAAGAGATTCTTATTTTGACAACTAATAACGACACTATACTATATATAGCTATATACATTCACTTTTTATCTAAGTATATACTTCAACAAAAATATTCACCAACTATATATATATATATATATATATATATATATATATATATATATATATATATATATATATATAAGCTTAAGTTATTTACATCCTCTTACACTATTTTCCTTGTTTGTTCTCAATTTTCACCACAGCTTAATGGCACATATATCTCCTAACGATGTCACTTAGGTTTCAGAGGCATCTGGAAAAGCAATCATTAAGGGTTGGTTCGTGGCTTCTAGTGCCACTGTTCATGTCTGCCACTCCCTTCATAAGTTCATTTCATATTGTCCCATCACACAAGCCGAAGTTGTTATGGGAAGTAACGTAAAGGAACCAATTTCAAGGTGACGACACTTTTGAAATTCATTTAGCCTCAGGAAATATATTAATGCTTTCTAATGTGCTTCACGTTCCATCGATTAGCAAATGTTGGATTTACGTGAGTCAATGGGACACTAAAGGTTTTCGTGTTTCTTTTGGATATGTTAACGTAATTATCGACGAAGGAAGATTTATTATAGGTGAAGGACACATCCAAGGTGGCATATATAAACTGGATGAGGCTCCTCAAAATTTTATCATTATATTTGGTGATGCTTCTTGTTTTCCTACCCCCAACATAGTAAAATCCCAATTATAGTAAACATGTTAAGTCAATTGATAAGTATAATGTTCTTCGTTTACAATGTTTTCATTATCTTATATGATAATATTTTATGTATTTCTTATGTGATTACCAAATTCGAATTACGTCAGAGTAGGTGATATTTGGTACTATGAGTCATTCTCCTTAAATCTGTATAAATTAAGATTTTATACTATTAAAATATTTGGTCCTCCCAACTCTTTCTCTTTATAACTCTTATAAATTTGGTCATGCAAATAAATATGGTTCAAGATAAATTGTAACAACCAAATTTTCACGAAAAAATTTTCATTTGTAAATAATCAAAACATTTTCAATTATCCATAAAATCTCAAGAACAATTGTTTTCAATTTCATAAATCGACAGAATTTATTTCAAATATTAGAATGTCCCAAAAGAAAAACGCCTGTGAGAGAGTGCATGCCGCACCATCAAGTCTTGCCCTTGGCCTTGGGGTTAGATGTACCTGAAAAAATCCACAAATTGTAAGCTAATGCTTAGTGATTTCCCAAGAGCATACCCCACACATAATCCTCATAAAGACATATCATATTAGCTATAAAGGCTACATATACAACATAAGCCATGCATAAAAAAATATAAGAATGTCGTGGGGCCATCCCAAGGTCTTATCCAAGATACCATGGGCTCCCCCACATGGTCTTACACCTATGTGCCATGGTCCCCCATGATCTTTAGCTAGAAAGCCATGGGCTCCCTCACATGGCCTTACGTCTAAGTATGATGGGCTCCTCACATGGTATTTACTTGAAAATACATAGGCTCCCCCACATAGTCATGTCCATAGGAAGATCCCACGATACTTGGATGTAAGACCATGTGCGGGAGCCCATGAATTTCCAGCTAGAGACTATAGAGGGTGCCCATCGCACTTGGATAATATGGAGAGAGGGACAAAGACAGAGAGAGAGAGAGAGAGAGAGAGAGAGAGAGATAAATGGAGATAATATGGAGGGTTCGAGTACAGGAATGAGTAAGGAAAGCTAAATACTTTTATTTTTTTATTATTTCTAATTTAATTAGGTATTAACTTAAAGATCAACAAATGGAAAAAAATTAGGGAGAAAAACAGTCTTTTCAAGGGACTAAAACCATGATAATTTCTTCATTTTGGATCCAACATGCAAGTTGAATACTTTTTGGACCTTATCCACAATTGTATGAAAACCACAGGGAACAATTTTGTAGTTTTGGTCTATCAAGAATATTACTAAATTTCTTTTGGGTTACATACCATGAGAAAGACACCTCATTTGAAATTTATCTCTTTTCATTACAATTTTTTTTGTCTACGAACTATAGTTAAGTGATTGTATTAATTAACATCTAAAACAAAAGAAATAATATTGTGTTGCTCTAAGAGTTGCTACATTGATGATCACGGTTGATTTATGATCAATGGTAGAATGTAGAGAACCGACCGAAATGGCAATACTATAAATAGCTTTTTAGTAGTGTTGTTCACACCATTTTATACCATAAATAGAATGAGGTGAATATCTGTAACAAGAGATTCTTATTTTGACAACTAATAACGACACTATACTATATATAGCTATATACATTCACTTTTTTATCTAAGTATATACTTCAACAAAAATATTCACCAACTATATATATATATATATATATATATATATATATATATATATATATATATATATATATATATATATATATATATATATAAGCTTAAGTTATTTACATCCTCTTACACTATTTTCCTTGTTTGTTCTCAATTTTCACCACAGCTTAATGGCACATATATCTCCTAACGATGTCACTTAGGTTTCAGAGGCATCTGGAAAAGCAATCATTAAGGGTTGGTTCGTGGCTTCTAGTGCCACTGTTCATGTCTGCCACTCCCTTCATAAGTTCATTTCATATTGTCCCATCACACAAGCCGAAGTTGTTATGGGAAGTAACGTAAAGGAACCAATTTCAAGGTGACGACACTTTTGAAATTCATTTAGCCTCAGGAAATATATTAATGCTTTCTAATGTGCTTCACGTTCCATCGATTAGCAAATGTTGGATTTACATGAGTCAATGGGACACTAAAGGTTTTCGTGTTTCTTTTGGATATGTTAACGTAATTATCGACGAAGGAAGATTTATTATAGGTGAAGGACACATCCAAGGTGGCATATATAAACTGGATGAGGCTCCTCAAAATTTTATCATTATATTTGGTGATGCTTCTTGTTTTCCTACCCCCAACATAGTAAAATCCCAATTATAGTAAACATGTTAAGTCAATTGATCAGTATAATGTTCTTCGTTTACAATGTTTTCATTATCTTATATGATAATATTTTATGTATTTCTTATGTGATTACCAAATTCGAATTACGTCAGAGTAGGTGATCTTTGGTACTATGAGTCACTCTCCTTAAATCTGTATAAATTAAGATTTCGTACTATTAAAATATTTGGTCCTCGCAACTCTTTCTCTTTATAAGTCTTATAAAGTTGGTCATCCAAATAAATATGGTTCAAGATAAATTGTAACAACCCAATTTTCACGAAAAAATTTTCATTTTTAAAATATCAAAACATTTTCAATTATCCATAAAATCTCAAGAACAATTGTTTTCAATTTCATAAATCGACAAAATTTATTTCAAATATTAGAATGTCCCAAAAGAAAAACGCCTGTGAGAGACTGCATGCCGCACCATCAAGTCTTGCCCTTGGCCTTGGGGTTAGATGTACCTGAACAATTCCACAAATTGTAAGCTAATGCTTAGTGATTTCCGAAGAGCATACCCCACACATAATCCTCATAAATACATATCATATTAGCTATAAAGGCTACATATACAACATAAGCCATGCATAAAAAAATATAAGGATGCCATGGGTTTATCCCAAGGTCTTATCCAAGATACCATGGGCTCCCCCACATGGTCTTACACCTATGTGCTATGGTCCCCCATGGTCTTTAGCTATAAAGCCATGGGCTCCCCCACATGGCCTTACGTCTAAGTATGATGGGCTCCTCACTTGGTATTTACTTGAAAATACATAGGCTCCCCCACATGGTCATGTCCATAGGAAGATCCCACAACACTTGGATGTAAGACCATGTGCGGGAGCCCATTAATTTCCAGCTACAGACCATAGAGGGTGCCCATCGCACTTGGATAATATGGAGAGAGAGATAGAGAGAGAGAGACAAAGACAAAGAGAGAGAGAGAGAGAGAGAGAGAGAGAGAGAGAAATGGAGATAATATGGAGGGTACGAGTACAGGAATGGGTAAGGAAAGCTAAATATTTTTATTTTTTTATTATTTCTAATTTAAAAAGGTATTAACATAAATATAAGAAAATGGAAAAGAAATTAGAGAGAAAAACAGTCTTTTCAAGGGACTAAAACCATGATAATTTCTTCATTTTGGATCTAACATGCAAGTTGAAAACTTTTTGGACCTTGTCCACAATTGTATGAAAACCACAGGGAACAATTTTGCAGTTTTGGTCTATCAAGAATATTACTAAATTTCTTTTGGGGTACATACCATGAGAAAGACACCTCATTTGAAATCTATCTCTTTTCATTACAATTCTTTTTTCTACGAACTATAGTTATGCCATTGTATTAATTAACATCTAAAACAAAAGATGGAATATTGTGTTGCTCTAAGAGTTGCTACATTGATGATCACGGTTGATTTATGATCAATGGTAGAATGTAGAGAACCAACCGAAATGGCAATACTATAAATAGATTTTTAGTAGTGTTGTTCACACCATTTTATACCATAAATAGAATGAGTTGAATATCTGTAACAAGAGATTCTTATTTTGACAACTAATAACGACACTATACTATATATAGCAATATACATTCACTTTTTATCGAAGTATATACTTCAACAAAAATATTCACCAACTATATATATATATATATATATATATATATATATATATATATATATAATCTTAAGTGATTTACATCCTCTTACTCTTTTTTCCTTGTTTGTTCTCCATTTTCACCACAGCTTAATGGCACATATATCTCCTAACGATGTCACTTAGGTTTCAGAGGCATCTGGAAATGCAATCATTAAGGGTTGGTTCATGGATTCTAGTGCCACTGTTCATGTCTGCCACTCCCTTCATAAGTTCATTTCATACTGTCCCATCACACAAGCCAGAGTTGTTATGGGAAGTAATGTAAAGGAACCAATTTCAAGGTGAGGGAACTTTTGAAATTTATTTAGCCTCAGGAAATATATTAATGCTTTCTAATGTGCTTCACGTTCCATCGATTAGCAAATGTTGGATTTACGTGACTCAATTGGATACTAAAGTTTTATGTGTTTCTTTTGGATATGTTAAGCTAATTATCGACGAAGGAAGATTTATTATAGGTGAAGGACACATCCAAGGTGGCATGTATAAACTGGATGAGGCTCCTCAAAATTTTATTATTATATTTGGTGATTCTTCTTGTTTTCCTACCTCCAACACAGAAAAATCCCAATTATAGTAAACATGTTAAATCAATTGATAAGTATAGTCTTCTTCGTTTACAATGTTTTCATTATCTTATATGATAATATTTTATGTTTTTCTTATGTGATTACCAAATTCGAATTACGTCAGAGTAGATGATATTTGGTACTATGAGTCACCCTCCTTAAATCTATATAAATTAAGATTTTGTACTATTAAAATATTTGGTCCCCCAACTCTTTCTCTTTATAACTCTTATAAAGTTGGTCATCCAAATAAATATGGTTCAAGATAAATTTTAACAACCCAATTTTCACGAAAAAATTTTCATTTTTAAAATATCAAAACATTTTAAATTATCCATAAAATCTTAAGAAAAATTGTTTTCAATTTCATAAATCGACAAAATTTATTTCAAATATTAGAATGTCCCAAAAGAAAAACGCTTGTGAGAGAGTGCATGCCATACCATCAAGTCTTGCCCTTGGCCTTGGGGTTAGATGTACCTGAACAAATCCACAAATTGTAAGCTAATGCTTAGTGATTTCCCAAGAGCATACCCCACACATAATCCTCATAAAGGCATATCATATTAGCTATAAAGGCTACATATACAACATAAGTCATGCATAAAAAAATATAAGGATGTCGTGGGGTCATCCCAAGGTCTTATCCAAGATACTATGGGCTCCCCCACATGGTCTTACACCTATGTGCCATGGTCCCCCATGGTCTTTATCTAGAAAGCCATGGGCTCCCCCACATGGCCTTACGTCTAAGTATGATGGGCTCCTCACATGGTATTTACTTGAAAATACATAGGCTCCCCCACATGGTCATGTCCATAGGAAGATCCCACGACACTTGGATGTAAGACGATGTGCGGGAGACCATGAATTTCCAGCTACAGACCTAAGAGGGTGCCCATCGCACTTGGATAATATGGAGAGAGAGAGAGAGAGAGACAAAGACAGAGAGAGAGAGAGAGAGAAATGGAGATAATATGGAGGGTTCGAGTACACGAATGGGTAAGGAAAGCTAAATATTTTTATTTTTTTATTATTTCTAATTTAAAAAGGTACTAACATAAAGATAAGAAAATGGAAAAGAAATTAAAGAGAAAAACAGTCTTTTCAAGGGATTAAAACCATGATAATTTCTTCATTTTGGATCCAACATGCAAGTTGAAAACTTTTTGGACCTTATCCACAATTGTATGAAAACCACAGGGAATAATTTTGCAGTTTTGGTCTATCAAGAATATTACTAAATTTCTTTTGTTTTACATACCATGAGAAAGACACCTCATTTGAAATCTATCTCTTTTCATTACAATTCTTTTGTCTACGAACTATAGTTATGCCATTGCATTAATTAACATCTAAATCAAAAGAAAGAATATTGTATTACTCTAAGAGTTGCTACATTGATGATCACGGTTGATTTATGATCAATGGTAAATGTAGAGAACCGACCGAAATGGCAATACTATAAATAGATTTTTAGTAGTGTTGTTCACACCATTTTATACCATAAATAGAATGAGGTGAAGATCTGTAACAAGAAATTCTTATTTTGACAACTAATAACGACACTATACTATATATAGCTATATACATTCACTTTTTATCTAAGTATATACTTCAACAAAAATATTCACCAACTATATATATATATATATATATATATATATATATATATATATATATATATATATATATATATATATATAAGCTTAAGTGATTTACATCCTCTTACACTATTTTCCTTGTTTGTTCTCCATTTTCACCACAGCTTAATGGCACATATATCTCCTAACGGTGTCACTTAGGTTTCAGAGGCATCTGGAAATGCAATCATTAAGGGTTGGTTCATGGATTCTATCGCCACTATTCATGTATGCTACTCCCTTCATAAGTTCATTTCATACCGTCCCATCACACAAGTCGGAGTTGTTATGGGAAGTAATGTAAAGGAACCAATTTCAAGGTGAGGGAACTTTTGAAATTCATTTAGCCTCAGGAAATATATTATTACTTTCTAATGTGCTTCACGTTCCATCGATTAGCAAATGTTGGATTTACGTGAGTCAGATGGATACTAAGGGTTTTCGTGTGTCTTTTGGATATGTTAAGGTAATTATCGACGAAGGAAGATTAATTATAGGTGAAGGACACATCCAAGGTGGCATGTATAAACTGGATGAGGCTCCTGAAAACTTTATCATTATATTTGGTGATTCTTCTTGTTTTCCTACCCCCAACACAGTAAAATCCCAATTATAGTAAACATGTTAAGTCAATTGATCAGTATAATGTTCTTCGTTTACAATGTTTTCATTATCTTATATGATAATATTTTATGTATTTCTTATGTGATTACCAAATTCGAATTACGTCAGAGTAGGTGATATTTGGTACTATGAGTCACTCTCCTTAAATCTGTATAAATTAAGATTTTGTACTATTAAAATATTTGGTCCTCCCAACTCTTTCTCTTTATAACTCTTATAAAGTTATTCATCCAAATAAATATGGTTCAAGATAAATTGTAACAACCCAATTTTCACGAAAAAAATTTCATTTTTAAAATATCAAAACATTTTCAATTATTCATAAAATCTCAAGCACAATTGTTTTCAATTTCATAAATCGACAAAATTTATTTCAAATATTAGAATGTCCAAAAAGAAAAACGCCTGTGAGAGAGTGCATGTCGCACCATCAAGTCTTGCCCTTGGCCTTAGGGTTAGATGTACCTGAACAAATCCACAAATTGTAAGCTAATGCTTAGTGATTTCCGAAGAGCTTACCCCACACATAATCCTTATAAAAACATATCATATTAGCTATAAAGGCGACATATACAACATAAGCCATGCGTAAAAAAATATAAGGATGTCGTGGAGTCATCCCAAGGTCTTATCCAAGATACCATGGGCTCCCCCACATGGTCTTACACCTATGTGCTATGGTCCCCCATGGTCTTTAGCTAGAAAGCCATGGGCTCCCCCACATAGCCTTACGTCTAAGTATGATGGGCTCCTCACTTGGTATTTACTTGAAAATACATAGGCTCCCCCACATGGTCATGTCCATAGGAAGATCCCACGACACTTGGATGTAAGACCATGTGCGGGAGCCCATGAATTTCCAGCTATAGACCATAGAGGGTGCCCATCACACTTGGATAATATGGAGAGAGAGACAAAGATAGATAGAGAGAGAGAGAGAGAGAAATGGAGATAATATAGAGGGTACGAGTACAGGAATTGGTAAGGAAAGCTAAATATTTTTATTTTTTTTATTATTTCTAATTTAAAAAGGTATTAACATAAATATAAGAAAATGGAAAAGAAATTAGAGAGAAAAACAATCTTTTCAAGGGATTAAAACCATGATAATTTCTTCATTTTGGATCCAACATGCAAGTTGAAAACTTTTTGGACCTTATCCATAATTTTATGAAAACCACAGGGAACAATTTTGCAGTTTTGGTCTATCAAGAATATTACTAAATTTCTTTTGGGTTACATACCATGAGAAAGACACGTCATTTGAAATCTATCTCTTTTCATTACAATTCTTTTGTGTACGAACTATAGTTATGCCATTGTATTAATTAACATCTAAAACAAAAGAAAGAATATTGTGTTGCTCTAAGAGTTGTTACATTGATGATCACGGTTGATTTATGACCAATGGTAGAATGTAGAGAACCGACCGAAATGGCAATACTATAAATAGCTTTTTAGTAGTGTTGTTCACACCATTTTATACCATAAATAGAATGAGGTGAATATCTGTAACAAGAGATTCTTATTTTGACAACTAATAACGACACTATACTATATATAGCTATATACATTCACTTTTTATCTATGTATATACTTCAACAAAAATATTCACCAACTATATATATATATGGTTGAAGAGAGAGAGAGAGAGAGAGAAATGGAGATAATATGGAGAGAGAGAGAGAGACAAAGACAGAAAGAGAGAGAGAGAGAGAGAAATGGAGATAATATGGAGGGTACAAGTACAGGAATGGGTAAGGAAAGCTAAATATGGAGAGAGAGAGAGAGAGAGAGAGAGACAAAGACAGAGAGAGAGAGAGAGAAATGGAGATAATATGGAGGGCTCGAGTACAGGAATGGGTAAGGAAAGATAAATATTTTTATTTTTTTTTATTATTTCTAATTTAAAAAGGTATGAACATAAATATATAAAAATGGAAAAGAAATTAGAGAGAAAAACAGTCTTTTCAAGGGACTAAAACCATGATATTAAAGATGTTATATCAGTTGATAAGTCTAATGTTCTTGGTTTACAATGTGATTATCAAATTCAAATTACGTCTAAGTATGTGATATTGGTACTATAAGTCACTTTCCTTAAAGCTATATAAATTAAGATTATTTACTATTAAAATATTTGGTCCTCCCAACTCTTTATCTTTATAACTCTTAAAAAGGAGGTCATCCAAATCAATATGGTTCAAGACAAATTGTAACAACCCAATTTTCACCAGAAAATTTTCATTTTTAAAATATCAAAAGATTTCCAATTATCCATAAAATCTCAAGAACAATTTTTTTCAATTTCATACATTGTCAAACTTTATTTCAAATATTTGAGTGTCCCAAATGAAAATCGACTGTGAGAGAGTGCATGCCGCGCCATCAAGCCTTGCCCTTGCCCTTGGGCTTAGATGTACCTGAAACAAATCCACAAACTGTAAGCTAATTCTTAGTGAGTTCCCCCGAGCATACCCTACACACAATCCGCATAAACACATATCATAATAGCTATAAAAGCTACACATGGTCTTACACCTAAGTGCCATGCCCCCATGTTCTTTAGCAAGAATGCCATGGGCTCCCCCAGATGATCTTACATCCGTGTACCATGGGCTCCTTCCATGGTCTTTACTTGAAAAGCCATGGGCTGCCTCACATTGTCTTATATCCTAGTGTCATGGGCTCCTCCTATGGTCTTTAGCTGGAAATTAATGCGCTCCCCAACTTGTCACAACCCCGAAATACCATAATTATCCTCAAAGTCAACCCTGGTCGAAGTCAAGGTCAATAGTCCATGTTGACCTCAACTCGTCGAGTGCATCCAGCAACTCGTCGAGTTTCCTGAGTAACTCGTCAACTTACCGACTTACTTGTGTAACTCGTCGAGTTCCTCAATGTCCGGAAGACCGAAAACTCACATAGACGGAAAACTCCAATACTTCACAGAAATCACTCAGAATCTCGAAAATGGGTAAACCCTACCCGACTCGTGGAGTTGGCTAACGGACGCGACGAGTTCCTTCAGTTCTTTTTGTGTTCAAATATTTTTAAGCTACCCCAAAGCTCCAGATTGCAGATCTAGCCTCCTAAGGCATGGTTTCCATGTAAGGTTGCCAACTTTACGTGCATGAAAGCACTTAAAAACCAAAACCAAGCTAAGGTAGGGGTTTTAGCCAAAGAAAAAAGCCAATGCTTGATAAATTTAATGAGTTTATAACTCTAAGGACTTAGAGGACTCCAAATCTGAAGTTACAACTTCATATCATGCCTAATACCAGAAATACTCTACATATGTACTAAAAATGACGTTTAAGCTAAGAAAAGGGGATCTAATGCTAGAATGATCAACTAAACAACTTGTTACCTTCAAATGGATGCCCAAACATTGTAGATAGTGGATCTACAATCTCTTTCCCGTTCCAAACTTCTCAACCTTCAAACTTCTTCAACAAAAGGCACCAAAAGCAGTTTCTTAGTCTCACAAGAACAAGGAAGCAACAATAACAGATAGAGTTTCTTCTCTGGGTAATGAAGTGGTAAAGGAGGCCGTAAGAGGCGGATTAGTCCTTTATATAGGCTGCAAACCCTAAAAATTACAGTTTTCCTTTACAACGCCTACTTGTCGAGTCAGGGCCTTTTGACTCGTCGAGTAGGATTTAAATCCCGCGTCCTCATAAATGATCTCTACTCGACGAGTTGCAGCTCCCCAACTCGTCGAGTCCTAGCCTAAAACCCTAAAACTAGAAAAATTAAATGATACCAGGAATAGGTGTTACATAAATCAAGTATATTGAAACATATTCATTTAAAACTCTCAACCATTCAACTTATGTTAATTAATTGTTATGTTAATTCAAATGTTTATCTATATAAGAAGATTATTTAATGTTTGGTTACTTACAATCAAAGAAAGAGGTGAATGATACATATGTTGGGAAGAACTATATGTATGTATGATAATCAAGGTTTTTAAAGCCTGAAAGCAATTTAATTAGGTGATTTTCTCAATTTTAATTTATAGTCAAATGTTTTTCATTCTACTTTCATTATATTTCAACTAGACGAATTCCTGCGCGTTCCGCAGCGTAGGTTAAAAATAAATTCTGTTAAAATGTTGAAAACTATATGTTTAAAGTGGTTATGTTATTGACATTAACTTTGACATAATATTTTGAAGAATATTATTAATTGACATCAACCCACCTTCCTCACTAATAAAATTAAATATAATCATCTATTTATATATTATTTTTAACAATAGTTATGATTGATTAATTTAATTTTTTTTACTTATGTGATTATTTTGTAATTTCAATAATGATGTTAATTTATAATACAATTTATTTGTTGTTAACGTTATGTAATTTATAAATTGATGTTATTATCATTTAAAATTATTGTTCTTTAGTTTTAAACTACTTATTATTATTAATATGTTAAAGAAGACGTTTAAGAAAAACTTAATATCACTACTAAAATGTGAAACATACACTAAATAATAAACTGATAAGATACACAATTTACATTTCAAAAGAGACTTGCATGGATAATATGGCATATCAATGAGTTTTATAATTTTATTTTATTATTTATAATTATGGTTCATTAGTTTTAAAACCACTTATTATTATTAATAAACGAAATAAAACTTTTAAAAGATACTTATTATTATAAATAAAATGTTAAACATATAGTAAAATATAAAGTGATAAGATAGACAATTTATATTTTATCGAGAATTATATGGATACTATGGATAATATTGCATATCCATGATTTTTATTAATTATTCTTTGAAGCAACACAAACATACAAACATATATACAATATTTAATAAAATATTATGTATATCACTTTCCATGACAGATGATCAACAACATGAATATAACCTAATCTACATTAAAGTTTCAAGCACAAGATATAATGATTGTCTTAAAAGAATACTTAAACCAAGAAAAACATAAAAAAGAATAAGTATATAACAAACTTACAAATTAAAAACTTTAACATAATAACATGGCTCAAAAAATGGTTCAAAGCCCTCAAACGAACACAAAACCTTTAAACTTGTTTTCTTTGTGAATTTTGTATGTGATTCGTATTTGTGTGCCTACTCAAAGAGAATGACATTCTTATAGTGGACTATCCTTTAATTTCTTATTAAACATATTATATAAGTTATAAAACCTTTCATGATGTGTGATTAATTACTACGAAGGTAAAAATGTGTGGGGGTTTCAAATGCATGATGTGTTTGGAAATTTGTGGTGGGGTTTCAAATGCATTAGATGATAGAAAAAATGCCTCCTTTATATGGAGCCTTGCAAGTATTCTAGTTTTGAAGTTTGAAATAATGTTTGAGAAATGTAGAAAATTCCAACTAAAGGATCAACAGTCAATCGTAAAATTTGTCACTATGTGCTTACTGGAAAACATCTTCACCGTTTAATGCTCACTTCGACCACACTTCTCACCAAATGCAGAATATCGATAGCGTCAGATATTGTTGAAGTGCTCACTTAGTCTCTGACTAGGAAAGAAAATGCATCTGTCGCCGGAGTGTAGTCTTCACCTCTCTACTTTCTGTGAGCCACGGTATCTGTCCTTCGAGTCTCCGACGAGTTAGCATTAACTCGTAGTGTTTTCCATTGTATACTAGTCTTAATGAAAATTAGCTATTAGTCTGTTTAACTTTATTGTCGTTCAAGAAAAAAGAAGAAGCTAAAACGTAAAAGGCCGCAAAAATTATTAATCCAATTTAGGTGTTTTGCAAACCTAATTTTGATTTTCTAAACATAAAATTTTAGGAAAATCGTTAACACTTCAAAAAAAATTTACTTCTTTAAAGTAGTTGTAACTGAAATTTTCATAAACTTATTAATTGGTAGTTAAATTCAAATGTTTTAAGTTTATTATTTGTTAATTCTAATTAACGTATAATTGTGTTTTGAAAATAAAAATTGGATAAGGTTAATTTAATTATTGCTTGTTACCATAGAAGATGGGTTCAATAGATGAAAAGGAAGGAAGATATTAGATGAGGACAAAGTGAAGCAAATAGTCACAAGAGGTGAAGGGTGAGGAAGGAGATGAAGAAAAGTGTATATATATATATATATATATATATATATATATATATATATATATATATATATATATATATATATATATATATATATATATATATATATATATATGGAGTGAGAGATGTTTTATTTATATTTCGTAAGCTAATTAGTATTTTTTTTATTTCTAATTTAAAAAGGTATTACCATAAATATAAGGAAATGGAAAAGAAATTAGAGAGAAAAACAATCTTTTCAAGGGACTAAAACCACGAGAATTTCTTCATTTTGGATCTAACATGCAAGTTGAAAACATTTTGACTTTATCCACAATTCTATGAAAAACACAGGGACCAGTTTTGCAGTTTTGGTGTATTAAGAATATTACTAAATTTCTTATGGGTTACATATCATGTGAAAGACATGTAATTTGAAATCTATCTTTATTCATTACAATTAATGTGATTACGAACTACTTATATGTCATTTTATTAATTATCATCTAAAACAAAAAGTAAGAATACTATGTTGCTTTAAGAGTTGTTACATTGTTGATAACGATTGATTTATGACTAATGGTTGAATGTAGAGAATCGACGAAAATGACAATACTATAAAAAGCATTTAATAGAGTTATTCATACAAGTTTACACCATAAATAGATTGACGTGAATATCTGTAACAATAGATTCTTCTTGTGACAGCTAATAATGACAATATACTATACATAGTTATATACATTCACTTTTTATCGAAGTATATACTTCAACAAAAATATTCACCAATTATATATATATATATATATATATATATATATATATATATATATATATATATATATATCAACTCAACTGATTTATATCCTCTTACACGATTTTCCTTGTTCGTTCTCCATTTTCACCATAGCCTAATGGCATATATCTCTCATAACGATGTCACTTTGGTTGTTGAGGTATCTGGAAATGCTATCATTGAGCGTTCGTTCATGGATTCTAGTGTCGTTGTTCATGTATGCCACTCCCTTCATAAGTTCATTTCATATTGTCCCATCACACAAGCTGAAGTTGTTATGGGAAATAATGTAAAGGAACCAGTTGCAGGTGAGGGAACTGTTCAAATTCATTTAGCCTCAAGAAATATATTAACGCTTTCGAATGTGCTTCACGTTCCATCGATTAGCAAATTTTTGATTCCCGTGAGTCAATTGGACACTATAGGTTTTCGTATTTCTTTTAGATATGGTAAGGTAATTATCGATGAAGGAAGATTTATTATGGGTGAAGGACACATCCAAGTTGACATGTATAAACTAGATGAGGCTCCTCAAAATGCTATCAATATATCTGGTCATTCATCTAGTTTTCCTAGCCCCAACACAAAAGAATCCCGATTATACTGAAGATGTTAAATCAGTTGATCGGTCTAATGTTCTTCTTCGTTAACAATGTTATCATTACCTTATATGCTAATATTTTATGTATTTCGTTAAGTGATTACCAAATTCGAATTATGCATGAGTATGTGATATTTGGTACTATGAGTCAATTTCCTTATATCCATATAAATTAAGATTTTGTTGTTTTAAAATATTTGGTCCTCCCAACTCTTTATCTTTATAACTCTTATAAAGGAGGTCATCCAAATCAATATGGTTCAAGATAAATTGTAACAGCCGAATTTTCACCAGAAATTTTTCATTTTTAAAATATCAAAACATTTCCAATTATCCATAAAATCTCAAGAACAATTGTTTTCAATTTCATACATCGACAAACTTTATTTCAAATATCGGAGTGTCCCAAAAGAAAAACGCCTGTGAGAGAGTGCATGTCGCTCCATCAAGCCTTGCTCTTGCATTGGGCTTAGATGTACCTGAAACAAATCCATAAATTGTAAGCTAATGCTTAGTGAGTTCCCCATAGCATACCCCACACACAATCCACATAAGCACATATCATATTACCTATAAAAGTTATATATACTACACAAGCCATAAATACAAACATATAAGGATGCCGTGGGCTCCTCCCAAAGTCTTACTCTAGGTTAGCATGGGCTCCCCCACATGGTCTTACACCTAAGTGCCACCCCCCCCCCCCCCCCCCCGCCCACGGTCTTTTGCTAGAAAGCCATGGGCTCCCCCACATGGTCTTACATCCAAGTGTCATGGGCTCCTCCCATGGTCTTTACTTGAAAAGCCATGGGATCCCCCACATGGTCATACATCCAAGTGCCATGGGCTCCCCTAATGGTCTTTAGCTGGAAATTCATGGGCTCTACCACATGGTATTATATCGACGAGTTCCTTTAGCTCTTTTTATGTTAAAACGTTTGTAGCTACCCCAAAGCTCTAGATTGCAGATCTAATTGAAATAGATGTGTTTGAAATGTTCGTAAACTTATTAATTGGTAGTTAATTTCAGATGTTTTAATTTTATTATATGTTAGTTTTAATTAACGTATAATCGTGTTTAGAAAATAAAGATTAGTTGATTTTAGTTTATTTTTAGCTTGTTACCATAGAAGATGGGTTCGATAGATGAAAAGGAAGGAGGATATTATATGACGAAAAGGGGAAGCAAATAATCACAAAAGGTGAAAGGTAAGGAAAGAGATGAGGAAAAGTCTATGTATATGGTGTGAGAGATGTTTGATTTACATTTCATAGGTAAAGTGTGAGGAAGGAGAAGGGCGAGAGAGTCAAAGAGAGAGAGAGAGAGAGAGAGAAATGGAGAGAATATGGAGGGTATGAGTAGAGGAACAGGTAGGGTAAGCTAATTATTTTTATTTTTTTATTATTTCTAATTTAAAAAGGTATTACCATAAATATAAGAAAATGGAAAAGAAATTAGAGAGTAAAACAGTCTTTTTTAGGGACTAAAACTACAAGAATTTCTACATTTTGGATCTTCCACGCAAGTTGAAAACTTTTTGGACCTTATCCACAATTCTATGAAAACTAAAGGGACCAATTTTGTAGTTTTGGTCTATCAAGAATATTACTAAATTTCTTTTGTGTTACATATGATGCGAAAGACATGTAATTTGAAATCTATCTCTATTCATTACAATTCATGTGAGTGGGAACTACAGTTATGTTATTTTTTTTAATTAACATCTAAAACAAAAGTAAGAATATTGTGTTGCTTTAAGTGTTGTTACATTGTTGATCACAGTTGATTTATGATCAATGGTTGAATGTAGAGAACCGAAAAAAATGGCAATACTATAAATAGCTTTTAGTAGTGTTGTTCACACCAGTTTACACCATAAATAGATTGGCGTGAATATATGTAAAAATAGATTCTTCTTTTGACAACTAATAATGACAATATACTATATATAGTTATATACATTCACTTTTTATCCAAGTATATAATTCAAAAAATGTATTCACTAATTATATATAAGCTCAAGTGATTTATATCCTCTTTCATTATTTTCCTTGTTTGTTCTTAATTTTCACCATAGCTTAATGGCATATATCTCTCCTAATCATGTTACTTTGGTTTCTGAGGTATCTGGAAATGCTATCATTGAGGGTAGGTTCATGGATGCTAGTGTTGTTATTCATGTATGCCACTCCCTTCATAGGTTCATTTCATACTATCCCATCACACAAGACGAAGTTGAGATCGGTAATAATGTAAAGGAACCCGCTCAAGGTTAGGGAACTGTTCAAATTCATTTAGCCTCAGGAAATATATTAACGCTTTTGAATGTGCTTCACGTTCCATCTATTAGCTAATTTTTTATTTCCGTGAGTCAAGTGGACACTATAGGTTTTCGTGTTTCTTTTGGATATGGTAAGATAATTATCGATGAAGGAAGATATATTGTGGGTGAATGACACATTCAAGTTGACATGTATAAATTGGATGAGGATCCTCAAAATTTTATCAATATATCTGGTGATTCTTCTAGTTTTCCTAGCCCCAACAATACATAATCCCAATTATACCGAAGATGTTAAATCAGTTGATCAATCTAATGTTCTTCTTCGTTAACAATGTTATCATTACCTTATATGCTAATATTTTATGTATTTCGTTAAGTGATTACCAAATTCGAATTACGTCTGAGTACGTGATATTTGGTACTATGAGTCAATTTCCTTATATCCATATAAATTAAGATTTTGTAGTTTTAAAATATTTGGTCCTCCCAACTCTTTATCTTTATAACTCTTATAAAGGAGGTCATCCAAATCAACATGGTTCAAGAAAAATTGTAACAACCGAATTTTCACCAGAAAATTTTCATTTTTAAAATATCAAAACATTTCCAATTATCCATAAAATCTCAAGAACAATTGTTTTCAATTTCATACATCGACAAACTTTATTTCAAATATCAAAGTGTCCCAAAAGAAAAACACCTGTGAGAGAGTGCATGTCGCGCCATCAAGCCTTGCACTTGCCATTGGGCTTAGATGTACCTGAAACAAATCCACAAACTGTAAGCTAATGCTTAGTGAGTTCCCTATAGCATACCCCACACATAATCCAGATAAGCACATATCATATTTGGTATAAAAGCTATATATACTACATAATCCATGAATACAAACATATAAGGATGTCGTGGCCTCCTCCCAAGGTCTTACTCTAGGTTAGCATGAGTTCCCACACATGGTCTTACACCTAAGTGCCTCCCCCATGGTCTTTTGCTAGAAAGCCATGGGCTCCCCCCCACATGGTCTTACATCCAAGTGCCATGGGCTCCTCCCATGGTCTTTACTTGAAAAGCCATGGGCTCCCCCACATGGTCATACATCCAAGTGCCATGGGCTCCCCAAATGGTCTTTAACTGGAAATTCATGGACTCTACCACATGGTCTTACATCGACAAGTTCCTTCAGTTCTTTTTATGTTCAAACGTTTGTAGCTACCCCAAAGTTCTAGATTACAAATCTAATTGAAATAGATGTGTTTGAAATTTTCGTAAACTTATTAATTGGTAGTTAATTTCAGATGTTTTAATTTTATTATATGTTAGTTTTAATTACTGTATAATTGTGTTTAGAAAATAAAGATTAGTTGATTTTATTTTATTTTTAGCTTGTTACCATAGAAGATGGGTTCGATAGATGAAAAGGAAGGAAGATATTATATGAGGAAAAGGGGAAGCAAATAATCACAAGAGGTGAAAGGTAAGGAAAGAGATGAGGAAAATTCTATGTATATGGTGTGAGAGATGTATGATTTACATTTCATAAGTAAAGTGTGAGGAAGGAGAAGGGCGAGAGAGTGAGAGAGAGAGAGAGAGAGAGAGAGAGAGATAAAGAGAGAGAGAGAGAGAAAGAGAGAGAGAAAGAAATGGAGAGAATATGCAAGTTACGAGAAGAGGAACAGGTAGGGTAAGCTAATTATTTTAATTTTTTTATTATTTATTATTTAAAAAGGTATTTCCATAAGTATAAGAAAATGGAAAAGAAATTAGAGAGTAAAACAGTCTTTTTTAAGGAGTAAAACTACAAGAATTTTTTCATTTTGGATCTTCCATGCAAGTTAAAAACTTGTTAGACATTATCCACAATTCTTTGAAAACCACAGGGACCAATTTTGCAGTTTTGGTCTATCAAGAATATTACTAAATTTCTTTTGCGTTACATATGATGCGAGTGAGATGTAATTTGAAATCTATCTCTACACATTACAATTCATGCGAGTAGGAACTACAGTTGTGTTATTTTTTAATTAACATCTAAAACAAAAGTAAGAATACTATGTTGCTTTAAGAGTTGTTACATTGTTGATCACGGTTGATTTATGATCAATGGTTGAATGTAGAGAACTGACCAGAATGGAAATACTATAAATAGCTTTTAGTAGTGTTGTTCACCCCAGTTTACACCATAAATAGATTGACGTGAATATCTGTAAAAATAGATTCTTCTTTTGACTACTAATAATGAAAATATACTATATATAGTTATATACATTCACTTTTTATCCAAGTATATAATTCAACAAATGTATTCACTAATTATATATATAAGCTCAAGTGATTTATATCCTCTTTCACTATTTTCCTTGTTCGTTCTCAATTTTCACCATAGCCTAATGGCATATATCTCTCCTATCTATGTTACTCTGGTTTCTGAGGTATCTGGAAGTGCTATCATTGAGGGTAGGTTCATGGATTCTAGTGTTGTTGTTCATGTGCGCCACTCCCTTCATAGGTTCATTTCATACTATCCCATCACACACGTCAAAGTTGTGATCGGAAATAATGTAAAGGAACCAGTTCAAGGTGAGGGAACTGTTCAAATTCATTTAGCCTTAGGAAATATATTAACGCTTTCGAATGTGCTTCACGTTCCATCGATTAGCAAATTTTTTATTTCCATGAGTCAATTGGACACTCTAGGTTTTCGTATTTCTTTTGGATATGGTAAGGTAATTGTCGATGAAAGAAGATTTATTGGGGTGAAGGACACATCCAAGTTGACATGTATAAACTGGATGAGGCTCCTCACAATTTTATCAATATATCTGGTGATTCTTCTTGTTTTCCTAGCCCAAACACAACAGAATCCCAATTATACTGAAGATGTTAAATCAGTTGATCAGTCTAATGTTCTTCTTCGTTAACAATGTTATCATTACCTTATATGCTAATATTTTATGTATTTCGTTAAGTGATTACCAAATTCGAATTGCGTCTGAGTATGTGATATTTGGTACTATGAGTCAATTTCCTTATATCCATATAAATTAAGATTTTGTAGTTTTAAAATATTTGGTCCTTCCAACTCTTTATCTTTATAACTCTTATAAAGGAGGTCATCCAAATCAACATGGTTCAAGATAAATTGTAACAACCAAATTTTCACCAGAAATTTTTCATTTTTAAAATATCAAAACATTTCCAATTTACATAAAATCTCAAGAACAATTGTTTTCAATTTCATACATCGACAAACTTTATTTTAAATATCAGAGTGTCCCCAAAGAAAAACTCCTGTGAGAGAGTGCATGTCGCGCCATCAAGCCTTACTCTTGCCATTGGGCTTAGATGTACCTGAAACTAATCCAGAAACTGTAGGCTAATGCTTAGTGAGTTGCCCATAGCATACCCCACACACAATCCACATAAGCACATATCATATTAGGTATAAAAGCTATATATATATATATATATATATATATATATATATATATATATATATATATATATATATATATATACTACATAAGCCATGAATACAAACATATAAGGATGTCGTGGCCTCCTCCCAAGGTCTTACTCTAGTTTAGCATGGGCTCCACCACTTGGTCTTACACCTAAGTGCCACCCCCCATGGTCTTTTGCTAGAAAGCCATGGGCTCCCTTACATGGTCTTACATCCAAGTGCCATGGGCTCCTCCCATGGTCTTTACTTGAAAAGCCATGGGCTCGCCCACATGGTCATACACCCAAGTGCCATGGGCTCCCCCAATGGTCTTTAGCTGGAAATTCATGTGCTTTACCACATGGTCTTACATCGACGAGTTCCTTCAGTTCTTTTTATGTTCAAATGTTTGTAGCTACCCCAAAGCTCTAGATTACAGATCTAATTGAAATAGATGTGTTTGAACTTTTTGTAAACTTATTAATTGGTAGTTAATTTCAGACGTTTTAATTTTATTAAATGTTAGTTTTAATTAACATATAATTGTGTTTAGAAAATAAAGATTAGTTGATTTTAATTTATTTTTAGCTTGTTACCATAGAAGATGAGTTCGATAGATGAAAAGGAAGGAAGATATTATATGAGGAAAAAGGGAAGCAAATAATCACAAGAGGTGAAAGGTATGGAAAGAGATGAGGAAAAGTCTATGTATATGGTGAGAGAGATGTTTGATTTACATTTCATAGGTAAAGTGTGAGGAAGGAGAAGGGTGAGAGACTCAGAGAGAGAGAGAGAGAGAGAAATACATAGAGAGAGAGAGGGAGAGAGAGAGAGAGAGAAATGGAGAGAATATGGAGGGTACGAGAAGGGGAATGGGTAGGGTAAGCTAATTATATTTATTTATTTATTATTTATAATTTAAAAAGGTATTACCATAAATATAAGAAAATGGAAAAGAAATTAGAGAGTAAAACAGTCTTTTTTAGGGAGTAAAACTACAAGAATTTCTTCATTTTGGATCTCCCATGCATGTTGAAAATTTTTTGGACATTATCCACAATTCTTTGAAAACCACAAGGACCAATTTTGCAATTTTGGCCACTCAAGAATATTACTAAATTTCTTTTGAGTTACATATGATGCGAAAGACATGTAATTTGAAATCTATCTCTACTCATTACAATTCATGCGAGTAGGAACTACAATTATGTTATTTTTTAATTAACATCTAAAAAAAAGTAAGAATACTGTGTTGCATTAAGAGTTGTTACATTGTTGATCACGGTTGATTTATGATCAATGGTTGAATGTAGAGAACTGACCAAAATGGAAATACTAAATAGATTGACACGAATATCTGTAACAGTAGATTCTTCTTTTGACAACTAATAATGACAATATATTATATATAGTTATATACATTCACTTTTTATCCAAGTATATAATTCAAAAAATGTATTCACTAATTATATGTATAAGCTCAAGTGATTTATATCCTCTTTCACTATTTTCCTTGCTTGTTCTCAATTTTCACCATAGCCAAATGGCATATATCTCTCCTAACTATGTTACTTTGGTTTCTGAGGTATCTGGAAGTGCTATCATTGAGGGTAGGTTCATGGATTCTAGTGTTGTTGTTCAAGTATGCCTCTCCCTTCATAGGTTCATTTCATACTATCCCATCACACAAGTCGAAGTTGTGATCGGAAATAATGTAAAGAATCCATTTCAAGGTGAGGGAACTATTCAAATTCATTTAGCCTCAGGAAATATATTCACTCTTTCGAATGTGCTTCACGTTCCATAGATTAGAAAATATTTTATTTCGATGAGTCAATTGGACACTATAGGTTTTCGTATTTCTTTTGGATATGGTAAGGTAATTGTCGATGAAAGAAGATTTATTAGGGTGAAGGACACATCCAAGTTGACATGTATAAACTGGATGAGGCTCCTCACAATTTTATCAATATATCTGGTGATTCTTCTAGTTTTCCTAGCCCAAACACAACAGAATCCCAATTATACTGAAGATGTTAAATCAATTGATCACTCTAATGTTCTTCTTCGTTAACAATGTAATCATTACCTTATATGCTAATATTTTATGTATTTAGTTAAGTGATTACCAAATTCGAATTACGTCTGAGTATGTGATATTTGGTACTATGAGTCAATTTCCTTATATCCATATAAATTAAGATTTTGTAGTTTTAAAATATTTGGTCCTCCCAACTCTTTATCTTTATAACTCTTATAAAGGCGGTCATCCAAATCAACATGCTTCAATATAAATTGTAACAACCGAATTTTCACCAGAAATTTTTCATTTTTAAAATATCAAAACATTTCCAATTATCCATAAAATCTCAAGAACAATTGTTTTCAATTTCATACATCGACAAACTTTATTTCAAATATCAGAGTGTCCCAAAAGAAAAACGCATGTGAGAGAGTGCATGTCGCGCCATCAAGCTTTGCTCTTGCCATTGGGCTTAGATGTACCTGAAACAAATCCACAAACTGTAAGCTAATGGTTAGTAAGTTCCCCATAGCATACCCCACACACAATCCACATAAGCACATATCATATTAGGTATAAAAGCTATATATACTACATAAGCCATGAATACAAACATATAAGGATGCCGTGGCCTCCTCCCAAGGTCTTACTCTAGCTTCGCATGGGCTCCCCCACATGTTCTTACACCTAAGTGCCACCCCCATGGACTTTTGCTAGAAAGCCATCGGCTCCCCTACATGGTCTTACATCCAAGTGCCATGGACTCCTCCCATGGTCTTTACTTGAAAAGCCATGGGCTCCCCCACATGGCCATACATCCAAGTGCCATGGGCTCCCCCAATGGTCTTTAGCTGGAAATTCATGGGCTCTACCACATGGTCTTACATCGACGAGTTCCTTCAGTTCTTTTTATGTTCAAATGTTTGTAGCTACCCCAAAGCTCTGGATTACAGATCTAATAGAAATAGATATGTTTGAAATTTCCGTAAACTTATTAATTAGTAGATAATTTCAGATCTTTTAATTTTATTATATGTTAGTTTTAATTAGCGTATAATTGTGTTTAGAAAATAAAGATTAGTTTATTTTAATTTATTTTTAGCTTGTTACCATAGAAGATGGGTTCGATAGATGAAGGAAGGAAGATATTATATGAGGAAAAGGGGAAGCAAATAGTCACAAGATGTGAAAGGAAAGGAGAGAGATGAGGAAAAGTCTATGTATATGGTGTGAGAGATGTTTGATTTACATTTCATAGGTAAAGTGTGAGGAAGGAGAAGGGAGAGAGAGTCAAAGAGAGAGAAAGAGAGAGAGAGAGAGAGAGAGAGAGAGAGAGAGAGAGAGAGAAATGGAGAGAATGTGGAGGGTATGAGTAGAAAAACGGGTAGGGTAAACTAATTATTTTTATTTTTTTTATTATTTCTAATTTAAAAAGGTATTACCATAAATATAAGAAAATAAAAAAGAAATTAGAGAGTAAAACATTCTTTTTTAGGGACTAAAACTACAAGAATTTCTTCATTTTGGTTATTCCACACAGGTTGACAACTTTTTGGAACTTATCCACAATTCTATGAAATCTAAAGGGACCAATTTTGTAGTTTTGGTCAATCAAGAATATTACTAAATTTCTTTTGTGTTACATGTGATGTGAAAGACATGTAATTTGAAATCTATCTCTATTCATTTTTTTTAATTAATATCTAAAAAAAAGTAAGAATACTGTGTTGCTTTAAGTTTGTTACATTGTTGATCACGGTTGATTTACGATCAGTGGTTGAATGTAGAGAACCGACCAAAATGGCAATACTATAAATAGCTTTTAGTAGTGTTGTTCACACCAGTTTACACCATAAATAGGTTGACGTGAATATCTGTAACAATAGATACTTCTTTTGTCAACTAATAATGACAATATAATATATATAGTTAGATACATTCACTTTTTATCTAAGAATATACTTCAACAAATGTTTTCACCAATTATATATAAGCTCAACTGATTTATATCCTCTTACACTATTTTCCTCATTCGTTCTCAATTTTCACCATAGCCTAATGGCATATATCTCTCCTAACGATGTCACTTTGCTTTTTGAGGTATCTGGAAATGCTATCATTGAGGGTTGGTTCATGGATTCTAGTGTGGTTGTTCGTGTATGCCACTCCCTTCATAAGTTCATTTCATACTATCCCATCACACAAGTCGAAGTTGTGATCGAAAATAATGTAAAGGAACCAGTTCAAGGTGACGGAACTGTTCAAATTCATTTAGCCTCAGGAAATATATTAACGCTTTCGAATGTGCTTCACGTTCCATCGATTAGCAAATTTTTTAATTTTTGTGAGTCAATTGTACACTAAATTTTTTCGTGTTTCCTTTGGATATGGTAAGGTAATTATCGATGAAGGAATATTTATTGTTGGTGAAGGACACATCCAAGGTGGCATGTATAAACCGGATGAGGCTCCACAAAATTTTATCAATATATTTGGTGATTATTCTAGTTTTCCTAGCCCCAACACAACAGAATCCCAATTATACCGAAGATGTTAAATCAGTTGATCAGTCTAATGTGCTTCTTCGTTAACAATGTTATCATTACCTTATAGACTAATATATTAAGTATTTAGTTAAGTGATTATCAAATTCGAATTATGTATAAGTATGTGATATTTGGTACTATGAGTCAGTTTCCTTATATCCATATAAATTAAGATTTTGTAGTTTTAAAATATTTGGTCCTCCCAACTCTTTATCTTTATAACTCTTATAAAGGAGGTCATCCAAATCAATATGGTTCAAGATAAATTGTAAGAACCCAATTTTCACCAGAAAATTTTCATTTTTAAACTATCAACACATTTCCAATTATCCATAAAATCTCAAGAATAATTGTTTTTATTTTCATAGATCTGCAAATTTTATTTCAAATATCAGAGTGTCCCAAAAGAAAAGCGCATGTGAGAGAGTGCATGCCGCGCCATCAAGCCTTGCCCTTGCCCTTGAGCTCAGATGTACCTGAAACAAATCGACTAACTGTAAGCTAATGCATAGTGAGTTCCCCAGAGCATACCACACACACAATCCACATCAGCCCATATCATATTAGCTATAAAAGCTATATATACCACATAAGCCATGAATACTAACATATAAGGATGTGGTGGGCCCCTCCCAAGGTCTTACTCTAGGTTACCATGGGCTCTCCCACATGGTCTTACACCTAAGTCCCATGGGCCACAATGGTCTTTAGCTAGAAGGCCATGGGCTCCCCACATGGTCTTATATCTAAGTGTCATTGGGTCCTCCCATCGTTTTTACTTGAGAAGCCATGGGCTCCCCCACATGGTATTACATCCAAGTGCCATGGGCTCGCCCTATGGTCTTTAGCTGGAAATTAATGGGCACTCCCACATTGTCTTACATCGATGAGTTCGTTCAGTTCTTTTTGTATTCAAATGTGTTTAAGCTACCCAAAGCTCCAAATTGCAGATCTAATTGAAATTGATGTAATTGAAATTTTCGTAAACTTATTAATTGGTAGTTAATTTCAAAAGTTTTAATTTTATTATTTTTTAGTAATAATTAACATATAATTGTGTTTAGAAAATAAGAATTAGATGATTTTAATTTATTTTTAGCTTGTTACCATACAAGATGGGATCGATAGACGAAAAGGAAGGGGGATATTATATGAGGAAAAGGGGAAGTAAATAGTATCAAGAGGTGAAGGGTGAGGAATGAGATGACGAAAAGTGTATGTATATGGTGTGAGAGATGTTTGATTTACATTTCATAGGTAAAGTGTGAGGAAGGAGAAGGGCGTGAAAGAGAGAGAGAGAGAGAGATAGATAGATAGAGAGAGAGAGAGAAAGAGAGAGAGAGAGAGAGAGAGAGAGAGAGAGAGAGAGGGAGAGAGAGAGAGAGGGAGAGAGAGAGGGAGAGAGAGAAATAGAGAGAGAAATGGTGAGAATATGGAGGGTAGGAGTAGATGAATGGGTAGGGTAAGCTAATTATTTTTATTTTTTTATTATTTCTAACTTAAATAGCTATTACCATAAATATAAGAATATGGAAAAGAAATTAGAGATTATAACAGTCTTTTTAAGGGACTAAAACCACAAGAATTTCCTTCCATGCAAGTCGAAAACTTTTTGAAACTTATCCACAATTCTATGAAAACCACAGGGACCAATTTTGCAGTTTTGGTCTATCAAGAATATTACAAAATTTATTTTGTGTTACATATGATGCGAAAGACATGTAATTTGAAATCTATCTCTATTGATTACAATTCATGTGAGTAGGAACTACAGTTATGTTATTTTTTTTAATTAACATCTAAAACAAAAGTAAGAATACTGTGTTGCTTTAAGAGTTGTTACATTGTTGATCACGGTTGATTTACTATCAATGGTTAAATGTAGAGAACCGACTAAAATGGCAATACTATAAATAGCTTTTAGTAGTGTTCTTCACACCAATTTACACCATAAATAAATTGGTACTATTAAGTATTTCGTTAAGTGATTACCAAATTCGTTAAGTGATTACCAAATTCGTTAATTAACATCTAATGTACTTCTTCGTTTACAATGTTGTCATTATCTTATATGCTAATATTTTATGTATTTCGTTAAGTGATTACCAAATTTGAATTACGTCTGAGTATGTGATATTTGGTACTATGAGTTACTTTCCTTAAATCTATTTAAATTATGACTTGGTACTATTAAAATATTTGGTCCTCCCAACTCTTTATCTTAATAACTCTTATAAAGGAGGTCATCTAAATCAATATGGTTCAAGATAAACTGTAAAAACCCAATTTTCACAAGAAATTTTTCATTTTTAAAATATCAAAGCATTTCCAATTATCCGTAAAATCTCAAGAACAATTGTTTTCAATTTCAGATATCGAAAAACTTTATTTCAAATATCAGAGTGCCGCAAAAGTAAAACCGCCTGTGAGAGAGTGCATGTCACGCCATCAAGGCTTTCCCTTTCCTTTGGTCTTAGATGTACCTGAAACATATCCACAAACTGTAATTAATGCTTAGTGAGCTCCCTAAAGAATAACCCACACACAATCCATATAAACACATATCATATTAGCTATAAAAGCAACATATATACCACATAAGCCATGCATACAAACATATAAGGATGTCGTGAGCTCCTCCCAAGGTCTTACTCCAGGATGCCATGGGCTCCCCCAAATGGTATTACACGTAAGTGTCATGGGCTCCCCACCATCGTTCTTAGCTAAAAAGCCATGGGCTCCCACATATGGCCTTACATCCAAGTGTCATGGGCTCCTATCATGGTCTTTACCCACATGGTCTTACATCCAAGTGCCATGGGCTCCCCTATGGTCTTTAATTGGAAATTCAAGGGCTCTCCCACATGGTCTTACATCGACGACTTCCTTCAGCTCTTTTTATGTTCAAACATTTTTAAGCTACCCCAATGCTGCAGATTCCAGATCTAATTCAAATAGATGTGTTTGAAATTTTTGTAAACTTATTAACTGGTAGTTAATTTCAGATGTTTTAATTTTATTAGTTGTTAGTTTTAAGTAACATATAATTCTCTTTTGAAAATAAAAATTAGACGATTTTAATTTATTTTTATCATGTTACCATAGAAGATAGGTTCGATAGATGAAAAGGAAGGAATATACTATATGAGGAAAAGGAGAAGGAAATAGTCACAAAGGTGAAAGGTGAGGAAGGAGATGCGGGAAAGTGTATGTATATGGTGTGAGAGATGTTTGATTTACATTTCATAGGTAAAGTTTGAGGAAGGAGTAGCGCGAGAGAGTCAAGGAGAGAAAGAGAGAGAGTGAGAGAGAGAGAGAGAGAGAGATGGAGAGAATATGGAGGGTACGAGCAGAGGAACCGGTAGGGTAAGCTAATTATTTTTATTTTTTATTATTTCTATTTTAAAACGGTATTACCATAAATATAAAAAATGGAAAAGAAATTAGAGAGTAAAACGGTCTTTTTTAGGGAGTAAAACTACAAGAATTTCTTCATTTTGGATCTTCCATGCAAGTTGAAAACTACAAGAATTTCTTCATTTTGGATCTTTTTTAGGGACTAAAACTACAAGAATTTGATTTTTGGACATTATCCACAATTCTATGAAAACCACAGGGACCAATTTTGCAGTTTTCTCTATCAAAAATGTTACTAAATTTCTTTTGCATTACATATGATGCGAAAGACATGTAATTTGAAATCTATCTCTACTCATTACAATTCATGCGAGTAAGAACTACAGTTATGTTATTTTTTAATTAACATTTAAAAAAAAGTAAGAATACTGTGTTGCTTTAAGATTTGTTACACTGTTGATCACGGTTGATTTATGTTCAATGGTTGAATGTAGAGAACTGACCAAAATGGCAATACTATAAATAGCTTTTAGTAGTGTTGTTCACACCAGTTTACACCATAAATAGATTGACGTGAATATCTGTAACAAGAGATTCTTCTTTTGACAACTAATAATGACAATATACTATATAAAGTTATATACATTCACTTTTTATCTAAGTATATACTTCAACAAATGTATTCACCAATTTTATATATAAGCTCAAGTGATTTATATCCTCTTACGCTATTTTCCTTGTTCGTTCTCAATTTTGACCATAGCCTAATGGCACATATCTCTCCTAACTATGTTACATTGGTTTCTGAGGTAACTGGAAATGCTATCATTGAGGGTTGGTTCATGGATTCTAGTGCCACTGTTCATGTCTGCCACTCCCTTCATAAGTTCATTTCATACTATCCCATCACACAGGTCGAAGTTGTTATCGGAAATAATGTAAAGGAACCAATTCAAGGTGAGGGAACCGTTCAAATTCATTTAGCCTTAGGAAATATATTAACTCTTTCGAATGTGCTTCACTTTCCATCGATTAGCAAATTTTTTATTTCCATGAGTCAATTGGACACTAAAGGTTTTCGTGTTTCGTTTGTATATTGTAAGGTAATTATCGATGAAGGAAGATTTATTGTGGGTGAAGGACACATCCAATGTGGCTTGTATAAACTGGAGGAGGCTCCTAAAATTTTTATCAATATATCTGGTGATTCTTATAGTTTTCCTAGCCCCAACAAAACAGAATCCAGATTACACTGAAGATATTAAATCAGCTGATCAGTCTAATGTTCTTCTTTGTTAATAATGTTATCATTACCTTATATGCTAATATTTTATGTATTTCGTTAAGTGATTACTAAATTCGAATTACGTCTGAGTATGTCATATTTGGTACTATGAGTCACTTTCGTTAAATCTATATAAATTATGACTTGGTACTATTAAAATATTTGGTCCTCCCAACTCTTTATCTTAATAACTCTTATAAAGGAGGTCATCTAAATCTATATGGTTCAAGATAAATTGTAACAACCCAATTTTCACAAGAAATTTTTCATTTTTAAAATATCAAAGCATTTCTAATTATCCGTAAAATCTCAAGAACAATTGTTTTCAATTTCATATATCGAAAAAGTTTATTTCAAATATCAGAGTGCCGCAAAAGTAAAACCGCCTGTGAGAGAGTGCATGTCACGCCATCAAGCCTTTGCCATTCCCTTGGGCTTAGATGTACCTGAAACATATCCACAAACTGTAAATTAATGCTTAGTGAATTCCCTAAAGCATAACCCGCACACAATCCACATAAACACATATCATATTAGCTATAAAAGCAACATATATACCACATAAGTCATACATACAAACATATAACGATGTCGTGGGCTGCTCCCAAGGACTTACTCCAGGATGCCATGGGATCCCCCAAATGGTATTACACATAAGTGTCATGGGCTCCCCACCATCGTTTTTAGCTTGAAAGCCATGGGCTTCCCCACATGGCCTTACATCCAAGTGTCATGGTCTCCTACCATGGTCTTTACTTGAAAATCCATGGGCTCCCTCACATGGTCTTACATCCAAGCGCCATGGGCTCCCTTATGGTCTATAACTGGAAATTCAAGCGCTCTCCCACATGGTCTTACATCGATGACTTCCTTCAGTTCTTTTTATGTTCAAACGTTTTTAAGCTACCCCAAAGCTGCAGATTCCAGATCTAATTGAAATAGATGTGTTTGAAATTTTCATAAACTTATTAATTGGTTGTTAATTTCAGATGTTTTAATTTTATTATTTGTTAGTTTTAAGTAACATATAATTGTCTTTTGAAAATAAAAATTAGATGATTTTAATTTATTTTTAGCATGTTACCATAGAACTTGGGTTCGATAGATGAAAAGGAAGGAATATATTATATGAGGAAAACGAGAAGGAAATAGTCACAAAGGTGAAAGGTGAGGAAGGAGTATGTATATGGTGGGAGAGATGTTTGATTTACATTTCATAGGTAAAGTGTGAGGAAGGATTAGGGCGAGAGAGTCAGAGAGAGAGAGAGAGAGAGAGAGAGAGAGAGAGATCGAGAGAATATGGAGGGTACGAGCAGAAGAACGGGTAGGGTAAGCTAATTATTTTTATTTTTTTTATTCTTTCAAATTTAAAAGGTATTACCATAAATATAAGAAAAATGGAATAGAAATTAGAGAGTAAAACATTCTTCTTTAGGGAGTAAAACTACAAGAATTTCTTCATTTTGGATCTTCCATGCAAGTTGAAAATTTTTGGACATTATCCACAATTCTATGAAAACCACAGGGACCAATTTTGCAGTTTTGGTCAATCAATAATATTACCAAATTTCTTTTGCGTTACATATGATGCGAAAAACATGTAATTTGAAATCTATCTCTACTCATTACAATTCATGCAAGTAGGAACTACAGTTACGTTATTTTTTAATTAACATCTAAAACAAAAGTAAGAATACTGTGTTGCTTTAAGATTTGTTACACTGTTGATCACGGTTGATTTATGATCAATGGTTGAATGTAGAGAACTGACCAAAATGGCAAAACTATAAATAGCTTCTAGTAGTGTTGTTCACACCAGTTTAAACCATAAATAGATTGACGTGAATATCTGTAACAAGTGATTCTTCTTTTGACAACTATTAATGACAATGTACTATATAAAGTAATATACATTCACTTTTTATCTAAGTATATACTTCAACAAATGTATTCACCAATTATATATATAAGCTCAAGTGATTTATATCCTCTTACACTATTTTCCTTGTTCGTTCTCAATTTTCACCATAGCCTAATGGAACATATCTCTCCTAACTATGTTAGTTTGGTTACTGAGGTATCTCGAAATGCTATCATTGAGGGTTGGCTTATGGATTCTAGTGCCACTGTTCATGTCTGCCACTCCCTACATAAGTTCATTTCATACTATCCCATCACACAAGTCGAAGTTGTTATCGGAAGTAATGTAAAGGAACCAGTTGAAGGTGAGGGAACCGTTCAAATTCATTTAGCCTTAGGAAATATATTAACGCTTTCTAATGTGCTTCAATTTCCATCGATTAGCAAATTTTTTATTTCCGTGAGTCAATTGGACATTAAAGGTTTTCGTGTTTCGTTTGTATATTGTAAGGTAATTATCGATGAAGGAATATTTATTGTGGGTGAAGGACACATCCAATGTGGCTTGTATAAACTGGAGGAGGCTCCTAAAATTTTTATCAATATATCTGGTGATTCTTATAGTTTTCCTAGCCCCAACAAAACAGAATCCAGATTACACTGAAGATATTAAATCAGCTGATCAGTCTAATGTTCTTCTTTGTTAATAATGTGATCATTACCTTATATGCTAATATTTTATGTATTTCGTTAAGTGATTACTAAATTCGAATTACGTCTGAGTATGTCATATTTGGTACTATGAGTCACTTTCGTTAAATCTATATAAATTATGACTTGGTACTATTAAAATATTTGGTCCTCCCAACTCTTTATCTTAATAACTCTTATAAAGGAGGTCATCTAAATCTATATGGTTCAAGATAAATTGTAACAACCCAATTTTCACAAGAAATTTTTCATTTTTAAAATATCAAAGCATTTCTAATTATCCGTAAAATCTCAAGAACAATTGTTTTCAATTTCATATATCGAAAAAGTTTATTTCAAATATCAGAGTGCCGCAAAAGTAAAACCGCCTGTGAGAGAGTGCATGTCACGCCATCAAGCCTTTGCCATTCCCTTGGGCTTAGATGTACCTGAAACATATCCACAAACTCTAAGTTAATGCTTAGTGAATTCGATAAAGCATAACCCGCACACAATCCACATAAACACATATCATATTAGCTATAAAAGCAACATATATACCACATAAGTCATACATACAAACATATAAGGATGTCGTGGGCTGCTCCCAAGGTCTTACTCCAGGATGCCATGGGCTCCCCCAAATGGTATTACACATAAGTGTCATGGGCTCCCCACCATCGTTTTTAGCTTGAAAGCCATGGGCTTGCCCACATGGCCTTACATCCAAGTGTCATGGTCTCCTACCATGGTCTTTACTTGAAAATCGATGGGCTCCCTCACATGGTCTTACATCCAAGCGCCATGGGCTCCCCTATGGTCTATAACTGGAAATTCAAGCGCTCTCCCACATGGTCTTACATCGATGACTTCCTTCAGTTCTTTTTATGTTCAAACGTTTTTAAGCTACCCCAAAGCTGCAGATTCCAAATCTAATTGAAATAGATGTGTTTGAAATTTTCATAAACTTATTAATTGGTTGTTAATTTCAAATGTTTTAATTTTATTATTTGTTAGTTTTAAGTAACGTATAATTGTCTTTTGAAAATAAAAATTAGATGATTTTAATTTATTTTTAGCATGTTACCATAGAACTTGGGTTCAATAGATGAAAAGGAAGGAATATATTATATGAGGAAAACGAGAAGGAAATAGTCACAAAGGTGAAAGGTGAGGAAGGAGATGCGGGAAGGTGTATGTATATGGTGTGAGAGATGTTTGATTTACATTTCATAGGTAAAGTGTGAGGAAGGATTAGGGCGAGAGAGTCAGAGAGAGAGAGAGAGAGAGAGAATATGGAGGGTACGAGCAGAAGAACGGGTAGGGTAAGCTAATTATTTTTATTTTTTTTATTCTTTCTAATTTAAAAGGTATTACCATAAATATAAGAAAAATGGAATAGAAATTAGAGAGTAAAACATTCTTCTTTAGGGAGTAAAACTACAAGAATTTCTTCATTTTGGATCTTCCTTGCAAGTTGAAAATTTTTGGACATTATCCACAATTCTATGAAAACCACAGGGACCAATTTTGCAGTTTTGGTCAATCAATAATATTACCAAATTTCTTTTGCGTTACATATGATGCGAAAGACATGTAATTTGAAATCTATCTCTACTCATTACAATTCATGCAAGTAGGAACTACAGTTACGTTATTTTTTAATTAACATCTAAAACAAAAGTAAGAATACTGTGTTGCTTTAAGATTTGTTACACTGTTGATCACGGTTGATTTATGATCAATGGTTGAATGTAGAGAACTGACCAAAATGGCAAAACTATAAATAGCTTCTAGTAGTGTTGTTCACACCAGTTTAAACCATAAATAGATTGACGTGAATATCTGTAACAAGTGATTCTTCTTTTGACAACTATTAATGACAATGTACTATATAAAGTAATATACATTCACTTTTTATCTATGTATATACTTCAACAAATGTATTCACCAATTATATATATAAGCTCAAGTGATTTATATCCTCTTACACTATTTTCCTTGTTCGTTCTCAATTTTCACCATAGCCTAATGGAACATATCTCTCCTAACTATGTTAGTTTGGTTACTGAGGTATCTCGAAATGCTATCATTGAGGGTTGGCTTATGGATTCTAGTGCCACTGTTCATGTCTGCCACTCCCTACATAAGTTCATTTCATACTATCCCATCACACAAGTCGAAGTTGTTATCGGAAGTAATGTAAAGGAACCAGTTGAAGGTGAGGGAACCGTTCAAATTTATTCAGCCTTAGGAAATATATTAACGCTTTCTAATGTGCTTCAATTTCCATCGATTAGCAAATTTTTTATTTCCGTGAGTCAATTGGACATTAAAGGTTTTCGTGTTTCGTTTGTATATTGTAAGGTAATTATCGATGAAGGAATATTTATTGTGGGTGAAGGACACATCCAATGTGGCTTGTATAAACTGGAGGAGGCTCCTAAAATTTTTATCAATATATCTGGTGATTCTTATAGTTTTCCTAGCCCCAACAAAACAGAATCCAGATTACACTGAAGATATTAAATCAGCTGATCAGTCTAATGTTCTTCTTTGTTAATAATGTTATCATTACCTTATATGCTAATATTTTATGTATTTCGTTAAGTGATTACTAAATTCGAATTACGTCTGAGTATGTCATATTTGGTACTATGAGTCATTTTCGTTAAATCTATATAAATTATGACTTGGTACTATTAAAATATTTGGTCCTCCCAACTCTTTATCTTAATAACTCTTATAAAGGAGGTCATCTAAATCTATATGGTTCAAGATAAATTGTAACAACCCAATTTTCACAAGAAATTTTTCATTTTTAAAATATCAAAGCATTTCTAATTATCCGTAAAATCTCAAGAACAATTGTTTTCAATTTCATATATCGAAAAAGTTTATTTCAAATATCAGAGTGCCGCAAAAGTAAAACCGCCTGTGAGAGAGTGCATGTCACGCCATCAAGCCTTTGCCATTCCCTTGGGCTTAGATGTACCTGAAACATATCCACAAACTGTAAATTAATGCTTAGGGAATTCGATAAAGCATAACCCGCACACAATCCACATAAACACATATCATATTAGCTATAAAAGCAACATATATACCACATAAGTCATACATACAAACATATAAGGATGTCGTGGGCTGCTCCCAAGGTCTTACTCCAGGATGCCATGGGCTCCCCCAAATGGTATTACACATAAGTGTCATGGGCTCCCCACCATCGTTTTTAGCTTGAAAGCCATGGGCTTCCCCACATGGCCTTACATCCAAGTGTCATGGTCTCCTACCTTGGTCTTTACTTGAAAATCCATGGGCTCCCTCACATGGTCTTACATCCAAGTGCCATGGGCTCCCCTATGGTCTATAACTGGAAATTCAAGCGCTCTCCCACATGGTCTTACATCGATGACTTCCTTCAGTTCTTTTTATGTTCAAACGTTTTTAAGCTACCCCAAAGCTGCAGATTCCATATCTAATTGAAATAGATGTGTTTGAAATTTTCATAAACTTATTAATTGGTTGTTAATTTCAGATGTTTTAATTTTATTATTTGTTAGTTTTAAGTAACGTATAATTGTCTTTTGAAAATAAAAATTAGATGATTTTAATTTATTTTTAGCATGTTACCATAGAACTTGGGGTCGATAGATGAAAAGGAAGGAATATATTATATGAGGAAAACGAGAAGGAAATAGTCACAAAGGTGAAAGGTGAGGAAGGAGATACGGGAAGGTGTATGTATATGGTGTGAGAGATGTTTGATTTACATTTCATAGGTAAAGTGTGAGGAAGGATTAGGGCGAGAGAGTCAGAGAGAGAGAGAGAGAGAGATCGAGAGAATATGGAGGGTACGAGCAGAAGAACGGGTAGGGTAAGCTAATTATTTTTATTTTTTTTTATTCTTTCTAATTTAAAAGGTATTACCATAAATATAAGAAAAATGGAATAGAAATTAGAGAGTAAAACATTCTTCTTTAGGGAGTAAAACTACAAGAATTTCTTCATTTTGGATCTTCCATGCTAGTTGAAATTTTTTGGACATTATCCACAATTCTATGAAAACCACAGGGACCAATTTTGCAGTTTTGGTCAATCAATAATATTACCAAATTTCTTTTGCGTTACATATGATGCGAAAGACATGTAATTTGAAATCTATCTCTACTCATTACAATTCATGCAAGTAGGAACTACAGTTACGTTATTTTTTAATTAACATCTAAAACAAAAGTAAGAATACTGTGTTGCTTTAAGATTTGTTACACTGTTGATCACGGTTGATTTATGATCAATGGTTGAATGTAGAGAACTGACCAAAATGGCAAAACTATAAATAGCTTCTAGTAGTGTTGTTCACACCAGTTTAAACCATAAATAGATTGACGTGAATATCTGTAACAAGTGATTCTTCTTTTGACAACTATTAATGACAATGTACTATATAAAGTAATATACATTCACTTTTTATCTAAGTATATACTTCAAAAAATGTATTCACCAATTATATATATAAGCTCAAGTGATTTATATCCTCTTACACTATTTTCCTTGTTCGTTCTCAATTTTCACCATAGCCTAATGGAACATATCTCTCCTAACTATGTTAGTTTTGTTACTGAGGTATCTCGAAATGCTATCATTGAGGGTTGGCTTATGGATTCTAGTGCCACTGTTCATGTCTGCCACTCCCTACATAAGTTCATTTCATACTATCCCATCACACAAGTCGAAGTTGTTATCGGAAGTAAGGTAAAGGAACCAGTTGAAGGTGAGGGAACCGTTCAAATTTATTCAGCCTTAGGAAATATATTAACGCTTTCTAATGTGCTTCAATTTCCATCGATTAGCAAATTTTTTATTTCCGTGAGTCAATTGGACATTAAAGGTTTTCGTGTTTCGTTTGTATATTGTAAGGTAATTATCGATGAAGGAATATTTATTATGGGTGAAGGACACATCCAATGTGGCTTGTATAAACTGGAGGAGGCTCCTAAAATTTTCATCAATATATTTGGTGATTCTTCTAGTTTTCCTAGCCCCAACACAACAGAATCCCAATTACACTGAAGATATTAAATCAGTTGATTAGTTTAATGTTTTTCTTTGTTAACAATGTTATCATTACCTTATATGCTAATATTTTATGTATTTCATTAAGTGATTACAAAATTCGAATTACGTCTGAGTATGTGATATTTGGTACGATGAGTCACTTTCCTTAAATCTATATAAATTATCACTTCGTACTATTAAAATATTTGGTCCCCCCAACTCTTTATCTTAATAACTCTTATAAAGGAGGTCATCTAAATCAGTATGGTTCAAGATAAATTGTAACAACCCAATTCTCATAAGAAAATTTTTCATTTTTAAAATATCAAATCATTTCCAATTATCCATAAAATCTCAAGAACAATTGTTTTCAATTTCATATATCGAAAAACTTTATTTCAAATATCAGAGTGCCCCAAAAGAAAAAGCGTCTGTGAGAGAGTGCATGTTACGCCGTCAAGCCTTTCCCTTTCCCTTGGGCTTAGATGTACCTGAAACATATCCACAAACTGTAAATAAATGCTTAGTGAGTTCCCTAAAGCATAACCCTCACACAATCCACATAAACACATATCATATTAGCTATAAAAACATCATAGATACCATATAAGTCATGCATACAAACATATAAGGATGTCGTGGGATCCTCCCAAGGTCTTACTCCAGGATGCCATGGGCTCCCCCAAATGGTATTACACATAAGTGTCATGGGCTCCCCACCATCGTTTTTAGCTTGAAAGCCATGGGCTCCCCCACATGGCCTTACATCCAAGTGTCATGGGATCCTACCATGGTCTTTACTTGAAAATCCATGGGATCGCCCACATGGTCTTACATCCAAGCGCCATGGGCTCCCTTATGGTCTTTAACTAGAAATTCAAGGGCTCTCCCACATGGTCTTACATCGACAACTTCCTTCAGTTCTTTTCATGTGCAAACATTTTTAAGCTACCCCAAAGCTGCAGATTCCAGATCTAATTCAAATAGATGTGTTTGAAATTTTCGTAAACTTATTAATTAGTAGTTAATTTCATATGTTTTAATTTTATTATTTGTTAGTTTTAAGTAACGTATAATTGTCTTTTGATAATAAAAATTAGATGATTTTAGTTTATTTTTAGCATGTTACCATAGAAGATGGGTTCGATTGATGAAAAGGAAGGAATATATTATATGAGGAAAAGGAGAAGGAAATAGTCACAAAGGTGAAAGGTGAGGAAGGAGATGCGGGAAAGTGTATGTATATGGTGTGAGAGATGTTTGATTTACAATTCATAGGTAAAGTGTAAGAAAGGAGTAGGGCAAGAGAGTCAAGGAGAGAGAGAGAGAGAGAGAGAGAGAGAGAGAGAGAGAGAGAAATGGAGAGAATATGGAGGGTACGAGCAGAAGAACAGCTAGGGTAAGCTAATTATTTTTATTTTTTTTATTAATTCTAATTTAAAAAGGTATTACCGTAAATATAAGAAAATGGAAAAGAAATTAGAGAGTAAAACGGTCTTTTTTAGGGAGTAAATCTACAAGAATTTCTTCATTTTGGATCTTCCATGAAAGTTGAAAACTTTTTGGACATTATCCACAATTCTATGAAAACCACAGGGACCAATTTTGCAGTTTTGGTCTATCAAGAATATTACAAAATTTCTTTTGCGTTACAGATGATGCGAGAGACATGTAATTTGAAATCTATCTCTACTCATTACAATTTATGCGAGTAGGAACTACAGTTATGTTATTTTTTTAATTAACATCTAAAACAAAAGTAAGAATACTGTGTCGTTTTAAGATTTGTTACACTGTTGATCACGGTTGATTTATGATCAATGGTCGAATGTAGAGAACTGACCAAAATGGCAATACTATAAATAGTTTTAGTAGTGTTGTTCACACTAGTTTACACCATAAATAGATTGATGTGAATATCTGTAACAAGAGATTCTTCTTTTGACAACTAATAATGACAATATACTATATAAAGTTATATACATTTACTTTTTATCTAAGTATATACTTCAACAAATATATTCACCAATTATATATATAAGCTCAAGTGATTTATATCCTCTTACACTATTTTCCTTGTTCGTTCTCAATTTTCACCATAGCCTAATGGCACGTATCTCTCCTAACTATGTTACTTTTGTTTCTGATGTATCTGGAAATGCTATCATTGAGGGTTGGTTCATGGATTCTAGTGCCACTGTTCATGTCTACCATTCCCTTCATAAGTTGATTTCATACTATCTCATCACACAAGTCGAAGTTGTTATCGGAAATTATGTAAAGGAACTAGTTCAAGGTGAGGGAACCGTTCAAATTCATTTATCCTTAGGAAATATATTAATGGTTTCGAATGTGCTTCACTTTCCATCGATTAGCAAATTTTTTATTTCCGTGAGTCATGTGACATCCCCAAAATCTCGGCCAGAAAAGACCGATTTTCATTTATGCTTTCAAATATTTTCAGAGTAAATCCTTTTGATTTGAAAGAGTTGCGGAATTTGTTCCCAAAAACAAAACAAGATAAAACAATGTTTACCGAAGCATTTCATAAAAGAAATGTATTTTCATTATAATCAAAACTCGGGGTGTCATGTTCCGATACAGACCAATAAGCATAAACGAATACATTACAAGTCATATAACAAATATAAACATATGCAGACTTGTAAACAAAACAACTTGATGGTTCATCCATCTCATGCCCTTCCGCCACTTCCTGTAATACAATTTAAAACTGAGTGGGTCAGGCTTGGGAGCCTGGTGAGCATATAGGGTTTTCAACCCACAATAAATATCATATTTAATTTTCACCAACCAACAATAACCCAATTACCCATTCCCGTTATTCTCACTTTAATGTCCCTAAAACAACTAACATAAGGGACCTAGTCTAAGAATATTTCATCGGGGCGACAACACATGCTTCGGGGGTACCTCAGCAATATAAGTCAAATAAGGCAACCATGAGGGGGATGGAGTACAGCGAATGAACACCCAAGTTCATTAACACCTACAGGTGGCGAACCTGCTAATGTTTCCACAAGACTATCTAGAAAAGTATGTGGTCGTCATCTAAACTCCGCTAGATGACTAAATCAAACAACAACGAGGCCTCTCATCTGTTTATTACACACCAACTATCTACCCATGTTCTACCCAACATATTAGTAGATAAAAATATACATTTGTATACATAGTTTAAAAACCTGTATAACATGCTTTAATCGACACATATATCACATAACAGATGAGGCACACACACACATAACACATATCTCATAGAGAAATAATCAGATCTATAAGATAGAAGAGAGTGAATACACATTCACACATAACACAACCAAATATATACACATAGCACGTATTTTATTTAAAACACTTCATATTATTGCATTTGGAAGAAAATAACTACACACTCACTTGATCAGAAGATGATCAGACAGCACTATGGCTTGCAGAAGTAGTAATCCTCAGCAGATCTGGAAGATCTCTACAAAAATCGAACTTCTCGCGGGCAGAGCTTCGGCTCGGGAACCGCACTTCTCGGGATCTTTGGGATCTCGGGACTTGCTTCGGGACTTGGGAATATTACCGGGGCTTCGGGGTACTTCTGGCACGCAAATCGATGCAAAACGGGAGAGAGAAGAGAGAAAATAGCAACCCTAAACGGCTGGCCCTTGAAATCTATTTATAGGGCAAATTTGGCCCTTGCCACGTCGTGGCAACCTTGTTCCACGTCGTGGGCTTGGTCGTCACTGCATGCGTCATCCCAAGTTGCATCTGGGGGCCTTCCGGAGGTGACAGGACACTTGCCACGTCGTGGCAACCTTGTTCCACGTCGTGGGCTCTGACAGTTTTGGGGTTTCGCGCCCCGAACTTCAGAAATTCATAACTTTCGCATACGAACTCCGTTTTCGATGTTCTTTATATCGCCGCGAAGGCAAGATTATGCTCTACAACTCTCGTTTAGACTCCATTGGCTAATTTTGACTTTATTTTTAATATATTATAAGTATATTACTTATATATTATCTTTAGTAGGTCGGGACAGGAAAACTCCATTCGAAATTCATAACTCCTTCATCTGAACTCCGATTCCGTCTGTCTTTCCGTCGTTGCACTACTATCAATGAGATCTTCAATTCTCATTTAGATCACTAAGGATAGATATCTATCTACCTTAAATTCACTATTTACGTCACGCTGGGTCACGCTGGGTCGTGCCGGTTCTGTCGCAAAACTTCGACAGGTCATAACTTCTTCGTTATAACTCGGATTTCGGCATTCCTTATATCTCTGGAATCCTTGTTTCGACCACTACAACTTTAGGAAAAGATATCGGGCTTATCTCACACTTTAATTTTGACGCTTATTTTTATTCTTAACTAATCAAACCACATAATTAACCAATTAAGCACAAAACACATAATATTCAAATAATACACTTTTATTATTTCAAAACGGGTTACAAAGGTTAACCTAGACTATTACATTGCTAAAAATGGCAAGCCCGGAAACACAGGCGTTACAAGTCAATTGGACACTAAAGGTTTTCGTGTTTCGTCTGTATGTTGTAAGGTAATTATCTATGAAGGAAGATTTATTGTGGGTAAAGGACACATCCAATGTGGCTTGTATAAACTGGAGGAGGCTCAATTTATCAATATATTTGGTGATTCTTCTAGTTTTCCAAGCCCTAACACAACAGAATCCCAATTACACTGAAGATATTAAATCAGTTGATCAGTCTAATGTTCTTCTTTGTTAACAATGTTATCATTACCTTATATGCTAATATTTTATGTACTTCGTTAAGTGATTACTAAATTCGAATTATGTCTGAGTATGTGATATTTGGTATGATGAGTCACTTTCCTTAAATGTATATAAATTATGACTTGGTACTATTAAAATATTTGGTCCTCCCAACTCTTTATCTTAATAACTCTTATAAAAGAGATCATCTAAATCAATATGGTTCAAGATAAATTGTAACAACCCAAATTTCACAAGAAATGTTTCATTTTTAAAATATCAAAGCATTTCCGATTATCCATAAAATCTCAAGAACAATTGTTTTCAATTTCATATAACGAAAAACTATATTTCAAATATCAGAGTGCCCCAAAAGAAAAAGTGTCGGTAAGAGAGTGCATGTCACGCCATCAAGCCATTCCCTTTCCCTTGGGCTTAGATGTACCTGAAACATATCCACAAACTGTAAATTAATGCTTAGTGAGTTCCCTAAAGCATAACCAACACACAATCCACATAAACACATATCATATTAGCCATAAAAACAACATATATACCACATAAGTCATGCATACAAACATATAAGGATGTCGTGGGCTCCTTCCAAGGTCTTACTCCAGGATGCCATGGGCTCCCCCAAATGGTATTACACGTAAGTGTCATGGGCTCCCCCACATGGCCTTACATCCAAGTGTCATGGGCTCCTACCATGGTCTTTACTTGAAAATCCATGGTCTCCCCCACATGGTCTTACATCCAAGCGCCATGGGCTCCCCCTATGGTTTTTAACTGGAAATTCAAGGGCTCTCCCACATGGTCTTACATCAACGACTTCCTTTAGTTCTTTTTATGTTCAAACATTTTTAAGCTACCCCAAAGCTGCAGATTCCAGATCTAATTGAAATAGATGTGTTTGAAATTTTCGTAAACTTATTAATTGTTAGTTAATTCAGATGTTTTAATTTTATTATTTGTTAGTTTTAAGTAACGTATAATTGTCTTTTGAAAATAAAAATAAGATGATTTTAATTTATTTTTAGCATGTTACCATAGAAGATGGGTTCGATAGATGAAAAGGAAGGAATATATCATATGAGGAAAAGGAGAAGGAAATAGTCACAAAGGTTAAAGGTGAGGAAGGAGATGCAGGAAAGTGTATGTATATGGTGTGAGAGATGTTTGATTTACATTTCATAGGTAAAGTGTGAGGAGTAGCGCAAGAGAGTCAAGGAGAGAGACAGAGAGAGTGAGAGAGAGAGAAATGGAGAGAATATGGAGGGTACGAGCAGAGGAACGCGTAGGGTAAGCTAATTATTTTTATTTTTTTATTATTTCTAATTTAAAAAGGTATTACCATAAATATAAGAAAATGGATAAGAAATTAGAGAGTAACACAGTCTTTTTTAGGGATTAAAACTACAAAAATTTCATCATTTTGGATCTTCCATGCAAGTTGAAAACTTTTTGGACATTATCCACAATTCTATGAAAACCACAAGGACTAATTTTGCAGTTTTGGTATATCAACAATATTACTACATTTCTTTGCCGTTACATATGATGCGAAAGACATGTAATTTGAAATCTATCTCTACTCATTACAATTCATGCGAGTAGGAACTACAGTTATGTTATTTTTTAATTAACATCTAAAACAAAATTAAGAATACTGTGTTGCTTTAAGAGTTGTTACATTGTTGATCGTGGTTGATTTATGATCAATGGTTGAATGTAGAGAACTGACCAAAATGGCAATACTATAAATAGGTTTTAGTAGTGTTGTTCACACCAGTTTACACCATAAATAGATTGACGTGGATATCTATAACAAGAGATTCTTCTTTTGACAACCAATAATGACAATATACTATATATAGTTATATACATTCACTTTTTATCTAAGAATAGACTTCAACAAATGTTTTCGCCAATTATATATATGCTCAAGTGATTTATATCATCTTACATTATTTTCCCTGTTCGTTCTCAATCTTCACGATAGCCTAATGGCACATATCTCTCTTAACTATGTTACTTTGGTTTCTAAGGTAACTGGAAATGCTATCATTGAGGGTTGGTTCATGGATTCTTGTGCCACTGTTCATGTCTGCCACTCCCTTCATAAGTTCATTTCATACTATCCCATTACATAAGTCGAAGTTGTTATTCGGAAATAATGTAAAGCAACCAGTTCAAGGTGAGGGAACTGTTCAAATTCATATATCCTTACGAAATATATTAATGCTTTCGAATGTGCTTCTCGTTCCATCGATTAGAAATTTTTTTATTTCCGTGAGTCAATTGGACACTAAAGGTTTTCCTGTTTCTTTTGGATATGGTAATGTAATTATCGATGAAGGAAGATTTATTGTGGGTGAAGGACACATCCAATGTGGCATGTATAAACTGGAGGAGGCTCTTAAAAAATTTATCAATATATTTGGTGATTCTTCTAGTTTTCCTAGCCCCAACATAACAGAATCCGAATTACACTGAAGATATTAAATCAGTTGATCAGTCTAATGCTCTTCTTTGTTAACAATGTTATCATTACCTTATATGCTAATATTTTATGTATTTCGTTAAATGATTACCAAATTCGAATCACGTCTGAGTATGTGATATTTTGTACTATGAGTCAGTTTCCTTAAATCCATATAAATAAAGATTTTGTACTATTAAAATATTTTGTCCTCACACCTCTTTATCTTTATAACTCTTATAAAGGAGGTCATCCAAATGAATATGGTTCAAGATAAATTATAACAACCCAATTTTCACCAGAAAATTTTCATTTTTAAAATATCAAAACATTTCCAATTATCAATAAAATCACAAGAACAATTGTTTTCAATTTCATACATCGACAAACTTTATTTTGAAATATCAAAGTGTCCCAAAAGAAAAACGCCTGTGAGAGAGTGCATGTCGTGCCATCAAGCCTTGCCCAAGGTTGTAGAACTCGTTACTCGGTACCTGTTCGGCCGACTATCGAGTAGTGAGTACTCGAGGGTACTCGAGGAGTACTCGGATTCGGAAATTTGTGTAGAAATAGTTTTAGGGAAATTATATATGTCAAAATCATAAGATAAAATCATAAGTTGATTGAAATATATAACAAAATTGGATACATGTGAATACACAGAAAATGAAAAACACATTATGGTCTCACTTCGTGAATAATTACTGAAAATTTAAGATATATATGTAGTAATAATCACAAGTGTGTGTTAAATAATAAATGATTAAGTATATTATACATATTAATCACTGAGTTGACCGAATTTCACAACACTACTCAATTTGTAAGCGGCCGATCGGGGAGTACTCGAAATTATGTAACTCCCCTCGGCAAGGGGGGAGTAGCGAGTACTTGGAGGAGTAATCGGCCAACTCGGCGAGTTTTACAACACTGGCCTTGCCCTTTCCCTTAGGCTTAGATGTACCTGAAACAAATCCACAAACTGTAAATTAATGCTTGGTGAGTTCCCTAGAGCATAACCCACATTGTCTTACACCTCAGTGCCATGGGCCCACATGATATTTTTCTAGAAAACCATGGGCTCCCCCACATGGTCTTACATCCAAATGCCATGGGCTCCTCCCATGGTCTTTACTTGAAAAGCGATGGGCTCCCCTACATGGTGATACATCCATGTGTCATGGGCTCCCCCTATTGTCATTAGCTAGAAATTAATGGGCTCTCCCACATGGTCTTACATCGATGAGTACCTTCAGATATTTTTATGTTCAAACGTTTTAAAGCTACCCCAAAGCTCCAGATTGCAGATCTAATTGAAATAAATGTAATTGAAATTTTCGTAAACTTATTAATGGGTGGTTAATTTCAAATGTCTTAATTTTATTATTTGTTAGTTTTAAATAGCGTATAACTGTGTTTCGAAAATAAAAATTAGATGATTTTAATTTATTTTTAGCTTGTTACCATAGAAGATGGGTTCGATAGATGAAAAGGAAGGAACATATTATATGAGGAAAAAGGGGAAGCAAATAGTCACAAGAGGTGAAGGGTGACGAAGGAGATGAGGAAAAGTCTATGTATATGGTATGAGAGATGTTTGATTTACATTTCAAAGGTAAAGTGTGAGGAAGGAGAAAGGCGAGAGAGTCAGCGAGAGAGAGAGAGAGAGAGAGTGATATATATATATATATATATATATATATATATATATATATATATATATATATATATATATATATATATAGAGAGAGAGAGAGAGAGAGAGAGAGAAATGAAAAGAATATGGAGGGTATGAGTAGAGGAATGGGTAGGGTAAGCTAATTATTTTTATTTTTTTATTATTTCTAATTTAAAAAGTTATTGCAATAAATATAAGAAAATGGAAAAGAAATTATAGAGTAAAACAGTCTTTTTTAGGGACTAAAACTACAAGAATTTCTTCATTTTGGATTTTTCATGCAAGTTGAAAACTTTTTGGACCTTATCCACAATTCTATAAAACCATATGGACCAATTTGGCAGTTTTGTTCTATCAAGAATATTACTAAATTTCTTTTGTGTTACATATGATGCGAAAGACATGTAATTTGAAACCCATCTCTATTCATTACAATTCATGTGAGTAGGAACTACAGTTATGTTATTTTTTTAATTAACATCTAAAACAAAAGTAATAATACTGTGTTGCTTTAAGAGTTGTTACATTGTTGATCACGGTTGATTTATGATCAATGGTTGAATGTAGAGAACCGACCAAAATGGCAATACTATAAATAGCTTTTATTAGTGTTGTTCACAACAGTTTACACCATAAATAGATTGACGTGAATATCTGTAACAAGAGATTCTTCTTTTGACAACTAATAATGACAATATACTATATATAGTTATATACATTCACTTTTTATATAAGTAGATACTTCAAAAAAATATTCACCAATTATATATATAAGCTCAAGTGATTTATATCCTCTTACACTATTTTCCTTATTCGTTCTCAATTTTCACCATAGCCTAATGGCACATATCTCTACTAACTATGTTACTTTGGTTTCCGAGGTATCTGGAAATGCTATCACTAAGGGTTGGTTTCTGGATTCTACTACCACTGTTCATGTCTGCCACTCCCTTCATAAGTTCATTTCATACTATCCCATCACACAAGTCGAAGTTGTTATCATAAATAATGTAAAGGAACCAGTTCAAAGTGAGGGAACTGTTCAAATTCATTTAGCCTTAGGAAATATATTAACACTTTTGAATGTGCTTCATGTTCCATCGATTAGCAAATTTTTTATTTCCGTGAGTCAATTGGACACTGAAGGTTTTCGTGTTTCTTTTGTATATGATAAGGTAATCATCGATGAAGGAAGATTTATTGTGGGTGAAGGACACAACCAAGGTGGCATGTATAAACTGGATGAGGCTCCTCAAAATTTTATCAATATATTTGGTGATTCTTCTTGTTTTCCTAGCCCCAACATAGCAGAATCCCAATTATACTCTAGATGTTAAATCAGTTGTTAAGCCTAATGTACTTCTTCATTTACAATGTTATCATTATGTTATATGCTAATATTTTATTTATTTCATTAAGTGATTACCAAGTTCGACTTATGTCTGAGTATGTGATATTTGGTACTATGAGTCACTTTCCTTAAATCTATATAAATTAAGATTTGGTCCTATTAAAATATTTGGTCCTCCTAACTCTTTGTCTTTATAACTCTCATAAAGGAGGTCATCTAAATCAATATGGTTCACGATAAATTGTAACAACCCAATTTTCACAATAAATTTTTCATTTTGAAAATATCAAAACATTTCCAGTTATCCATTAAATTTCAACAACAATTGCTTTCAACTTCATATATGGAAAAAGTTTATTTCAAATATCAGAGTGTCCCAAAAGAAAAAGCACCTGTGAGAGGGTGCATGTCATGGCATCAAGCCTTGCCCTTGCCTTTGGGCTTAGATATACCTGAAACAAATCCACACACTGTAAATTAATGCTTAGTGAGGCCCCTAGAGCATAACCCACACACAATCCACATAAAAACATATAAGGACGTTGTGGGCTCCTTCCAAGGTCATACTCCGGGATGCCATGGGCTCTCCCAAATGGTATTACACCTAAGTGTCATGGGTTCCCCACCATCGTCTTTAGCTAGAAAGCCGTGGGCTCCCCCACATGGCCTTACATCCATGTGCCATGGGCTGCTACCATGGTGTTTACTTGAACATCCATGGGCTCCGCCACATGGTCTTACATCCAAGTGTCATGGGCTCCTCCTATGGTCTTTACTTGAAAAGCCATGGGCTCCCCCACATGGTCTTACATCCAAGTGCCATGCGTTCCCCTATGGTCTTTAGCTGGAAATTCACGGGGTCTCCCACATGGTCTTACATCAACGAGTTTCTTCAGTTCTTTTTATGTTCAAACATTTTTAAGCTACCCCAAAGCTCCAGATTGCAGATCTAATTGAAATAGAAGTGATTGAAATTTTCATAAACTTATTAATTGGTAGTTAATTTTAGATGTTTTAATTTTATTATTTTTTAGTTTTAATTAGATGATTTTAATATATTTTTAGCTTGTTACCATAGAAGATGGGTTCGATAGATGAAAAGGAAGGAAGATATTATATGAGGAAAAGGGGAGGAAAATAGTCACAAGAGGTGAAGGGTGAGGAAGGAGATGAGGAAAACTGTATGTATATGGTGTGAGAGATGTGTGATTTACATTTCATAGGTAAATTATGAGGAAGGAGAAGAATGAGAGTGAGACAGAGAGAGTGAGAGAGAGAGAGAGAGAGAGAGAGAAAATGGAGAGAATATGGAGGGTATAAGTAGAGGAATGGGTAGGGTTAGCTAATTTTTTTTATTTTTTTTATTATTTCTAATTTGAAAAGGTATTAACATAAAAATAAGAAAATGCAAAAGAAATTAGAGAGTAAAACATTCTTTTAAGGGACTAAAACCACAAGAATTTCTTCATTTTGGATTTTCCATGCAAGTTGAAAACTTTTTGGACCTTATCCACAATTCTATGAAAACCATAGGGACCAATTTTACAGTTTTGGTCTATCAAGAAAATTACAAGATTTCTTTTGTGTTACATATGATGCAAAAGACAGGTAATTTGAAATCTATCTTTATTCATTACAATTCATGTGAGTAGGAACTACAATTATGTTATTTTTTTAATATACATGTAAAACAAAAGTAAGAATATTGTGTTTCTTTAAGAGTTGTTACATTGTTGATCACGGTTGATTTATGATCAATGGTTGAATGTAGAGAATCGACCAAAATGGCAACACTATAAATAGCTTTTAGTATTATTGTTCACACCAGTTTACACCATAAATAGATTGATGTTAATATCTGTAACAAGAGATTCTTCTTTTGACAACTAATAGTGACAATATACTATATATAGTTATATATATTCACTTTTTATCTAAGTACGTACTTCAATAAAAATAGTCACCAATTATATATATAAGCTCAAGTGATTTATATCGTTTTACACACTTTTCGTTGTTCGTTTTAAATTTTCACCATAGCCTAATGGCACATAACTCTCCTAACTATGTTACTTTTGTTTCTGAGGTATCTGAAATTGCTATCATTAAGGGTTGGTTCATGGATAATAGTGCCACTGTTCATGTCTGCTACTCCCTTCATAAGTTCATTTCATACTATCGCATCACACAAGTCGAAGTTTTTATCGGAAATAATTTAAAGGAACCCATTCAAGGTCAGGGAACTGTTCAAATTCATTTAGCCTCAGGAAATTTATTAATGCTTTCGAATGTGCTTCACATTCCATCGACAAGCAAAAAAAAAATTACGTGATTCAATTGGACACTAAAGGTTTTTGTGTTTCTTTTGGATATGGTAAGGTGGTTATCGATTGAGGAAGATTTATTGTGCATGAAGGACACATCCAAGGTGGCATGTATAAACTGGATGAGGCTCCTCAAAATTTTATCAATATATTTGGTGATTCTTCTAGTTTTCCTAGCCCCAACACAACAGAAACCCAATTATACTGAAGATGTTAAATCAGTTGACCAGTCTAATGTTATTCCTCGGTAACAATGTTATCATTACCTTGTATGCTAATATTTAATGTATTTCGTTAAGTGATTACCAAATTCGAATTACGTCTGAGTATGTGATATTTGGTACTATCAGTCAGTTTCCTTAAATCCCTAGTGCATAACCCACACACAATCCACATAAACACATATCATATTAGCTATAAAAGTAATATATACCACATAATCCGTGCATAAAAATACTTAAGGATGCCATGGGCTCTTCCCAAGGTCATACTCCTGGATGCCATGCGCTCCCCCAAATGGTCTTACACCTAAGTGCCATGGGCACCCCACCATCGTCTTTAGCTAGAAAGCCATAGGCTCCCCCACATGCCCTTACATCCAAGTGTCATGGGCTCCTCCCATGGTATTTACTTGAAAATCCATGGGCTCCCCCACATGTACTTCCATCTAAGTGCCATGGGCTCCTCCCATGGTCTTTACCTGAAAAGTCATGGGCTCCCCCACATGGTCTTACATGCAAGTTCCATGGGCTCCCCCTATGGTCTTTAGCTGGAAATTCATGGGCTCTCCCACATGGTCTTACATCGATGAGTCCCTTCAGTTCTTTTTGTGTTCATATGTTTATAAGCTACCCCAAAGCTCCAGATTGCATATCTAATTGTAATAGATGTAATTGAAATTTTCGTAGACTTATTAATTCGTAGTTAATTTTAGAAGTTTCAATTTTATCATTTGTTAGTTTTAATTAACGTATAGTTGTGTTTAGAAAATAAAAAATTAGTTGGTTTTAATTTATTTTTAGCTTGTTACCATAGAAGATGGGTTCGATAGATGAAAAGGAAGGAAGATATAATATGAGGAGAAGGGGAAGCAAATTGTCATAAGAGGTAAAGGGTAAGGAAGGAGATGACGAAAAGTCTACGTATATGGTGTGAGAGATGTTTGATTTACATATCATATGTAAAGTGTGAGGAAGCAGAAGGGCGTGAGAGAGAGATAGAGATAGATAGATAGATAGATAGATAAATAGATAGATAGATAGATAGATAGATAGATAGAGAGAGAGAGAGAGAGAGAGAGAGAGAGAGAGAGAGAGAGAAAGAAAGAGAGAGAGAGAGAGAGAGAGAGGGGAGAGAGAGAGAGAGAGAGAGAGAGAAATGGAGAGAATATGGAGGGTAGGAGTAGATGAATGGGTAGGGTAAGCTAATTATTTTTATTTTTTTATTATTTCTAATTTAAATAGGTATTACCATAAATATAAGAATATGGAAAAGAAATTAGAGACTAAAACAATCTTTTTAAGGGACTAAAACCACAAGGCTATCTTAATTTTGGATCTTCCATGCAAGTTGAAAACTTTTTGGACCATGTCCATAATTCTATGAAAACCATAGGGAGAAAGTTTGCCGTTTTGGTCTATCAAGAATATTACAAAATTTCTTTTGTTTTACCTATATTGCGAAAGACATTTAATTTGAAATCTATCTCTATTCATTAGAATTCATGTAAGTAAGAACTACAGTTATGTTATTTTTTTAATTAACATCTAAAAAAAAAGTAAGAATATTGTGTTGCTTTAAGAGTTGTTACGTTGTTGACCACAGTTGATTTATGATCAATGGTTGAATGTGGAGAATCGACCAAAATGGCAATACTATAAATAGATTTTAGTAGTGTTGTTCACACCAATTTACACCATAAATAGATTGGTACTATTAAGTATTTCGTTAAGTGATTACCAAATTCGTTAAGTGATTACCAAATCCATTAATTAACATCTAATCTACTTCTTCGTTTACAATGTTATCGTTATCTTATATGCTAATGTTTTATGTATTTCGTTAAGTGGTTACGAAATTCGAATTACATCTGAGTATGTGATATTTGGTACTATGAGTCACTTTCCTTAAATCTATATAATTTAAGATTTGGTACTATTATAATATTTGGTCCTCCCAAATCTTTATCTTTATAACTCTTATAAAGGAGGTAATCCAAATCCATATGGTTCAAGATAAATTGTAACAACCCAATTTTCACAAGAAATATTTCATTTTTGAAATATCAAAACATTTCCAATTATCCATAAAATCTCAACAACAATTGTTTTCAATTTCATATATCGAAAAACTTTATTTCAAATATTAGAGTGTCCTAAAAGAAAAAGCGCAGGTGAGAGAGTGCATGTCATGCCATCAAGCCTTGCCTTTACCCTTGGGCTTAGATGTACCTAAAACAAATCCACAAATTGTAAATTAATGCCTAGTGAGTTCTCTAGAGCATAAATCACACACAATCCACATAAACACATATCATATTAGCTATAAAAGCAACATATACCACATTAGCCATACATAAAAACATATAAGGATGCCATGGGCTCCTCCTAAGGTCATACTCCAGGATGCCATGGGCTCCCCCAACTGGTCTTACACTTAAGTGCCATGGGTTCCCCACCATCGTCTTTAGCTAGAAAGCCATGGGCTCCCCACATGCCCTTACATCCAAGTGTCATAGGCTCTTCCCATGGTCTTTACTTGAAAATCCATGGGCTCCCACACAAGGTCTTACATCCAAGTGCCAAGGGCTCCTCCCATGATCTTTACTTGAAAAGCCATGGGCTCCCCCACATCGTCTTACATGCAAGTGTCATGGGCTCTCCCTATGATCTTTAGCTGGAAATTTATAGGCTCTCCCACATGGTCTTACATCGACGAGTTCCATCAATTCCTTTTGTGTTCAAACGTTTTTAAGCTACCCCAAAGCTCCAGATTGCAGATCTAATTGAAATAGATGTAATTGAAATTTTCGTAAACTTATTAACTGGTAGTCAATTTCAGATGTATTAATTTTATTATTTTTTGTTTTTAATTAACGTATAATTGTGTTTAGAAAATAAAAATTAGATGAGGAATAGGGGAAGCAAATAGTCACAAGAGGTGATGGGTGAGGAAGGAGAAGAGGAAAAGTGTATGCATATGGTGTGAGAGATGTTTGATTTACATTTCATAGGTAAAGTGTGAAGAAGGAGAAAGGCGAGAGAGAGAGAGAGGGAGAGAGAGAGAGAGTGTGTGTGTGTGTGTAAGAGAGACACAGAGAGAAAGAGAGAGAGAGAGAAAGAGAGAGAGAGAGAGAGAGAGAGAGAGATGGAGAGAGAGAGAGAGAGAGTGAGAGTGAGAGAGAGAGAGAGAGAGAGAGAAATGGAGAGAATATGGAGGGTCCGAATAGAGGAATGGGTAGGGTAAGCTAATTATTTTTACTTTTTTTATTATTTCTAATTTAAAAAGGTATTACCATTAATATAAGAAAATGGAAAAGAAATTAGAGAGTAAAACAGTCTTTTTAAAGGACTAAAACCACAAGAATTACTTCCTTTTGGATCTTCCATGCAAGGTGAAAACTTTTTGGACCTTATCCACAATTCTATGAAAAGCGCAAGGACCAATTTTATAGTTTTGGTCTATCAAAAATATTACTAAATTTCTTTTGTGTTACATATGATGCGAAAGACATCTAATTTGAAATCTATATCTCTTCATTACAATTCATGTGAGTAGGAACTACAGTTATGTTACTTTTTTAATTAACATCTAAAACAAAAGTAAGAATACTGTGTTGCTTTTAGAGTTGTTACATTGTTGATCATGGTTGATTTATGATCAATGGTTGAATACAGAAAACCGACCAAAATGACAATACTATAAATAGCTTTTAGTAGTGTTGTTCACACCAGTTTACACCATAAATACATTGACGTGAATATCTGTAACAAGAGATTCTTTTTTTGAAAACTAATAATGCCAATATACAATATATATTTATATACATTCACTTTTTATCTAAGTAGACACTTCAACAAAAATATTCAAAAATTATATATATAAGCTCAAGTGATTTATATCCTCTTACACAAATTTCCTTGTTCGTTCTCAATTTTCACCATAGCTTAATGGCACATATCTCTCCTAACGACGTTACTTTGGTTTCTGAGGTATCTATAAATCCTGTCATTGAGGGTTAGTTCATGGATTCTAGTGCCATTGTTCATGTCTGCCACTCCCTTCATAATTTCATTTCACACTATCCCATCACAAAAGTTGAAGTTGTTAATGGAAATAATGTAAAGGAACCAGTTCAACGTGAGGGAACTGTTCAAATTCATTTAGCCTCAGGAAATATATTAACGCTTTCGAATGTTCTTCACGTTCCATCGATTAGCAAATTTTTTATTTTCGTGAATCAATTGGATAGTAAAGGTTTTTGTGTTTCTTTTGGATATGGTAAGGTAGTTATCGATGAAGGAAGATTTATTGTGGGTGAAGCACACATCCAAGGTGGCATGTATAAACCGGATGAGGCTCCTCAAAATTTTATGACTATATTTGGTGATTCTTCTTGTTCTCCTAGCCCCAACATAGCAGAATCCCAATTATAGTATAGATGTTAAATCAGTTGATAAGTCTAATGTACTTCTTCGTATACAATGTTATCATTATCTTATATGCTAATATTTTATGTATTTCGTTAAGTGATAACCAAGTTCGAATTATGTCTGAGTATATGATATTTGGTACTATGAGTCACTTTCCTTAAATTTATATAAAATAAGATTTGGTACTATTAAAATATTTGGTTCCCCAACTCTTTATCTTTTTAACTCTTATAAAGGAGGTCATCTAAATCAATATGGTTCAAGATAAATTGTAACAACCTACTTTTCACAAGAAATTTTTCATTTTTAAAATATCAAAACATTTCCAATTATCCATAAAATCTCAACAACAATTATTTTCAATTTCATATATGGACAAACTTTATTTCAAATATCAGAGTGTCCCAAAAGAAGAAGCACCTGTGAGAGGGTGCATGCCATGCCATCAAGCCTTGCCCTTGCCCTTGGGCTTAGATATACTGGAAACAAATCCACAAACTATAAATTAATGCTTAGTGAGTTCCCTATAGCATAACCCACACAGAATCCACATAAACACATATCATATTAGCTTTAAAGCAACTTATACCACATAAGCCAAGCATACAAACATACAAGGATGCCATGAACTCCTCCCAAGGTCTTTCTGTAGGATACCATGGGCTCCCCCAAATGGTATTACGTCCAAGTGCCATTGGCTCCTCCCATGGTATTTACTTGAAAATCCCTAGGCTCCCCCACATGGTCTTACATCCAAGTGCCATGGGCTCCTCTCATGGTCTTTACTTGAAAAGCCATGGGCTCCACCACATGGTCTTACATCCAAGTTCCATGGGCTCCCCTTATGGTCTTTGCTGAAAATTCATGGGCTCTCCCACATGGTCTTACATCGACGAGTTCCTTTAGTTCTTTTTGTGTTCAAATGTTTTTAAGCTACTCCAAAGCTCCAGATAGCAGATCTAATCGAAATTTTTGTAAACTTTTTAATTGGTTGTTAATTTCAGATGTTTTAATTTTATTATTTGTTAGTTTTAATTAATGTATAATTGTGTTTCGAAAATAAGAATTAGATGATTTTTAATTAATTTTAGCTTGTTACCATAGAAGATGGCTTCGATAGAAGAAAAGGAAGGAAGATATTATATGAGGAAAATGGGAAGCAAATAGTCAAGAGGTGAAGAGTGAGGAAGGAGATGACGAAAAGTGTATGTATATGGTGTGAGAGATGTTTGATCTACATTTCATAGGTAAAGTGTGAGGAAGGAGAAGGGCGGGAGAGAGAGAGAGAGAGAGAGAGAGAGAGAGAGAGAAAGTGAGAGAGAGAGAGAGAGAGAGAGAAATGGAGAGAATATGGAGGGTCCAAGTAGAGGAATGGGTAGGGTTGGCTAATTATTATTATTTTTTTATTTCTAATTTAAAAAGGTATTACCATAAATATAAGAGAATGGAAAAGAAATTAGAGAGTAAAACAGTCTTTTTAAGGGAATAAAACCACAAGGCTATCTTAATTTTGGATCTTCCATGCAAGTTGAAAACTTTTTGGACCTTATCCACAATTCTATGAAAACCACAGGGACCAATTTTGTAGTTTTGGTATATCAACAATATTACTAAATTTCTTTTGTGTTATATACGATGCGAAATACATGTAATTTGAAATCTACCTCTATTCGTTACAATTCATGTGATTAGGAACTACAGTTATGTTATTTTTTTAATTAATATCTAAAACAAACGTAAGAATACTGTGTTGCTTTAAGAGTTGTTACATTGTTGATCGCGTTTGATTTATGATCAATGGTTGAATGTACAGAACCGACCAAAATGGCAATACTATAAATAGCTTTTAGTAGTGTTGTTCACACTAGTTTACACCATAAATAGATTGACGTGAATATTTGTAACAAGAGATTCTTTTTTTAACAACTAATAATGACAATATACTATATATAGTTATATACATTCACTTTTTATCTAAGTATATACGTCAACAAAAATATTCACCAATTATATATAAGCTCATGTGATTTATATCCTCTTACACAATTTTCCTTGTTCGTTCTCAATTTTCACCGTAGCCTAATAGTACACATCTCTCCTAACGATGTTACTTTAGTTTCTGAGGTATCTGGAAATGCTATCATTGAGAGTTGGTTCATGGATTCTAGTGCCATTGTTCATGTCTGTCATTCCTTTCATAATTTCATTTCATACTATCCCATCACACAAGTCGAAGTTGTTATCAGAAATAATGTAAAAGAACCAGTTCAAGGTCATGGAACTATTCAAATTCATTCAGCCTCAGGAAATATATTAACGCTTTCGGATGTGCTTCACGTTCCATCGATTAGCAATTTTTTTTCCGTGATTCAATTGGACACTAAAGGTTTTTGTGTTTCTTTTGGATATGGTTAGGTAGTTATCGGTGAAGGAAGATTTATTGAGGGTGAAGGACACATCCAAGTTGCATGTATAAACTGGATGAGGCTCCTCAAAATTTTATCAATATATTTGGTGATTCTTCTTGTTTTCGTAGCCCCAACACAGCAGAATCCCAATTATAGTAAAGATGTTAAATCAGTTGATAAGTCTAATGTACTTCTTCGTTTACAATGTTATCATTATCTTATATGCTAATATTTTATGTATTTCGTTAAGTGATTACCAAATTCGAATTACGTCTGAGTATGTGATATTCGGTACTATGAGTCACTTTCCTTAAATCTATATAAATTAAGATTTGGTACTATTAAAATATTTGGTCCACCAAACTCTTTATCTTTATAACTCTTAAAAAGGAGGTCATCTAAATGAACATGGTTCAAGATAAATTGTAACAACACAATTTTCATAAGAAAATTTTTCATTTTTAAAATATCAAAACATTTCCAATTATCCATAAAATCTCAAGAACAATTGTTTTCAATTTCATATATCGACAAACTTTATTTCAAAAATCAGACTGTCCCAAAATAAAAACGCACGTGAGAGCGTGAATGCCACGCCATCAAGCCTTGCCCTTGCCCTTGGGCTTAGATGTACCTGAAACAAATCCACAAACTGTAAATTAATGCTTATTGAGTTCCCTAGAGCATAACTCACACACAATCCACATAAATACATATCATATTTGCTAAATAAGCAACATATACCACATCAGCGATGCATACAAACCTATAAGGATGTGATGGGCTCCTCCCAAGGTCTTACTCAAGGATGCCACGCAGTCCCCCAAATGGTCTTACACCTAAGTGTCATGGGCTCCCCACCATCGTCTGTAGCTATAAAGCCATGGGCTCCCCCACATGGCCTTACATCCAAGTGCCATGGGCTCCCCAACATCGTCTTTAGCTAGAAAGCCATGGACTCCCCCACATGGTCTTACATCCCAGTGACATGGGATCCCCCATGGTCTTTAGCTGGAAAGCCATGGGTTCCCCCACATGGTCTTACATCCAAGTTTCCATGAGCTCCTCTCATGGCCTTTACTCGAAAAGCCACATGCTCTCCCACATGGTCTTACATCCACGTGTTATGGGCTCCCCCATGGTCTTCCCTACAAGTGTCACATATATAGCTTGTATAACAGTTAGCATAACTAAATATCATATCACGTACCTCTACAATCATCATGTGTACCGCATATCACAAAATGGCTGGCCTTGGTGCCATCGACCCATTGGTATGGTGAGGAGACTCACCTCTCATGGATGTTGAACTGACAAGTTAAGATGAGATGAATCCCACGCGCTGCTCCAACTCAACTGTCTATATTCATCATGTGATTAACTTGTCACATTCCCAAATACCATAATTATCCTCAAAGTCAACCCTTGTCAATGTCAAGGTCAACAACCAAGGTCAATAGTCCATGTTGACCTCAACTCATTAAGTGCATCCAGCAACTCATCGAGTTTCCTGAGTAACTCGTCAACGCGTCGAGTTCCTTAATGTCCAGAATACCGAAAACCCATGTAGACCGAAAACTCCAATCCTTCACAGAAATCATTCAGAATCTCGAAAACGGGTAAACCCTACCCGAATTGTCAAGTTATCTTAGGGACTCGATGGGTTCCTTCAGTTCTTTTTGTGTTCAAATGTTTTTAAGCAACCCAAAGCTCCATATTACAGATCTAGACTTTTAAGGCATGGTTTCCACGTAAAGTTGCAAACTTTACGTGCATGGAAGCTCTTAAATACCAAAACCAAGCTAAGGGAGGGGTTTTATCCAAAGAAAAGGGCCAATGCTTGATAAAATTAGTGACTTATAGGAGTCCAGATCTGAAGTTACACCTTCAGATCATGCACAATACCCGAAATGCTCTACAAATGTACTAAAAATGACCTTAAACCTAAGAAAAGGGGATCTAATGCTAGAATGATCAAGGTAACAACTTGTTACCTTCAAATGGATGCCCAAACGTTATAGATGCTGGATCTACAATCTCCTTCCCATTCCAAACTTCTCAACCTTCAAACTTCTTCAACAAAAGTCACCAAAATCACTTTCTTAGTCTCACAAGCACAAGGAAGCAACAATAACGGCTAGGGTTTCTTCTCTGGGTAATGAAGCTGTAAGGGAGGCCACAAGAGGTGGATTAAGTCCTTTATATTGTGTGCAAACCCTAACAGTTAGAGTTTTCCTTTAAAGCGCCTACTCGTCGAGTCGGGGCCTTCCGACTCGTCGAGTCGGGGCCTCCTGACTCGTCGAGTAGGATCTAAATCCTGCGTCCTCATAAATGATCTCTACTCGACGAGTTGGAGCTCCCCAACTCGTCAAGTCCTAGCCTAAAACCCTAAAACTAGAAAAATTAAATGATACCTGGAACAGGTGTTACATAAATCATATATACTGAAACATATTCATTTGAAACTCCCAACCGTTCAACTTATGTTAATTAATTGTTAGGTTAATTGAAATGTTTGTCTATATAAGACGACTATTTAATGTTTGGTTACTTACACTGAAAGAAAGAGGTGAACGATAAATAAGTTGGGAAAACTATAGGTAAGTATGATAATCAATGTTTTGAAAGCCTGAAATCATTTTAATTAGGTGATTTTCTCAATATAAACTTATAGTCAAATGTTTTTCATTCTACTTTCATTATATTTCAACTAGACGAATTCCCGAGCGTTGCACAGTGTATGTTAAAAATATATAGTTAAAATGTTGAAAAATATATGTTTAAAATGGTTATGTTATTGACATTAACTTTGACATAATATTTTGAAGAATATTATTCATTGACATCAACACACCTTCCTCATTAATAAAATTAAATATAATTATCTATTTAATATTATTTTTAACAAATGTTATGATTGATTAATTTAAATTTTTTACTTATGCAATTATTTTCTAATTTCAATAATGTTGTTCATTTAAAATACAATTTATTTGTTGTTAACCTTATGTAATTTATAAATTGATGTTATTATCATTTAAAATTACTGTTCTTTAGTTTTAAACCACTTATTATTATTAATATGTTAAAGAAGACTTTTAAGAAACACTTAATATTACTATTAAAATGTGAAACATACACTAAAGTATAAATTGATAAGATAGACAATTTGCATTTCAAAAGAGACTTATATGTATAATATGCCATATCCATGACTGTTATAATTTGATTTTATTATTTATAGTTATAGTTCATTAGTTTTAAAACCACTTATTATTATTAATAAATGAAAGAAAACTTTTAAAAGACACTTATTATTATAATTAAAATGTTATTGTTCTTTAGTTTTAAACCACTTATTAATATTAATAAGTTAATGAAGACTTTTAAGAAACACTTAATATTACTATTAAAATATGAAACATACACTGAATAATAAACTGATATGATAGACAATTTGCGTTTCAAAAGAGACTTGCATGGATAATATGACATATTCATGATTTTTATAATTTTATTTTATTATTTAACATTATGGTTCATTAGTTGTAAAACCACTTATTATTATAAATAAATGAAAAAAAACTTTCAAAAGATACATGTTATTATAATTAAAATGTTAAACATATACTAAATTATAAAGTGATAAGATAGATAATTTCCATTTTAAAGAGACTTACATGGATACTATGGATAATATTGCATATCCATGATTTTTTTATTAGTTATTCTTTGAAGCAACACAAACATACAAACATATATGCAGTATTTAATTAAATATTATCTATATCACTTTCCATGACATATGATCAATAATATGAATATAATCTTATTTACATTCAAGTTTCAAATACAGCATACAATGATTGTCTTAAAAGAATGCTTAAATCAAGAAAAATATAAAAAATAATTAGTATATAATAAACATACAAACTATAAACTTTTACATAATAACATGGCTCGAAAAGTGGTCCAAAACCCTCAAACCAACACAAAACTTTTAAACTTGTTTTCTTTGTGAATTTTTTATGTGATTTGTATTTGTGTGCCTACTTAAAGAGAATGACATTTTTATAGTAGACTATACTTTAATTGCTTATTAAACATATTATATATGTTATAAAACCTTTCATGATGTGTGATTAATTACTTTGAAAGTGAAAAGGTGTGGGGGTTTCAAATGCATATGGTGTTTGGAAATTTGTGTGGGGGTTTCAAATGCATGAGGTGATAGAAAAAATGTCGCGTTTATTAGTATACTATGATAAGTTATCCATGTTTGTATATTTGAAGCCAAAAAAATTATGAATATATTTAGATTTGTTTGTTATAACTATTGAAGATGTATATTGTTTTAGATTTGTAATATCTTATGTATTTTGTTTTCTCATTCAGAGCTTAAATGTATGAAGATGACTCTATTTAGAGTTTTGATCATTGCTTTTACTACATATATGTATTTTTTTTAGTTCCAAGGTAATTTTAATAGCACCATATTCATTTGAAACCTACAAAACTTTTCAATTTATTTAATAACTACTACAACTCAAAAGTAACATTAAAATTGAAAACTCTACGACTCAAGAGTTTCTAACTTATGATGTTTAATTGGTACAAATAACACTTAATTCATATGAAACCTATAAAACTTTTCAACTTATTTATAACTACTACAACTCAAAAATATTTTTAACCAATTAAACACTGCAACTCAAAGAATTTTTAACTTATGATGTGTAATTGATACTTATGCACTTAATTGGTATATATATATATATATATATATATATATATATATATATATATATATATATATATATATATATATATATATATATATATATATATCGTCTGTTTATATTATTTATATTATTTTTTTCATTTATAATTACCATTTTACAATTTGAACTTAACTCATTTTTATATCTTAACTTTAAATATATAAAGTTTGGTATATCAGAATATACCGTTAACACCGTTTAAGTTTTATCAACCTTCAAATATAACTTTATATTGCAATCGAACATAAACAAGTGACATATTCAACAATTCTTTTGTCTTAGTATGTTATTTTTTTTACATCATTAAAAAGTAACTTTTGGGTATATATTCTCAATAAATGATACCACTTTTATGATGTTCACAATAATATTAATATAGCACATCCATAGTTTTTTTACAATTGGATACATTAAAGAAAATATCATATCTTAAAAAATTAATTAAACTATTGTTTAGTCGGTTTCGTTGACAAATGCATGTTTATAAAAGTCTCTGCTAACGATAAGAGAAATGGCATAAGAATGTAGGTAAAATCTTAAATTCTAACATATTTTAACAACATAGTTGATATCATGCACAACGCGCAGGGATTCACCCAGTGATAAATATAGCAAGACCTATATATCTATTAAGGGAGCTGATTTTGCCACTAAGTCTTTTCTATCTATAGAAAATTTAAGATATTGAAAATAATGCCCTCATTTGGATTTAGAGATAGAAAAAATCCTTTGAATTTATTTCCAAATGAAACGCGACACTCCTTCTGATTCCTTTCTTCTTCTTACTTCTTCATATTTTGTCATATTTAATGTCGAAATCAACTATCTCCACCCTTGTCGTTTGCTACCATCGTTTCGTTGGAGAATCCCAATGAAATCGCCGATGAGCCTTTACAACCCTTTGTATTGGTGAGAAACCATTTTCACTGTTGTTCCACCAACCATACCATCGGTTCTTTCTCCTTTTTCTCTTTCATCCTTTCATTGCATTCACTACTCTGACTGCTAAGTCGCCTGGTTGCTTGACTAATGGAACGATCTACTTAGGAAAAACTATAAATTTTTGACCAACTTCTAATCCATCATTATGCACATTGTCATCTTTACCTAATTCAATTCCACTCTGCATATTATCAAGCAAGACATTTTATATCTAGTGATCTTTGACAAATCCCTTAGATTTTTGGGGAGTTTGTCAAAATCATATTGTATCATGTTTTAAAATTACGAACATAGGTTTTTTTTTTTCAAATGCACAATTAGCTACAAGCTTGAAGAAATAGAACATTAAATGGTTTGATGCTAAGACGAGCTTAGATGCTTCAAACATACCATAAATTATATATGTATAGTAAATCATGAGAAGGTAGAAGGAAATGGATAAAAGGCAGAAAACCCATAAGGATTCATCATCCACGTATGGTAATTATTTAGTCTATCAGGTATTTTGTGAAGTTAAATTGGAGGTTTAAAAATTGGGTTTGAGAATGCTAGTATTGCAAAAAACTAAAGAAGTTTGGCGGTATGTGGGTTTGATTACTGAGAATGCTAGTAAGCTAAATTAAACATAAAAATGAAAGTAAAAGTTGTATGTGTGTTTAAGAAGATGAAGTGGTGCTCAGGTGAACTCCATAGAGAAGCGACAAACAATGGGGCGGGATGAAAGGGAGATAGCTTTACACTAGCTTGTATTTGTTCGTTTTGGTGTAATCAAGTGACTAAAATTGTTGATAACCTCTTCTTCGCCTGTTCTTTCTTTTCATAGATCTGGTAGTTTCCAGTGCAAGTTGAAGCCTCCATTATCCATGACAGATTTATTGGTTTTGTTGTGCACGCTCTCCTAATAGAGGTTGGAAAGTTGAATTATTGGGTTCTTTGTGTTATGTAGTAATCTATTACTAGTCTACATGAAAGACATGTAATTCTTGATCTTTTAATCGAATCCATAGCCACTAGGAGTCTAGGATTGTCTTTCTCTTTCTTAATTATTTAAATATTAAGAACCAAGGGTATAAATCTCAAAACACTATTTTTTCATTGGACTAATAAAATATTTCAATCGGAGAACCAGGACCCATTAATTAGTAAACCAATGGCTTATGCATAATCATTCGTGAATCTAAATGTAAATTACAAAATAAATATAACCTCCAAATATATGTGAACAGATTAAACGCCACCGAATTAAATTTTCTACTCCGTCGTAGAACCAAGAACATCCATAATAAAAAAAAATTTATGAGCTTTTTCATCCTCAAAATCATTGAAAAACTAAAAAATTATTGGATGAGCTTTTTCAAGAAGTTTGTTAATTAGCAATATTTTCTCTTGAGCTTTTTAGATATTGTGGTGGACCTCATGGTTTTTCAACCATTTACAAATCTTCTACCCTAATAATTGAGTACTCAATTGCAACGTGGCAATAGCTAAGCCACCCCCACCCTTCAATCTTATTTTCCCACCTAAAGTGTCTAAGTGATTTTTCATAAGTGCCCTTTTACATGTCTGGAATACAATTCTCAATCCCTGATTTCTTGCCCCATAAATCTCGCCTCCTTCTACAAATCTTTGATATTCAATTCAATTCTAAAATTTTGAATTCTTCTTATACATAAAATCTCATCTACTATCAATTGTAATTGTCGATGCTTCTATAATTCCATCTTCTTCATAGATTCCACTACCGATTGTGTATTTTTCATATTCACTCTGCTTTTGTAATCTTGCTCAAATTCTAGCTTTCATTTTTGACCAATTTCTTACTCTATTATCGTCATATGTTACTGAATAACCAAACAAGGACTAGTCGATTAGTGCAACTATAGTGCACACATGCTTTTGCAGAAAATCCCAATAAAACCCTACGACATTCATCACCGTCGTTCAACCCTACATACATTTCAAGCCCTTGCATCTCTATTACTACCATCGTCTGTGTCAATCGCTTTAGATATCTAATAGGTTTTGTCTACTTTCACCAATTAATTTTGAAAATTTTGAATTTATCTTATTTCTATGCGATGATAAACCAATTTGTGGACTATAGTTTCTGATCATGGGCTCTTTTTCCCCTTATGTTTGACAACAAACCCTTAGTTTTCCGAATAGAAATCATTTGGTTTTATCTAAATCTTTATTGATATCTTCACCTTTTTTTCCCACTAAATCCAGTTATTTGCAGTTGATTTTATTTAGATCTAGAGTATATTGTGACATTGACTTGAGGCTTATGATGATATACTTTTAATATCTTAGAGGAATTCTATGATATTAAATTATATTTGAATCTATTATCTTTTTCATACACTTATCTTATTGTTACACACATTGAACCCTCAACATTTGTCGACTATGTTGAAAAATTTTGAAATTTTTGTTCTCAATTCACGGCTTATTTCATTGAGCTTCATTTCATTGTTCTACATTTTACTACCATTAGGATTTCAATTTGATGGAAATTGATGATATGCATCCATTTACAAATTCTGGGGGACAAACAGTTCCTCTCGGTGTAATGGTTTGGATGCAAAACACCTCATGCAGTCTACGTTCATAATTCTTTTTTCACAAACTTCGATCAAACAATTCCTATGTTCAATGTCGGTCTTTTCTAACTTATTTTCTTTATAATTTTTTTTAAACGCCCAACAACTAAATTTCAGGTTAGTGTTGGTTAACTTATTTCCCTTTTAGTATGATATGTGTGATGATGAAACAATTTGTGGACTAGAATTTCTTATCATGCATTTTTCTTTCCATCCAATCATGGTTTGTAATTATGATTTTTTGTGTTATTATTTAGCTTCATTTTTCGTTCTTAAACCAAGATGTAACAAAAGCCATTTAAAAGGTATCTGGTGCATACTATTGTAAAATAATTGAAGGCGTTCTTAGGCATCAGCTAAAACAATTTGTGATTGATGGGAATAAAGCCCCATCAAGTATTTAAAATCTCAAAACAAGTGTGTATGATGCGGAGTTTGAGGTGAGAAAAGTTTATTCAGTTGATATTACTCACAAGTACATGAGATGACAAGATTATTATAGTCATTTTACCAATTTTGGGTTTTGAAAAGTGTTCGTTTTGTTCATATGATTGCTAATGGTTTCTTGAATTGTTTTGCAACCGAAATAGTTGGATCAAATACAGATAACTATTTATAAAAAAAAGAGTTTATTATTGTACTACCGTTAGAAACTTACCTTGTAATTATTTTGTTAGACAATTGCACATGTAGGTTTTTGAGTTAGTTTTTCTTGGATTTTTATTGTTTCCTTCTATTAAATAGATCCTCACTCTAATATTGTTTCCTTCTTTTTTCTTTGTTATTTACACTAAATTATTTTGATGAATGGACTATTTAAAAAAGACAAGAAAAAAAAACTCCAAACCAATTCATGCTTCTTTTATTAGTCACTATGATTTGAAATTAACAATAGTATTTTTTTTAACCGTGGTTTTCATGGGTTTACACCTAATCAGCAAGTATACAAAAACTAAATAATGAAAATGAAAAAGCTCTAATTTTTAGGGGATATTTTGATGTTAAAGAAAAAACTTGTGAGTATTCTAAAACTTTAAAAGGGTTCTATACAATCCACAACTGTAACATCCCAAAATTCAAGACGAAAATTTTCATTTTTAATTTAATAATCATAAAACCATTGTCTGAAAACATCATAGAATCAACTCATATCAAAAACAATGTATCCATAATCAAAACATGTCATTACAAAACAATATCAGAGTAACACTCCCAGAAATCTCATGTGTGAAAAATATAGTGTGATGCGTTGCGATCATGCCGTCTCCTTTCCCTTCGAAGACGAAGTACTTGAAACCAAAACTGAAGAGCGTAAGCATGAAGCTTGGTGAGTTCCTCCATTATATCACATAATCACATATTGCCATGCATATCTAGGTGCCTGGCCAACCCTTTCAGGCATATCTGGGTGCATAACCTACCCTGTCAAGCATGTCTGGGTGCTCGACCTATCCTGCGAAGCATATCTGGGTGCCCGACCTACCCTCCGATTTATTTCAACCGGTTACGGGGACTATTTCACTCTCTACCACTACCACATAATAACATGGCATAAAAATATTGTCATTCACATGTGGGTGCCCGACCTACCCTATCAAGCATATCTGGGTGCTCGACCTACCCTACCAAGCATATCTGGGTGTCCGACCTACCCTCGGGTTTATCTCAACCGGCTATGGGGTCTATTTCACCCCTCCTACCACTATAACATAATATCATAGCATACTAGCACATAAAGAATAATAGATAGCGGCATACTGGATAATTATCAGCAAGACAATCGTCTCTCTTATAATCAGCTATTAATGGGCCGACATTGGTGCCTTCGACCCACTTCTATTAGAAGGTAACTCACCTCAAATGATTTAAAGTAGCTGGAAATCCTCGGCTCCGACAATCCACCCGACTCAAACTCCTATACATAAAAGATTTCGTTAATTACCCTTTCATACTCATGACCCCTTAAGGGTCAACCTTAGTCAAAGTCAAAGTCTACATTCTAGCCGAAGTCAACATTCCAGGTTGACTCAACTCGCCGAGTTGGCCCTTCAACTCGCCGAGTTCCATAAATCATAAAACCCTAAAAGCGCGATCCCACTCATCGATTTCTTTCAGGAACTCATCGATTTCCTCCTATCAATAGAATCAGGACTTTTCCAATTAACCCGTCGAGTCCATCCTTGAACTCATCGAGTTCTTCCTTTTATAGAATCAGGACTTTTCGACCCAACTCGTCGAGTTCTTCTATGAACTCGTCGAGTTTTTCAGTTTGATAACCTTTCTTAGTGTGTTAAGCCATTATTCATTGATTATGAGTCCTATATTCCCGATCTGAGTCGAAAACACATCTAGGAGGTTAAGGTTTCTGAATTTACCTATTAAGACCCATCCTAGAAATGATGAGCCCTTACCTTAGCTCAAAATGGTTTAGTTCCAACTTCAAAAACCATCAAAACTTCAAGATAAGCAATAGGATCATAGATATGGACTCTAGGGATATTTTGGTCACGTATTGTTCCTATCTTTACTTGCATGCATAGACTAATTGGCTCAAAAGGTTAAAAAGATGGTCCACAAGTTGCATGGGACTTCCATGGCAATAAAGTTGGCACCTTTATGCCATGAAGTCCCCTATAGACCCTAGATCTGAAAGGTTTGCCCCCATGGGATGTCCAAGTCCTAAAGACCAACATTTTTGGACCAAAATGTGGAGAAAACATCCTAAAACTAGATCTAAACATTCAATAGATATAAGAGCTTATACCTTATGTTGGGTCGTGTTTTGTGTAATGAGTTGCGTCTATTGGGCTAGTTAGCTAGTCCATTTTGTATCTCCGGTATGGTCCTGTCCATCCGTGAGTTTAGTAGGATTATATAGGAGCTTGCATGCATCCTAGAAGGTAACGATAGAATAGAACGATCAGAGTATTATTTCAGCAAGTTTATCGTTATCGTTCTTCTAACCCTAATTTCCTCTACAGCGGAAGTTCTTAGTCGAGCTCTGCTGAGGATTGTTTGATCTAATCATTCGACACATATTGATCCATACTTGTGTTATTTACTGGTTTTAGATCCATCGCATTACCTGTTAAGAAGATCTAATCGATCTTTAAGTTTATTAATAACTTATCAATTGGTATCAGAGCAGGAGGTTGTGTAATTCATACACGTCTTTTCTGTGAAAAAGGTTGCGATTAGGGTTATTCCGCATTAACTAATATTTATTGAGCCGTCATCCCATAATTGACGTAACTCAGCATTTATTTGTTTTGCCCTAATCTTATATATATATATATATATATATATATATATATATATATATATATATATATATATATATATATATATATATATATATATATTACAAGTCTGATCTTTCAAACAGGTTATGATCAAGCATGGACGAGTCACAATCAAATCCCATAAACATCTCAAATAGCATTGGATCAACGACGAAGATTCCTATCCTTTACACCCAGGATTACAGATTCTGGGCACATCACTTTGAAGATTATGTCATTGGATCTAAAGAAAATGGATACCTTATCTGGGAAGCAATCGTGTCTGGACCATTCGCTCATTCAGCAACGTCTAGAATCATTAAAACACAGAAAGAGTATAATGATCTGTTGAAGGACGTAAAAGATATTGCTCAAGACGAAAAGGATAAGTTTCAGTGCAATATTAAAGCATTGAGACTAATCAGATTCGCTCTTCAATCGGATACTTTCAGGCTAGTGAGTTCATGTAGCACTGCCAAAGAAATATGGGATAGGCTACGAGAGTTATATACCACAGACGAAGATCTGGAGCATTCCATTCAAACCCTACTTTTATCTGAGTTTGGAGAATTTAAGCAGAATCCCGAAGAAACTGTTAGTCAGACATTCGATCGCTTCAATCATCTTCTCATTAAGATGATTAAACACGATATTGAAAGGAAGTTGATTGAACAAAAAGTTACGTTTTTGAATGGTCTTAGATCTGAGTGGAGAGCGGTTGTGTCCACTGTTAAAGCTCATGAGCAATTCAAATCTTATTCATTGGCTAAGCTGGTAGGAATTTTGAAATCCCAAGAAAAGATTGTCTTGTAGGAGAAGAATGTGGTTTCCAGCTTGGGTTCCTTGGCCCTTCTTTCAAAAAGCAAAAGTGTGATGGAAGATAAAGACCTTAACTTAGAAGACTATAACCTTACCTCTGAAGACTATGCAATGATGGTGTCAAATCCAAAGAGGTTTATTAAGAAAAGGTTTCCTACCAATAAGAACCGAAATTGGCAAGGAAGCTATAGTTCTGAAAAAGTGAGGGAGAAACCGAAGGCAGAAGAAGCAAAGAAAGAGCCGAAAGCTGAAGGGGATTCTGGAGTGAACTGCTATTTCTGTGGAGGAAAGAACCACTATGCTAAAGATTGTGTCCTAAAGAAAATGGCAGAAAGGGATGAAGAAAAAGATGAAGAAGCTGTGTTGATGAAAAAGATGGAAGAGATCAAGAGAAAGAAAACTGCTGCTAACCCTTCTATGAATGCTTTAATTGTGCAGGGTTCGGTAGCGGATGATGAGTTCGGTGACGTGGAGGTCTGGTCAACCAACTCTGAGGATGATGAAGTCAGAAAGCCATCCCATGGAAAGGCTTGTGTTGCGAAAGTTGAAGGAAGCGGTGGAAAGTGTTTGATGGTGTCGGATGTATCTCAAATGAGGGGATACAACACAGACGGTGGGAATGAAGACGCGAAGGAGCGAGAGGACTTGTGCTTCACAGCCAAGCCTCTCAGCGTGCAGTTTAATGAGCTGGATGAATTAATCAAGAAGGTACAATCCATTTTTTTTTCATTCAAAGTCCCACAAAATTCATATGAAAAAGAACTAAAAAATGTAAATTCAAGAATCTCTCATCTAGACAGCAGTTTAACTCAAACACGGGTCACCAATTCTAACATGACTGACCAATTAAGCAGGGTGTCTTCAAAGAGTGAGGAACGGAGGATGTAGATAGAGCTGAAGGAGTCGGAGTTGATCAAATCCAAAGACGAAAACATTTATTTACAAAGAGACAATTTAAAACTTTTGAAACAAAGAAATGTGTTTTGTTTGATTGCTAAGCGTCTTTATTCTAACATCACTCAACTTCATCTTAACTGTGAAATAGGACAGAAAATTCATCGCATGATTTTGCCATTTCTTGAGTTTAAGGAAGATGAAATTGACGCAGAAGCATATAATTGCGAAAGTGTAGTTTCGTCTGAGGATGTAAATCCGACGTATATGTATGGTCTAGACAAAATCGAATCTTTCATAAAGTCCAAGGACCATAAGGACATGCTGAAAAAAAATTTGGATGAAAATCAGAAACTGAAACTAAGGACCGAAACCATACAAAAGTTTGACTCATTGAATGCCAACTTCAGCTCAGAAAATAAAATTGATGTTGAAAATGCATCTGAGCATAATGAGGATGATGATATGAGTGAAATTTCTGTAGAGGATGAAATTGACTGTTCCGAGTTTGTCAAGAGCGAACCCGAAAACCACAAAAATCTTATTTCAGAAAATTCTGTGGAGTTTGCTCGTTTGTCCCACCAAAAGTCCCCGATTCTTGAAGAAAAAGTTGTTGTATACCAAAAGGTAAGGACGACTCCAAATCAGGTATATAAGGTCACAGGAGTAACCGAACATCAGACAACCGAACTCACAGCCATTGTAAATGAAGATAATGCTGATGGCTGTGATGAGTTCTTTTGGTCTGCCCCCGTCGACAATGCTGATGAAACCGTTGGTCTGTCGGAACGGACATCCTGGAAAACCAAAGGCAGATATGTGCCAGAGCCTTTGAACAAGCCTGATAACTTCGACGTGCCAAGTACTAGTGGTACAAAAGACGTTCCTGAAGAGAAAGGAGTTCCTGCAGAAAAAGTCACTCCTTCAAGCGAAACATCATCAGTTTAGAGTGAACCGACAGACAAGAAGCAAAAGCAAAAAAGCCAACATCCATCGACAGCCCAAGCAAGTAAAGAATCAGAAGCAGCAAAGGAATCAGAGATACAAGAAAAATCTCTCTGAACGAAAACATTTTTGGCGATCTCAAAACACCCATTTCTCTTATCATGACAGAAATCCAATGTCAGAGAAAAATGATGTTAGGAAGCAAGAAAGTAATAACAACCGAAAGGAAAGGTTCGGTTCTGAGGATCAAAATAACCGAAAGGAAAGGTTCGGTTCAGAGAACACCAGCTACCGAAAGCAAAATTTTGGTTCCGAGAGCAAAAGCAATCAAGGTTCAAGGTTCGGTCCCACTAATAATCAAAAACAAAAGGGACACCTAGAACCTCAAGTCAAGCAAACTTCTCAGTCTAACATCTCTCATTCTAATTCTAAATCCAATTCTGTTCATACTCAAAATCCAAAATCTTCAACAGATTTGAAAGGAAAATCGAAGGTTTCCTTAGTCAAGACTGATCAAAAGCATTCCAATGTCCCAGTGTCTAAACCTGAATCCAAACCGTCTGTAACAAATCCCAATAAAATTAAGGTCTTCACCATTAAAAAGAAAGATGAAACAACTTTAATAAAAAGAACATATCTTGTTGACATCTCTCTTACTATTCCTGTTCCTGTGAAAGGCTCACGTGGACCCAAGAAACTTTGGGTTCCTAAATCTGCTTAATTTTTGCAGGTTATCAGTGACGAGCAGTTTGACGAAGAATGGTATATTGACAGTGGCTGCTCACGTCACATGACAGGAAGGAAGGAAGAGTTGAGGGAATTTCAGTCTCTTTCAAATGGTGGAAATGTCAAGTTCGAGAACAACTCATTCGGCATTATAAAAGGCTATGGAATGATAACAAATGGAGATTTCACAATCAGAAAGGTTGCATACGTTGAAGGACTACAGCACAACCTCATTAGTGTATCTCAGCTTGTTGGAGGAACCGGTCTCAAGGTCTCTTTCGACGATGAGGGTTCAGAGATAATTAAAAAGAAAACAAAAAGAGTAATTCTCAAATCGGAGCGCAAAGGCGAAATGTTTCCCCTGGATCTCAAACCTATCAAAGGAAATCCAACTATCTGCCTGTTATCCAAAGCACAATCTGACGAAAGCTGGCTATGGCACCGAAGGCTCTCTCATCTCAACTTCAAGGATATCAACAAACTTGTCACAGGTGGTCATGTTCGAGGTCTTCCATTGCTCAAATTCGAACGAGAACATTTATGTGTTGCATGTGAAATGGGGAAGCAGAGTCGTCAAAGTCACCCATCGATTGTAAACACTAAAGTTGTTGAACCATTAGAGTTAATTCACATTGACTTGTGTGGTCCATCATCTATCGAAAGCATCGGCGGTAGCAAGTATATTCTTGTTATTGTTGATGACTTTTCACGTTTTACATGGGTGTTCTTTCTGAAGCACAAATCTAAAGCAACTCTCAAGCTAAAGACGTTTATCAAGCAGGTTGAAGTGCAGCTGAGGAAAGTCGTTCGCAACATCAGGAGCGACAATGGGCTGGAGTTCAAAAATAAAGAATTCGAAGACTTCTTGGCAGAAAAAGGAACCAGTCACAACTTCTCAGCTCCCTACACCCCTCAACAAAACGGAATTGTCGAAAGACGAAACCGATCTTTGTGTGAGGTGGCCCGAACCATGCTAAGTTTTGCTTCTTTACCTTTATATTTTTGGGTTGATGCTATTGTTGCAGCATGTTTTACGCAGAACAGGTCCTATCTCAATAAACGCTTTAATCTCACTCCTTATGAGATCATCAACAACAGGAAGCCAAATGTCAAATTCTTCCACGTATTCGGCTCACGGTGTTTCATCTTTAATTCTAAAGAACATCGTAACAAGTTTGACATGAAAGCCGATGAAGGGATATTTCTGGGATACTCTCTCACTTCGAAAGCATACAGGGTTTTGAACAAACGGTCGAGGAAGATTGAAGAAACTTATTATGTGACTTTCGATGACTGCTATGTTAAAAAGCTGAAGGCCGGTGAAGACACAGTAGGAGGATCAGAAGGCCACTCTCTCGAAAGCTAGTGCAGCAGACAACAAAGTAGATCATCTGAAGCAACTCATCGAAAATGCTGCCAAGCAAATGAATGAAGGAGGATCAAGTTCCAACGACCCTCCACAGCACGATGCTTCAATTGAGGGGGAGGATCCACCTTCTTCTTCACAGTCGGACTCACATGTTGAGGGGGAGAACTGTTCTCCAGCTGCTCCCGAACGCCCAACTGTACCCGAAAGCTCAACACCACCCGAAACTCCTGTAACTCCGGAAAGTCAAGATATACCTGAAAGCTCATCTATCGAGGGGGAGAATGCTGATATGTTTTATGACGATGATAGTCAATCTGAGCTAGAAGAGATGGTAAATGCTGAATTGGATCCATCCTATGATCCAAATTACCCTCCTCTTGTCAAATGGACCAGAGATCATCCTGTTTCACAGGTTGTCGGTAATGTCTCTGAAAAGGTCCTGACCCGATCTCAACTAAAGGCAAAGCAAACTTCCTTATTTTCAAAAGTAGAGTTCTGTATGTTTAACTCCTTCGTCTCAAAAGTTGAACCAAAGACAGTTAACACTGCTCTTGATCACTCCGATTGGGTTCAAGCTATGGAAGACAAACTTAATGAACTCGAAAGAAATAAAGTTTGTCGCCTCATTCCAACTCCTCCAGATGCCTCGGTTGTTGGTCTCAAATGGGTATTTAGAAATAAGCTGGACAAGGAAGGCAATGTGATTAGAAACAAAGCTCGTCTAGTGGTGAAAGGATACTGCCAGGAGGAAGGAATCGATTATGAGGAAACTTTTGCTCTTGTGGCTAGGCTGGAATCTGTTCGAATATTTCTTGCCTATGTTGCACACAAGAACTTTGAGTTCTACCAAATGGACGTAAAGTGTGCATTTCTAAATGGAGAGCTCGAAGAAACGGTGTACGTGGAGCAACCTCCTGGATTCGTCAATGAAAAATATCCCAACCACTGTTATATTCTGGACAAAGCGGTATATGGACTGAAACAAGCACCGAGGGCCTGGTATGAAACACTAACCAAGTTTTTAAAGATGTCCAAATTCAAACAAGGTTCGGTTGACCCAACCTTCTTTCGTAAGAAGGAAGGTAACCACCTTATGATTTTTCAAATCTATGTCAATGATATCATCTTTGGCTCAACGAATCCTAGCTTAACGGCTGAATTCAGAAAGTTGATGGAGACTAAATTTGAAATGAGCTCAATGGGTCCAATTAACTTTTTTCCTTGGTTTAAATATTAGACAGGGACCCGAAGGCATCTTTATTAACCAGGAAGCTTACACAAAGACTCTCCTTGCTAAATTTGGCATGATGGGAGACTCAAAGGTTAAAGTTGCAATGGGGTTCGGCACCAAGCTCACTCCTTCCTTGGAGAAGCCAGCAGTCGACATTACGCTATATCGCCAAATGATCGGTTCTTTAATGTACCTTACTGCTAGCAGGCCTGATATAATGTTTTTTGTTTGTTACTGTGCTAGATTTCAGGCAAATCCTCATGAACCTCACATGCTTGCAGTGATGAACATACTCTGTTATCTCAAGCGAACTACCTCTCTCGGCTTATGGTATCCATCCAACTCAGGTTTCTTCGTTCAAGCCTATTCAGATGCAGACCTTGGAGGTTGTGGACTAGACAGGAAAAGCACCACTGGAGGCTGCCAATTTCTTGACGGGAAGTTGGTTAGTTGGCAATCAAAGAAACATACTTGTGTGTCTCTATCTACCGCTGAGGCAGAATACATCGCAGCTGCCTCCTGTACTTCTCAAGTTATTTGGATCCAAAGCCAACTCAGGGACTATGAACTCAATATGAAAAAGATCACACTATATTGCGACTCTGAAAGTGCAATTAGGATCTGTCATAATCCAGTGCAACACTCGAAGACCAAGCACATAGCACTGAGGTATCACTTCATTAAGGATCATGTGGAAGATGGGAACGTCGAAATACACTTTGTTCAAACCACTGATCAACTGGCTGACATCTTCACCAAAGCTCTTCCTGAAGTATCTTTTAACAAAATACTACAAGGGCTAGGTTTGATGGAATCAGAGTCAGTACCAAAAATTACCTCTTAAATCTCAAAAGCATGAAGCGAAATAGACCGAACGTTCGGGTTCGGGTCTTGTGCTAATGTACCGAAATGAACCGAACGCTCGGGTTCGGTTGCATTATCTGCTTTTTAACTCATCACTCAAAGGTAGTTTCCTTGGTTGTAGATCTTATGTATAAATTTTCCATACTCGTTTCTCTTATTGTCAAAGTTATTCTCTTTTTCAAATCTATTTTCTTTGGCGGCCGAAATCAACCGATCGTTCGGGTTCGGTTCCAAAGTTTTTCTCACACGAAATAGACCAAACGCTCGGGTTCGGTTCCAAAGTTTTTCTCAACCGAAATAGACCTAACGCTCGGGTTCGGTTCCCAAATTTTTTTTGTGTGTCTTCTTTTTTTTTTTATTATCAAAAATTACAAAAATATTTTTTTTTCTTTCATAAATTCAAAAACTCCGAAAATATTTTTTTTACCTTGGCTTTCATGTTTTTTTATTTTTCTTTATTCATTTTTTTTGTGTGGGTATATAATTTCATTAGCTAAGTGTCCCTAGAAGCATGCTGCTGTATGTGTCCAAAGCCTCACCTGATTCTGAATAATAGGCCTTACTGACTTGGTATAAACAAACCTTGTCTTCCCAATTAGGCTTTCTTATTTATTCTAATCATGAGCTACCTAACTCTCTTCTCACATGAGATATGAGTTTTCTGCTTGGTCCTAACCTTTATAGCAGAGGTACTTTGATTTCTTTACACCATCTATGTTGCATTTCTCCATCACATTCGCTTCACAAACGTAACCCTTGAGACTCTCAGAAATTACCACTGAGGTTTATGGTTGCACAATTTCTGTGTTCATGATCTTAGCTTCGTGTCACTACGTGCTAAGTGAAACCCAAAATTCAATACCCATTATGCATTGACGGTGAACAATTAATTTGCTCAAGCTTTCACTAATGAATTGACGAAGGTACCACATGAAATCTCTAATTTTCTTTTGAGTGATTCCTATGAAATTGTTAACACCCATAACATTTCTTCCCTTGGAATCCAGTTTTAATTTTTGTTGAGATTTTATAAATTTCCTGGCCAAATTAGCATTATCTCCAACCTACTTGTTCAACAGACTACACCGGTCTCACAAGTACTTCGTTCGATTTCTGTCTTATATCAAGATTAGGAATTTTGAATCAAAGCAATATCCACCCTCATAAGCCTAATTAAAAGAATCCTTTCAACACTTCTTAATAAGTGTCTGATCGTTATTCAACGGGAAACCACACAAACACTTTAAAGTCTCTCTTGACTTTGAAGGAAGAGATTCGTGCCCGGGATCATTTGTTTTGTGTCTTTATTGACATCACATATTTTCCCAAAAGTGTTGCTTTATTTCTTTTCTTTTACACCCTAAGCACGAAAATCTTTGATTTTCCTAAATTCAGGTTCTATTAATTACAAGGCATTTTAGATGGATTGTTGATTTATTAAAGGATGTGGTAAATATTGATCCACGTGGGCGAATTTTTTTTAAGATGTTGTTTTATTCTAAAGAGATAAGATGACGACATGATGACTCAGGCGGGATTCTAATCGATTTGATTTCAAACGGCGCAAGAGGGACGCGTGCGAATCTGAACTGTTTCATCTCCAAACGGCGCCTAATGGGAAGGTGTGTTATTAGGGGCCTGACATTCTCTCTCATGCGTGATCATGGGCTACCCCAACTGTCACGCATCAGTCCACTCCGAAAAACCCTTCGTTTTTCAATAGAAGATTTGGGAAGATCTTTCTCTCTCCTTAAACCACAGTATAAAAGGCAACATCCTCCACCGTTTACCTCTTTACTGCAATTAAAATTCCCAGAGAGCAAACAATCCCTCAACGTTCTCTGTTCATCATCTCCTCCACTTTCATCATAGGAATGGCAGATTCTTCCTCAGTTCATGCAACATCCCACATTTTTCCCATCCGCCCACAGCAAAGCTTGATCATCGATTTAACTCCTCAATCGTATGACGCATTCATGTTCCCCATCATCGAGTGTCTGAAGTTTTCTCCAATCGCTCCTGCACTTACCAGGGCTGAAACTGTTCCGATTGAATTCTTGTCACAGATCTTTGCCACCGCTTACTACGACAAGGTTGTCGACAGAATATTCTTTGATATCTTTGAACACAAGGCGTCGATTTCAAAGCAGCGATTTTGCTCGTTGTTAGGGTTTGACGCAGATTCTTCCAGGGTCAATCCGGAATCCATCCCCATGGGTCATCTATTCAACATGTTCTACAACATGGGATACACGGAGGTGCTTACTACGGTGACGAAATTCAAGAAGTCGTGCCTGCCTCCACAGTGGAATGGGATGTTCACTGTTTTGTTCAAGGGTTTATCTGAACAAAGCACCGGGTCTGATGGAGCCAGCCGTTTATTTCTCTCCATCATGTATGGTATCTACAATGGCATCAACATGGACTATGGGTCTGTTCTGTGGCAACAACTCATTCAGAGTCTCTCCTCCACTTCTAGACATTCAGAGATTTCGTATGCTCGATTCTGGACTATTATCACGAAATGGGTGATGGACAAGTACCACGTCCCCATTGTCGCTGGTGCTCCAATGTATTCGATTGGTACCTTCCATACCACGAAGATCATTGTGTCGGATGCTTCAAAATTTCCGTTCAACGGGTCTATTCCGGAAACGATGTATGGTGATGTTCCGGCTGACAGCAGGATCATTCAGACGTATAAAGAGTTTAGACGTTCTGGTCCGAGGGATCTTACTCCAGAGATGCTGAAATCCATTCATGACGCCGACAAGCCTGCTCCAAGAGGCAAGAAGGCTGATAAGGGAAAACAAGTGGCCAAAGGGGGGAAAGGCCCGTCTCCAAAGAAGAGGAAACCCACCAGAGCTGCTCAGTCTCCACAGCAGAAGAGGAGAAAAACCCAACCGCGACGAAAGTTGATTATCGCTTCTTCCTCAAGCGAGTCTGAGGGTGATAATTCTGATTCTGAAGGCTATCCACGTGGTAACACTCCACCACGATCTCCAACTCCTGAAGTTCATGTCTCTACTTCTCCAATTTCCTCTCCACCTAAAACCATTCCTATTTCTATTCCCCCCATAAATTCCACTACTCAAATACCACCAACTTCCATCCCAATACCAACACCAATATTCACCGAAGCAACCACAACAACCACTGCAGATGTTAGAACCAACGTATCTAATACGGGGGTTCATACTGACGCACCTAAATCTACCCCAGCACCCGAAACCACCCCAGCACCCAAAAGCACCCCAACACCTGAACAAAGAACCCAACCCGAACCTACCCATACTACCGAACCACCAGCTTCACCACCACCATCAGAGGGAGAAGAACCATTCCTTGGCGGGGAGAATATGACTTTTGACTCGGTCTACTATAGCCCGTTTCAAGTACAAAGTGATGACGATGATGACGCTCCTGTCACCAAAAGGCATCTCCAGGAGCTCCATGATAAAATTGACTCTCTCATCGCCTCATCTTCCACTTCTTAGTCATCCCTATCTAAAGCTGCAGTTCAGAAAATTGTTGACGCTTTCTCCAAAGCTCAGCAAGCTTTACTTGCTTCTGCAACCACCGCCATAGATGCCTCTACCAAAGCTTGTCAGGCAGCGACCGAAAAAGTCGATAAACTATTTACTGATGCATCTTCCCTATTGAAGTCTTTACAGGAGAGTGCCAACGCCGCCAAGACTACGCTGGAACCGATTGTCCACCAGCTAGCAACATCAGTCGAAACTGAGTTGAAGTCATTCGCTTCTCTTCGTCAAACAATTTCTGACGACAACTCAGCTTTCCGAACAACCATCGAGGAACGTCTCTCCAAGCTTCAAGAAGATTTGGCTTTCGAGAACACTCTCATGGATGCTCTCGCCAGGAAGACTACTGCTCTGAAGGTCAAGAGCATTCAACTCTCCAACTCTTAACAGGAGATTAAATCTCTTCGATCTGAAAGGGAGGTCATCAAATCGTGTGTTTCGTATGTCCACTCTGCCATCTCCAACATCTTAGAAGCACATGATCCAATTCTTAACTACACTGTGAGGCGTGACCTTGCCGAGAAGCTCGCTCCCGCCCTCGCCCTACTCAGCAAAATCGAAGGGCTCCTTGATTTCGTGTCCATTCTGAAACAAGGGGGAGAGAAGGAAACAATGTCTCAACCACCTCCTACTTCCACAGCTACTCACACTACCGAACCTCCTCCAGTAGGCCAAGCCTCTGGTTCCGGTGTGAAAGACAAAGGCAAAAATATTGATGATGAGGAAGAAGAAGAAGATAAAGAAACAATCGCCGACTTGTTGAAGCGAAAAAGTCGACGCAATGAGGCTGACATCAGTGCTCGTGTGGCAAGAGAGGCTGAAGAAGCCGAACGTAAACAGAAGGAAACCCACGACCTTCTTGAGAGCAGGAAAACTTTGTGTCCTTCCTGGACTCTTGAGAGGATGATTAAAGAAGCCATTGACACACCGAGTATCTTGTGGCTGGAACCTGTGATCTCTTTAGATCGTTCCAATACTGTCGACTCACAGTTCGACATGCCACTGACCCGAAAGGCTTTTATCTTTCATGCCTTTTCCAACGTTGCAGAATTCCCTCATCCTCATCCTCAAGTTGATGGAGATCTAATCGATTTCTATCTGAAGGCTGCTCAACCCCAATATCAGACTTGGAGCGCTCAAAAAATTGTCAACCTTCGGGTCTTGAAGCCGTACAGTGAAGGTAACTTCATCAACGTTCGGTTCAAGGTACTTCGGGGATCTGCCAAATCAGAACATACTATTTCCCTTGCAGATCTTCCCAACCTTAATCCCCATGATTGGATTATCTTGCACAACATCCTTCTCACCAACGAAGCTGAAGACGGTCCGATCATCGACCATTTCAAGAGGATGCTTGTGTGCTACATCATGGAAGTTGCATTGATGGATCAGGAGATTGCAAGCGTATTTAAGAAGAAACCTACAATATCTCCTATTGGCTCTGCCAGTGATCTCAACCAAATGTAGATGGGGAAGATTGACTCGAGGAGGAATTCGGTCATGTTTACCAGAAACGAAGGACATAAATGTCTTTTCGCCTTAGCTGACAAACATCTCTATACCACTGCATGTTTGGAGCATGTTTTGGGGATCATCCATAGATGCAAGCAGAACACAGCGGATGATATCAAGTACTTTGATGATATGATTCAATGGTGCATTCGGTTCAGACAGACTATTCTCGCTCTTATCACACGTCTGTTTGATACTATAAAGAAGGCTCCCGCTGCTGGCCCAAAGAAGAAGTAGTCTCGCTCCAATTTGACGCAAAGGGGGAGATTTTTGGGTCGTGTTTTGTGTAATGAGTTGCGTCTATTGGGCTCGTTAGCTAGTCCATTTTGTATCTCCGGTATGGGCCTATCCATCCGTGAGTTTACTAGGGTTTAGTATATATAGGAGCTTGCATGCATCCTAGAAGGTAACGATAGAATAGAATGATCAGAGTATTATTTCAACAAGTTTATCGTTATCGTTCTTGTAACCCTAATTTCCTCTACAGCAGAAGTTCTTAGTCGAGCTCTACTGAGGATTGTTTGATCTAATCTTTCGACACATATTGATCCATACATGTGTTATTTACTGCTTTTACATCCATCGCATTACCTGTTAAGAAGATCTAATCGATCTTTAAGTTTATTAATAACTTATCACCTTAGATGAACCAAAAATGAAGCTCAACTTCTGGATCTACACACCTCCTACATGTCCTTGCTCCTTCTTCAAGAATCTTCTTCCTCAAAATCACAAAGGGTTCACAAAATGGCTCAAAACTCTCAAAAGTGGATTAGGGTTTCATGGTTAGGGTTTGGGAAAATGGAGGTTATAAATGAGGCCATCTTATGGGGTTAAAGTGTTTAATAGGGTGTAAAACCCTGAAAATTTGGGTTTCATTCTGCCAGTCCTACTCATCTGGTTGAGGACCCTCGACTCGTTGAGTAGACTTCACAACCTGCGTCCAAATCCATCTCTACTCGACGAGTTTGGCGCCTCCAACTCATCGAGTTTCTATAAAAAATGAATAAATTGAGAATTAAATACATATTAGGGACCGAGCATTACAAATCTCCCCCACTTATTTCAGACTTCATCCTTGAGGTCTGTGGCGTCTGGAAATAGCTCTGGGTAGTGATCCCTCATCTCATCCACCGGCTCCCATGTCCACTCCGAGCCCTTACGGTGCTTCCAGTGCACTTTCACCAACTCTACCTTCTTGTTCCTCAGATCCTTCGTCTTCTTATCGGGAATAGCTACTGGTCTTCAGACGAAGTTCAGGCTGTCATCCACCTGAATATCCTCTAAAGGCACCACTGCGGATTCATCTACAAAACACTTCCATAGTTGGGAGAGAGATGAAAGGTGTTGTGGATCTGACTAAGCTCGACTGGCAGATCTAGTCGATACGCAAATCAGCCCACCCGGGCCAATACCCTGAACATAACAATGTATTTGGGGTCTAACTTGCGCCATTTCCTAAACCGGGTGACACCTTTAAGAGGACCATATCTCCTACCTGAAACTCCAGGTCTGATCGATGTCTGTCGGCATAGCTCTTTTACCGACTATAGGCTGTCTGGAGTCTACTCCGGACCTGCTGGATCTTCTCTGTGGTCTTGAGCACCACCTTAGTGCTTCCCATGAGACTCTACCCAACCTCACCCCAGCATATCGGGGTTCTGCACTTCCTCCCGTAGAGCATATCGAAGGGAGGATGGTCGATGTTGGCGTGGTAGCTATTATTAAAGGAAAACTCTGCCAAGAGAAGGTAGGTATCCCAACTACCACTGAAGTCTAGAACGCATACCCACAACATATCCTCCAAGATCTGGATGGTCCACTTGCTCTAAGCATCCATATGCAGGTGAAAATTCGTGCTAAAGTGCAGACGAGTACCCAACTCGTCATGAAATTTCTTCAAGAATCTGGAAGTCAACCGTACATCTCGGTCAGAAATCATTGAAACTGGCACCCCGTGTCAAGCTACTAATTCCATGTTGTAGATGTCGGCCAGCTTCTCGGCCGGAATGCTCTCCTAGAACGGAACAAAATAGGCACTCTTGGTCAACCGATCCACAATGACTCAAATCGAATCCACTCCCCATGCGGTCCTGGGAAGCTTCGTGATGAAATCCATAGTAATATCCTCGCATTTCGACATAGGGATATCCGACGGATGCGTCTTGCCGTGATCGGATTCCTATTTTATTTTTTATTTTTTATTTTATTTTTTTCAAAAAAAAGGAAGTTGATATCGGATCATATTCTTGTTTTACGATCCTACTGTCACACCCCCAAACCAGAACGGCGGAAACGTTCGGGGGCGGATGACTTCATGTGGTAATGTAACAATTGAATACATAGTAAAGAAAGCAATACAACCATCATATATATAATTGAAAGTTTACATTGTTAAAAGGTACATGTTCAAAACCAATTACAATATGATGCCAAAATATGAATTTAACCTAGCACCGCAGCGTCCCTTCTTCAAAAGCTGTTTGTTACCTGTAATTACTGAATCCCTGGGACATACGAGTAGTTTTGAAAGAGTAGATCAGCATTTAAGCTGGTGAGTTTCATAAGTATTAAATGACAACGTTTGTATGAAATGAAATGTTTTGTTTTTGTTTGTTTGTTCCTAGAAAATCTCATATTTTCTACTAGCATAAATGTAGCCTTCTATCAAGACCAATGTTTGTTTCTAGAAAATGTATGTACGTATAAAATTGCCAATACGTCTGAAAAACTATGTAAATCAATGTATTTTTAATACCCCATTTGAGTTTTATAACCATGCTATTGACTAGAAATGCCTATACACAACGTTCTTCAGGCGTTGGAATGTTCTGACGTTTGTCACCCCAAATGGTGTACTGTAGCTAACAGTCAGGGTGCGGGGTTGTCAATCCCGTATAGATCTATACACAAACACCATGCTCCCCCTCCAAGGGATTCTGGTATATAATACATGACTTGAAATGTGTACTCGAACGTACGTGAAGTTAATGTCTCACAAAACTTAGTATAAAATAGATTTACGTGTGAAAAATGTTCGTTTGTTCTTGTATGTGAAAGTAACTTCTTGAAATAGTGTTTCTAGTATGTAAAAGTTCGTGATGTTCTCGTAAAACTATACCTATTATAGTTTTCTAAAAGTGTGTCTCGTTTGTATAGTAATCCCTAGTGAAATGCTCACTTGTTATGAAAAGTATAATTTTTGTAGTGCCTAAGATGGACACATATACATTCAGTACAAGCAGAGTGTTTGATTTATACCTATATAACAACATTTTTCATTTCAAAAGATATGATGTTATCGTGATATATTTTGCATACGAAAGTTTCCCTATATTAGATATAAATCACATATGATTCCGTTGATAAAAGTGTATAATGAAACTTTATATAACACACGATAATAATCGTGTGTTTTACTTGTATTCCCCCCCCCCTTAAAAGCATATAAAAGCATTTATATTAAAAGTGTGGATTGTAAGGGTTTGAACTCACTTGAAAGATCGGAAAAGGCGAGATGAAAACCGAGCAGAATTTCGACTCGAGAAAGCGGATTTTCTCGGGATCTCGGGAATCTCGGGAGCACAAACGACCTTCGGAACATGAGCAAGGAAACCGGGACTTCAGGATAGTATGTTCACGGAAAACGAGGCAAAAACGCAAGAAAGATGAGAGGAATTGGCCCTTTTCTTCGGAACCCTCGCATCCCTTTTATAGGGGGTGGGAACCGCCTCGGTACGCTGGGCGTACGCGTGCGTCATGCGTGACCGCTTCCTCGACTGCCTTGGACCTTCGGATGGGACGGGGCATAGCCTCGCATAGGTGCGACGTAGACGATCCGAGGCCTAGTCCTCGAGTACGCTGGGCGTAACTCGGATCGACCTGGTGACTCCTCCTTCGGATAATACCAAGATTAAATAATAAAATTTATATTTTAATTATTTTATAAACTTCAGAAATTCATATCTTCTTCATACGAACTCTGTTTTCGACGTTCTTTGTATCCACGCGTAGGTGAGACTACGCTCTACAACTTTCGTTTAGATTCCGTCGGCAAATTTTGAAATTATTTTTATTATTTATTTTTAAAAGGTCGCGGTAAGAAAATTTCATTAGAAATTCATAACTTCATTATCTGACGTCTGTTTTTGCCAGACTTTTTACCATTGCAAAACCATTGTCGAGACCTTCGATTCTCATTTGGGTCATTCCGGCCAAAAGTCGCTCGATCTCCATTTCGAGTTTTTAGCTATCTGTCGCTAAGCCGAACTTGGAAAAATCATAACTTCTTTATACGAAGTCAGATTTGGGCGTTCTTTTTACGTACAATCACGTTTTAATGTCATCTAACAGAGTAGGTAATTAATTTGAGATTTTTAGACATTTTATTTTTGAAGTTAATTTCATTATATCAAAAGTGGTTACAATACTTGACTTTTTAGGTCATTACATAGAGTTGAACTATTGGGTTGTCACACCTACGATCTTACTTGTGATCCTATCCTAAATACGATATGTATATGATACTGTTCATTTTTCACACCTAAGATTGTAGGATCATATGATCCTACAATCAAGATCTTTATTTTGACAACCTTGCCTTCAACAGTTAAAAATGTTTTATAAGAATAAGCTTTACAAATATTTATTAATATAGCATCCCCGATGCATAGAAGTGTTTTAACTTTTCAAAGGCATAAAAAAGGATAAATGCAAGGGCACGCATGACATGAGGATGAGGTATCTCTTTTTTCTATTTCATTTTCTCTACTTACAAACCACCATCGACAGCAAATTAGAAAGTTTTTCAAAATCCCAAAATCCCAAAACTTCTTAGTTGTCCTCAAATTAACCTTTTCAAATCCTAAAATCCTGATTTTTTTTCAAATCTTGATCATATCCCATAGTAAATATACTATAGTGGATAGACCGTCTCAAAAAATTCTCATGTTCTCAAATTCTCCACTATTGTACCTGTGTAAGCCACTCTTAGTCTCAATCTGTCACACCCTCAAACCAGAACGGCGAAAACGTCCAGGGGTTGGGTGACTTCATCATGTAATATCATCACAGGGTATATAATTGAATTAAGACAAACATCATCATCACACATACAATAATACAACATACTACATACTGAGTTTACATCATTGCAATTGTTCACAAAAGTTACATCCCCAAAATAATAAGTGTATGATGGAAACAAAATGAAACATAATCCACAAGTTTGTATGAAAAGATTTGTATTACTTTGTAAACACCAGAAAATCCGATATTTTCTGTAAAAATGGTTTGGAATTTTTGTGTCAAATCTTGTATTAAAGTATGTGTGTTTCTGTTTTGAAAATGTATCAAGAGAGTATTCCAGAAAATCCTATATTTTCTGCTATAAGTAGAAGGTAGTGTATGATGTATGTTTCCAAGAAAATTCGATATTTTGTGCTTGTAAAAGTGTTGTGGTCTAAACACCCTACGACCGAGTAACAATGTATGTATGATTTTGGATCACTAGAAATGTATATGTATTCCATAAATTAACAGTGGAGTTAATCTCTATGTGAGTCGTTATAACCATGCTTGATATGACTGATATGCGTGTCATGACGTTTTTAGACATCGAATTGTTTAAGATAAGACATTTGTCACCCAAGACTGGCCTAGTCTAGCTGTAGCGAACAACTCAGGTGCGGCGCTATCAACCTCGTATAGATCTATACATAAACTCTCGCTCCCCCTCCAGGAGACTCTGGTTATAACTACAGGACCTAAGGTCGTACACTAGGTAGGTACGAATGAAAGAACGTCTCACAAGAACCTTAACTATGTTTATGCGAATATTGTAACACACTATTTAATGTTTTAAATAACATTTATGTGTATGTACTAAGGTTACAAGGCCCAATGTGTATGTACCTGAATGAATGAGGCCTAATAAGCATGAAATGTGTATATATGGTCCGTCGAGCATGTAAATGGGTTAACAAGGCCCAATAAACATGTAAGGAGTATACAAGACCTATCAAGCATGTAAATGGGTCACTAAGGCCTAATAAACATGTAATGAATGTATCAGACCCAATAAGCATGTAAATGGACAACGAAGGCCCAATAACATGAAAATGGGTACACAAGGCCCAATAAAAGTGAGAATGGCGTAATTAGCCCGTTTGTTATTATATTGCTTGGTTTAGCTCAATTATTTACCAAAATGACATAAAAGGCCAACTTTTTGTAAGAATGACATCCTTGGATCATTAAGCCGAATATTTACAATTAAGGCACATTTTTTGTAAAAATGACACTTTAGGCCCATTAAGACCGAAAGTTTACTTTGAAGGGCTCATTTTGTATAAAATGACATTTTCAACCGACTTTTGTTAGAAATAACATTTTCAACCCAAATTTAATAAAAACGACATTTTCAGCCCATTTAACCAAAAATTTACATTTTGGCCCATGTTTGTTTAAAATGACAATTTAATCCATAAAAAGTCAAGAATTACCTTTTTAGGCCCCTGAAACTGTGAGTTTTTAAATAAGACCCATTTTTGTCAAAATTGACAAATTTAGCCCATTAAAACCATGAAGGCCCAAATAGAAGCCCATTTTGTGAAAATTAGCATTTCTGACCCCTTTAAAATGGTGAATATCTTAAAGATCCATTTTTATGAAAAATGACTCTTTTGATCCTCTCAAAACCGTGAGTGTCATAAAGGATTCATCTTTTGTTTATTTGTCGAATATGGCCCCTTATACGATTTTATTTAGTTTTCAAACACCCTTTGCATGTTTAATCCTTTCAACATCATAGTAAGTCACATAAGATGGTTTCTTTTACACACATCACCAAGTTTAGTAGATATTTCGAGTTTGGTGAAGGTGTAACATGTTTTCATAACATAATCACAACATATAACATGAAACACACATATACGTGTATAAATACATAGATCTAACACAAAAGCAACTTGTATCCTCCCCCAAAACATAATAAAAACCGAAAACAAGGGGGTATGAACTCACCTTGATGATGGATTCGGTTTTAAAGAAGAGAAGAAGAAGCTGTTTTCAGTCTAGCAAGTCCCCTTGATGAGATCTTCGAACTTAAGGAGTTCTAAGAAACAAGAGTCACGAAATGGAGTGTTTATGAGTGATAAGATTAGTATAAAAATAATGTTAAACTTCTTGAATGGAAGTGGCTTACCAAAAATGATGAACATTGATGACAACTTCTTGAACACACACACAGGCACACACGAATTTTGAAGAGGAAGGATGGGATTTTTCTTGGAGTTCTAGAGAGGATTTATTAGTGATTTGGAAGTGGAATTGAAGGTGGTGATGGGAGTTCCTTTGGTTGAGAATAAGAAGATAGGCGAGGGGGAAAGAGTTTAGAGTTATTACTTAATGGTTAATTACCATCTAGCCTAGATATTTGGAGTGTAATTTGCATGGATACTCTACATATAATAGTGAGGTGTCAAGTATACCTTTGCCCCTTATTTATTATTATTTATTTATTTATTTACATATATATATATATATATATATATATAACCGAGAATGAGAAGGAAAGAAAGAAAAACATTGCCTTTAGACTTGATATTGCATTGGACTATTAGGGATTTTTGATCCACGTGGGCCCACATATGTGTTTACGGCCCAAAAAGAGCAAAGATATGGGTTTTCGGCCCATTGTAATTAAATGAGTGGTTTTCGGCCCAAATAGGCCCATAAAGACATGGTAAGTGATTTTCGGCTCAATAAGGCCCATGAAGAGTCTTATGGCCAAGACACTACAGTTTAATGAATGTGGGTCCAAATAGGGCCCAAATGAGGATTCTTGACCCAAAAGAATCAAGTTGATGGGTTACTGGGCCATTAGGCCCAATAAATGGAGTCTAGGTCCAACAATAGGTTTGAACCGGGAAGTTAGCGTTACAAACCCAAAGTTGAGTGAATACAGTGCATTGAATTAGGTTTAGGGCTTCACGCGTGAGTTTTGATTCGAATAGTTGTTTTTCAATGAGTAATATGTATAACATCAAACTTGGAGTTATGAGATACATCGAAAGCTATTTACATCTGGACGGAATTTCGTAGCCCAAAATGCTAGTTGTGACACAATCTCACATCCTCTTATTGTAGCCAATGGTCTCCAACCTCTCTTTATCACATATCATCTCTTGCGATCTCATATACAAGATCCTTCTTGTTCCCCTTTATTTTTTTTAAATATACTTATGCAAATTTTAGATGTGGCTTTTTCTCTTGGATCTACTTATGTAGCTATACTGATTGAGTACAATAATGTTAATCTATTTTCATGATGAGATGATATGTTAACTTTATTGGGATTAATCATTTATGGGGTTGTTGATCTTTGTCATTTTGATAACATTCAGGGTTAATTATCTTATTCTTTTCTTGAGGTAAAAAACTAAAAAATATAATCTTGAATGCTTAACAATTATTTGGTAATTGGTTTTTAGCTTTGTTTACTTGTGTCTACCATATTTTTTAATTCTATTCGAAAAAATATAATTTTGCAACTTTTTATGTGCCCTAACTGAATCAAATCCAAGATCTTCAACTGACTTTACTAGAAGAAAAAGTGTACACGACTCTTTAAAATAATGTTTCAATTAGGATTTTATGTGAAAATTTTAGTTTTATCTCATAGTTTGTTATAAGGTTTTTGGTAGTTTAACATAAGTCGGAAAATCTAAATAATAATAACAACAGTTGTTATATTGAAATATTACATTTTAAAATTAAAAGTTATTTGGTTCATATCTACTGTTTTCAAATAAGAACTCAGTCAGGCAATTTGTGGTCATTGTGTTCTTAGTAGTTATTCATACTTAAAACGAAGCCTATGGGGTTAAAAGACACTTCCTATCTTTTAATTGTTTTTTTATCTTTGAGCTGTCCTTAAATGTCACTATGTACAAAAAGAGTTTGTGAGGCAAACAAAGAAAATAAGGCAAAACATGAATAGGAGGCAATTCGTAAATTCAAAAAATAAAAAAAGATCAAAAAGCCACAGACCGTGAAGAATATCATAATGTGCCAAAAGAGTGGGGAAAATAACAAGATATATGGACCTAAAAGAGCATCATAAAGTTGAGAACGGGTACCCTCGATTTGCAAAAATATAAAGGTTGACCTATTAAGTTGTATTGGCCGTGTTATATTTTGTTAGTATATGTTAGGTCATAAATTGTGGTTTATACTTTGCTTTTCATAATCTATTAGAGTTCTTGGTCTAGGACCGAAAACACCATGTTTTGGTGTTGTTTGGACCAAAATCACATGTGATTTCGGTTAGGCTTTTGGGTTTTGGGTTGGGTCTTTGTATTTAGGTCCAGGTATATATAGTGTTATTTTGGCATGAAAAAGAGTTAGATGAGAGAAAGGGAGGTTTTGGTGAGTTTCCATAAGCTATGAATGTGATTTGGAGAGAAACATGAGAGAATCAAAGTTTAACTATGAATCTTATGTACCCGGCTATTTATCAATAACAGTGTGCATTGAAGATTAATCATCTTGTTCTATTCCATATTACATCTTGCATCATTCACTAGATTGGGATTCCGAACCATCATAGTGAAATCGATTGATACATAGCGAATTTGAGACTTACAAATGGTATCAGAGCTTGGATCGGTATTAATCAAATAGGCAAAATATTAAACTTTTCTTGGACTTTTTCTTGGAGTTTATAGCGTTTTAGATTTATTTTGGATAAATTTTGGTTGTTTGTTCTTTGTGTACTTCATATTTTTTAGTATCTGATTGAGTTTTAGCTTTAAATTTGAAAATTTTCATGTTTTTAGCATTTCCTGCGAGGTCCTCGGTCAAATAGCTTTAGATCCTAATGGTTGCATAGGTCTTTAGTTAGGGCTTCAACAGTTCTTGGCGGCAGCAAGCGATTTCAGTCTAGGGTTTGTGAAGTTCTCGATCTCGTTGTCAGTCCGCAGCCTCGCGATTCTCGGTGTGAGGGTTCTCGGCTAGGTTTGGACTTCTCGGCCTCACATCTCGGTCAGACTTCTCGGTATTCGAGTTCTCGTTTGAGAGGCCTCACATTCTCGGTCTAAAACCCAGTTTTCGGCCCAAATGCCACATTTGACCAAATAACTTCGTTTTTCGGTTCCTAAAGCTTCGTATTCGGTCAAAAATCCATGTTTTCGGTCAAATAACTTCGTTTTCAGGTCTTAAAGATTCGTATTCGGTCAAAAAGCCATGTATTCGGTCAAATACCCTTGTTTCTTGGTCTTGAAGCTTCATTTTCAGTCTAGAAACTTTTGTTCTTGGTCAAGGTTATTTTTTGAACAAAAAGTTTGATTTTCATGTTTAACTTTCAAGTTTGACTTTAACAATTAACTTTCTAGTTTTCAAGTTTGAATTTCAAGTTTGACCTTCATGTTTGACTATCAAGTTTGACTTTCGAGGTGTCAAGTCAAAGGGAATTTTTATTGGCTACACAATCATATCTATTTTTGGTAAATTACTCTTTTTGGTGAATAATTAGTTCTTCAATCACCAAGTTTAATGAAGCTTCCGGCTCTCAGTTCTACGAAGCTAAAATTAAACATTATCGTGATCAACATGATTTATTAATTAGGGAAATTAAGGACCTCAAATATGAAGGCTATACTCTCAGAAAGGTGAAAAAAACCTTAAAAGAAAAATTAGAAAAACAAACCAAAGACCTGAAAAGGATAAAGGAAGAATACAACACTAAATGTGAACACTATGACTATGATTAAGATAAGACTGCCAGATTAACTGCTGAGCTAGATACATTGAAAATCAAGTTTGAAAATTCATATTTCAATTTTAAGAAATTAGATGTGTCAAGTAAGAAAGTTGAAACGATGATTGAAAAACAAATTAGATGGAATGAAAAAAAGGGGTCTAGGGTATGATAGTGTTCCTCCTCTATTTAATGATAACTACACTTTTACCCCCTTTAACTGAGGAAGAAGTGGCAAGGGAAGCACACCTATAGTATGGCAAACCTACTGTAGTTGAGACGGTAAATGATGATAATGTGAACAATTATGATGCTTCTACTTCATGTGCAGATAAGGTCATTGTGCAAGATGGGGATGAGTAATTCGACTTATGTTGATTGTGTAACCAATGTGTCTTTGAACTCTGAATTTGTTGCTTCTAATTATGTTACTTATAATAAAACTGTCGTTGGTATATACAGGCCACTAAAACAAGAAAAGTAGACTGCTTTCTGTAAGTGTGCTTGTGGGAACAATCAGAGACAAGGCATGGCCATGTTACCAGGGACAGGCAGAAACAACTTCTACGTGAAGAAACAGACATGTTTTCCACTGTGGAAACCTGGACACATTGCCCGAAATTTTCCCAATCGTGCATATGTTCCCTGCTATGCACAAGGTTGGCAGAAAGTACCTAGAGGGAGATCCTCCAAAAGAACCTGTCAAAGTTACGTTCAAGCAATGGTGACTGGAATGCTAAGAGGGTCAAGAATCAAATTTCCAATGACAAGAAGGGAGTGTTTGTCAAGAAGAGAAATTCAAGAGATGGTTCAGTTAAACAAAGATCGGTTAGTTCGAAGTTATCTCAGTGATCGGTTTCAAGTTCTAAATTATGTCCTAAGGTATTCATCTGATCAAACAAGAAATGGGTTAAACATGACTATAGATGGGTACCCAAAGTTCACACATCTAAATCATCTAATGATTCTAACATTTATTCATCTTCTGTGTGTGAAAAACAAGATATGTCATGGGAAAGAGTATCTTGTGTTGATAGTGATGGTAGAACCAACTACAAAATGGACTAGGTTCCAAAAACCAACTAATCACGCACTCTGTGCTGGAGCAGCTATGGAGGAATTGATGGTTTTTAGTATACTACAACATCCTATGGTGCACATACAACCCTAAATACATTGGATCTATGGTTGCACTAATTATACATGTAAATGGATTCCAAGGCATTAACCTATAACTAGCATGCAATTTGACATAAACATACAAGATACTAGTTAGAGTAACATACCTTTCGTGTTGTAGCTTGATTCCATGGAGCTTAAGAGCCTAGTGCCCCAAGTGTGAGACCTCAAATGGTTCACACAACACCACCAACAACTTGGAATAACTTGAGAGAAAAGTTGTTATGCTCAAAATCGGCTAGCCCTCTAATATGAATCCTTGGAGCCGATTTCTTGAGCTATGGGGTCTTTATATATTGTGGCTATTAGGGTTACACCATGTAACTCATGACTTTCCAGATTCTTCATGCTCCATGGGTTAAAACCTCCATGGAGTATCCATGGGTTACTCGATGGGTTTAGCCCAACATGAAGAACTATGAATCATCATCCCGTATATATAAGAATGAATAATTTACACAATCAATCCCCATATATTTAATTAGTTTTTTTATCACAAAATTAATTCTAAATTAATTCTTGATCAATAATAATTAAATAATATGATTTCATATTAATATATCAAAACTTAATATATTAATAAATCATAAATATCCTTTTCTCACAAAAGCCTATCCAAATCGTTTCGATGCCATGCGACCCGAATCGACCATGCCAAATTGGGTCGAAAACAAATTATCACATAATTTTTCTATTAATCTAAACTAACTCATAAGAATAAGATAATTCAGATCATCAATATTCAAGAAATTAGCATGAACATATAAACTAATACAAATCTTGAAATTATTACAAATGTCTTTTAATTGGATGAGAATCAGCATTACCATAACAACAAAATCAAATTTTGTAAACAAAAACATTATGTGGTAATGATTCTAATCCAAAACAGGCCAAAAAAAACTTGAAATTTTGCTATCAGGGACACCAAATCATTGAGTGCAAGAACCAACTCGACAAGTTGGTTGAGTTTACACATGGTCTCATCAAGTCCCTCAATGGAATCGTCGATTCCCCTGTCCAGAAAGCAAAAAATTCATTCTTTTTAGTTTTTTTTCAGCAATTTGCATCAAATATAATTGAAAACAAGTCTTGGCTCCGATACCACTGATGGGTTTTAGTATACTACAACATCCTATGATGTACATACAACCCTAAATACATTGGATCTATGGTTTCACTAATTATACATGTAAATGGATTCCAAGGCATTAACCTATAACTAGCATGCAATTTGACATAAACAATAGAAGATACTAGTTAGAGTAACATACCTTTTGTGTTGTAGCTTGATTCCATGGAGCTTAAGAGCCTAGTGCCCCAAGTGTGAGACCTCAAATGGTTCACACAACACCACCAACAACTTGGAATAACTTGAGAGAAAAGTTCTTATGCTCAAAATCGGCTAGCCTTCTAATATGAATCCTTAGAGCCGATTTCTTGAGCTATAGGGTCTTTATATATTGTGGCTATTAGGGTTACACTATGTAACTCATGACTTTCCATATTCTTCATGCTCCATGGGTTAAAACCTCCATGGAGTATCCATGGGTTACTCCATGGGTTTAGCCTAACATGAAGAACTATGAATCATAAGCCCATATATATATATATATATATATATATATATATATATATATATATATATATATATATAGAATTAATAATTTAAACAATCAATCCCTATATATTTAATTAGTTTTTTTATCACAAAATTAATGATAAATTAATTCTTGATCAATACTAATTAAATAATATGATTCATTTATTTTATGTTATTTCTTCCCTATGCACAAATTTAGGGGGATAAATAAAAAATACAAAAAAAATATAAAATAAAAAATATAAAAAAATTATAAAATCAAAAATTCCGAAAATATGTTCTCTTTCGTAAGTGTTCTTGGGAAGTGATATAAAGTTTAGTGCTAAAGGGAAATATGAGATGCATGTAATGCACTGAAGCTAAATTGTTTAGACTCTGTGACTAATGTGCTGGTAGGCACAAAGGATTTAAAATTAAAGGACTAGACACAGCTGACAATGAAAGGACTAGGCAATGTTAACTCATCTTGACTTAGATAGTTACATTTGGACTGGCCATACGACACTCGGATAGATTGAGTTATGAGATAAACATGGGTGCCTACGAGATATAATAAAGTTACTTATCATCTAGAACTGTGGCTCAACACTTCTTCGACGTACAGAATTTTGTCCTTAATTATGGTGCTAATAGGGTGACTAGGGGGTTCAGATAAAGTAGGTCTGTGTGAAATTGTTTTTTTTTCTTATCCTCTCTGTCAGTCATATGTTGCCCCATTTTGCGTGATTGGAAGAGATCCAACTTGGGATGCAACATATGCACTCTATTTCTAAGCTTATCTCTATCCATCTATGTTAGTCATACGCTGCCCCCTCTGTGTGATCGAAAGATCTGACCTGGTACACAACATATGCACCTTTCTATTTCTCTAACCATCTATCTATGTTAGCCATATGTTATCCTCACTACGTGATTGGCAGATATCCGACCTGGGATACAACATATGCATCTCTATATCTATCTTCTCTCTCAAATAATTGAACACTCACCTAAAGTAAAGAGCACCTTGGAATTCCTTGATTGCTAGGGTATGTCGTGAACTGGGGAACACGTTCTAGTGCACTTAAAGTTGAATTAACTAAAGGTTGACTGTAGATCTTGCTGTTGAATTTAAGTGGATAACAATATCCTTGGTCGTCGCCATCTAAATGGTCTATTTAGGAATATAGGTGCAATGTCTTATCACTTATAATCTGTCCAACTTGCAAATATCCTTTATGTTTACATGGACCACAATACTGGTAATTGACCTGAGCTAATAATGCAAGTGTGTGTTGATAAACGATATTGAATTGTTTGACAACTTTGATCCCAAAAGTTTTAAATTAGTTATTATTTATGTTTTTGTTAAATTTGTTCATATTTTTCTTCTATGCACATATTTAAGGGGAGAATTAAAAAAATCAAACAAAAATCATAAGCATTTAAAAAAAATCCAAAAAAATTTGTTTATTTATGTTTTATTTCCTTTTCAGAAAACTAAAAATCGAAAAATATTTTATTTTTATTTTGAGTGTATTTTTAATTTTATTTTTATTTCTTAGTTGTTTCTATTGTGTGCTAAGTTTATTTTTATTTTATTTTTATTTTTATCTCAAAAAATCGTTTGTCGTAAAAAGCGAATTCAGAAGAAGAGACTCAATGAGATTGTACCGGATTTTTCTAAGCAAGGAGAAGAAACTTGGAAATGAGTGATGATGATTACACTTCTCTTCACTTTTGAAAGGAATTGAAGGATTGAAACTGTACAAATTGTCAGTCAGACAATATCTTTCTAAGGACTGTCGTATTTACGAAATTGAAAGTCTGAAACTGTATAGATGGCATGGCACCAGGGTGATTCATCCATCCGAAAATAGATATCGTTGAACGTCTCGCCAAGGGCCAAGTTAATTTGTTAACTTGAAAAACTGTATTGAGATCTTTGATCTAGGATATGCATGGGGATAACATAAAAATAGCCACGAGTAGTTCTCCAATACTCAACAAATCGCAATGTGTTCCTCCGTGTTCACATAGATACTGCGTGTAGTCTCCATCTGAGCCAAGTTTGGGTCCTTCAACAACTGTGGTGAGAAGGGTCTTTTTGATTCTGTGATTCACAGGGACTTTTTAGTCATTGTTACTTTTCAAGATGCATTGGTGATCATTGAAGAACATTCATTCGAAGGAATTGGAAGTGAAGATTTTTTTTAGCAATCAATCTTTCAACCTCAGAAGCAAGGTGAAAATGTAATTAAAGTTATATGACAAGTTGCATTGAAGCCTCCTTAATCAATTTGTTATATCTATGAGCTTACTGAAGTGATCCAGAAGAATTGGTCTCTCTGTTATTTTCTCTGAAGTATTTCAAAGCTGAAAGTGCTAATTTTTAAGAATCTTTACAAGTAGAATCGTATACCTAATGTGCGTTCAAAGTCAGATCTTAAAGGAAGTCCAACTGTTCAAGATGAAGTCATTAATGCAGACATTCATATGTCCATCTTAAAGTTGTGAAGAAATTGAAGATAAAATCTGAAGTCAAGAACAAAGCGAACTTTGATAAGGAAAGAAAGCTATAAACCAAGGAGAGATTGTTAGGTCATAAATTGTGGTTTATACTTTGTTTTTCATAAGCCATTAGAGTTCTCGGTCTAGGACTGAAAACACCATGTGTTGGTGTTGTTTGGACCGAAATCACATGTGATTTCGGTTAGGCTTTTGGTTTTCGTGAGTTGCCAAAAGCAAAGAACGTGATTCGGAGAGAAACAAGAGAGAATCAAAGTGTAACTATGAATCTTATGCACCCGACTATTCATCAATAATAATGTGCACTGAAGATTAATCTTCTTGTTCATATTACATCTTGCATCATTCACTAGATTGAGATTCCACACCATCATAGTGAAATCAATTGATACATCGTGAGTTTGGGACTTTGAGTATACCTTCGAACAGTAGATAGGGAAATGAATCCAACTGATTAATTAAGGGGGGAATTTTAGAAACAAATTTTAAATATGGAATACTTTGAAAGTGATGTAAACTCTATATGACAATTATTTGTATTTTTTAAATATATTCCGTGAACAATCTTTTAAAAAAATATGCATTTTTTTGTTATAAACTCTAAATTAGAACAAATATTGTTTTAAGAAAATTCGGTTGAGTTATGATTTCGTTGATTCTTTCTTGTGATGAAAAGAATAAGGGTATGCTAATGATATTGGGGCAATCTTCGGACAAGTTTTGAATAAGTTTGGGAGTTTGATCGGTTGATTTTGCATAACATTTATTAGTTAATATTACATTTCAAACAATCATTGTTATCTAATAATTACTCTACTTTAACGTTCAAAGTTTAAGAATAACTACAAAAATATGAAGCGCAAATAATTTGGTAGGTTGACACAAAGGAAATCGATATCAAAAGCTGATGAACTGAAGACATACGAATTCGAGAAGCCAAGAAATTAAAACAAAAAATATTCATTAATTTTAGATAATGTTTAATTAAATTAAAATGTTGGTAAGTAATTCTATTAATTAATTTCAAGCTAATTAGATTCCAAAATGTGATTGAATATTGACAAAACTTCAAAAATGGTCCCTGTGGTTTTCAAAAATATCAAGTTTAATCCCTAAGTTCAAAAAACCTCACAGATGGTCCCTATGGTTTCAAAACTTTTAACATTTGGTCCTTCTGGCTAACTCCGTTACTTTTTAGCCGTTAAGTCAGGGGTATTTTTGTCATTTCAATACTCAGGGACCATTTGTGAAGTTTTCTATTATTTTAAACAAATGAAAAAAATATAAAATAATTATTTTAATATATAATGGTCCTCTCTCTCTCTCTCTCTCTGTATGTGTGTGTGTGTGTGTGTGTTCGCCTGCAAATGAACTCAAACTAAAACCACTCACCCCAAATGAACACTACCTATTCCGGTTCTAAAAGTTTATAAGCTCTCTCGTTATGTTCATCACAAAAGTCAATAAAAGAGATGATATTTACATGTTTGTATGAAGAAAGTACTTTGATCTCATTTAAGAAATGGGTTGCTTGATCGTTAGAAACTCAAAAACACCCACACATACACTTTTTGAAAATAAAAAAATCACAACCTCATCCTACTGTCTTCTTCTTCCCCTTAACCATCGTCGATCTCTTTTCATAACCATCGGCTTTTGCCACCAACGACGTCATTAAACATCTCCATCAATCTCCTCCGCCGTCAGACGCCTCAACAGTCGTGACTCCTAATTTCATGGGGGATTTGGTTTTAAATGGGGGCAGAACACACAATACGCTTGATTTACAGTTTCTTCATGTTTTTTTTCCGTGGCTTGAGGGTTTTAGATTGGAGAATATTTTCAGATTGGGGGAATGGTGGGTTTTTCGATCTTGTTGTAGGTTTAAAGCGACACTCTCTAATGGTGGAATGAAGGTAGGAAAAAAGAGCAGATCTGCAAAAATGGTGATTGATGGGGGCATAAGATAGGATACATGATGGTGATGGTGGTTTGAGTTGCAGGTTTCAAAAGAGGAATAGGAGATAGAGTTGCAGGTTTCGCACACAATCACCTGCCCTAATCCTCCTCAATCTTCCAATACCCCTCTTAACTTTCAAAGGACCACCAAAACCTTTTTACCTCTGATAAAGGAGTATAAGAGGCAATGAAATCGATTATGAGTTCTGAGTTATTGGGTTTGAATTTCCGAAACAATGGATTTGAATTTCTGAAACAATGTGAAGGTTCGAAGCAAGGTAAAATGACTGAAAGAAGGAGATGAAGTATATGGATGGAGATTTATGAAGAAGGAGATGATGATGGATGGAGATTTAAGGTCAACAGAGAGAGAGAGAGAGAGAGAGAGAGAGGGAGAGAGAGAGAGAGAGAGAGGGCCATTATATATTAAAATAATTATTTTATATTTTTTCATTTGTTTAAAATAATAGAAAACTTCATAAATAGTCCCTGAGTAATGAAATGACAAAAATACCCCTGACTTAACGGCTAAAAAGTAACGGAGTTAGCCAGAAGGACCAAATGTTAAAAGTTTTGAAACCACAGTGACCATTTGTGAGGTTTTTTAAACTTAGGGATTAAACTTGATATTTTTGAAAACCACAGGGACCATTTTTGAAGTTTTGTCTTATAAGAAAGAGTGGATGGTTTATAAATCAAATGATTTATAGTAAATTTTGATGCTCAACATGGTAAAGCTAGTTAGATGATAATGTGGATGCAACAAAATCCACAATGTATATATATATATATATATATATATATATATATATATATATATATATATATATATATATATTAGCAATTTTAATAAATTTGTTGTCGTGTCTTTTTTTGTCAGGTCTAGTTTCACCTAATAGTTATAATGAGTTTACTAATGATACACTTTTATATCAGTTCCCTATAGGTGGGTATTCCTTTATACGTATGAGTTCAAATGGGAAGAAACTTGGTAAACTTGACAAATTCTTAGTGTATGAGGATAGATCAATTCTTTTAAAGCACGAAGGGTTATTAAACTTGTGGTTGGATAAGCATGAGTTACCAAAGGGATTCTAGTTTAGCGGTATCCAGTATTGCCCTCTCTTTTTGAGGTCGAGGGTTCAAGTCCTATTGTGGGTATAGGTGGAATAATTTAGGATTAACTTAGTATATATTTGTATTTGACGTTTAAAAAAAAGCATGAGTTTGATTGGTTTCTAGAAATGCGTAGGTTGAGTAAAGAAACAGTTTGATCAAATATAGATTTCTCAAGTTTAAAAATAAGCTCAAACATCTCAAGGGTAAAATTAAGGAATGACATACGGGACCAAACTGAAAAAGATGAAAAAAAATAGAAATTAGTGTCCTTGTTGATAGATATAGACAAACATATCAATGAGTTTAATTCTTTGAAACAAAATAGGGTGGACAAGGGTATTATTATGAAAAAATTACAATAGTTTGAAAAGATGAAAGTTCTTGTTTTAGCTCAAAATAAATAAGGTCAATTGGGGTATGAAAGAAGATGAAAACTTCAAATTCTTCACACTATTTTAAACCAAACTCCAAAATCTTCACACCATTTTAAACCAAAAGATGCAACAACTTTCTATCTAACGTATTATGTTCCAAGGTGAATGGGTTACTAAATGACGAAATGTCATAAAGGTTTTTCATAATTTTTTTAAAAAGAAGTTACAAAACATAGATGGTATCAAAGTGGTGAATCATAACTCACGGTTTTAGAGGTTAGTCGAGAATCAACTTGGGTTTTGGAGGGAAAGTTTAAGATGCAAGAGGTTAAGGGTGCTATTTGGGCTTGTGGAAGTGACAAAGCCCAGAGGCTAGATAGTATCACATTTCATACTATACTTATAAAAGATGCATTTTTCATAGCATCTCATGCATTTGAAACTCCCACTCCTCTTTTTCCTAGCACCTCATGCATTTGAAACTCTCACACCTCTTCAACTTCAAAATAATTAATCAATAATGATTATTGATTTGAAACTTCCATGTTTTTTAATATTTTCCAATGACTTTTCAAATGTATTTTAATAATGATTATTAATTACTTATACATCAAGCATATTATATAAGTTGTTACATGTGATTTATGAATCTTTGTTTCTCTCTTTAGTTCTTGGTTTCCTAAGCATCTCACTTTGAGTGAAATTCTTTCTGCATCTTCTTAGTTTATAATGTCACCAACTTGGAACATTTCAGTTTTAACAACATTGCACTACACTTCTCCAATCACTCATGCAAGAAGAATGTTGATTACATCGTGTTTTATGTAGTAAAGGCAAAATATGATTTGTTGTGCTATGGATTTAAAAAAAATGGTGGTTTCATATTATATATATTTAATTGTAGTGGATGTCTAATATTAGGATTTGGTTCCTAGTATTCTTTTTCTATGTCAATATCTTTTTTTATGTTATATGAAGATTATTGTGCATTGTGGGTTGTTTTGTGGTAACTTTATGTTTGTATTATATTATAGTTTCCTTTTATGGGTGGTTGTAATTATACTTTATATTCGTAGCTGTATTTTAGTTTGTGTTTATGGTGTTTACGGGCAAGAAAAATATGAGAATGATCGATACTTTGATTGTAGGCGTTTTTTTGTTGTATGCATCATATACATGTTAAACATAGATGAACATTTAAACTTATGGCTTATGTTATGATAGAGTAAAAAAAATTATATTTGTTTTATTTAGGTACCTTTCTCTTTGTGTTGAAAAAATCTTGCTACTCAAGTTTTATCTTTGCTCCACTCATATAGAAGAAATTCTAAGATGTTTACCTTTTTTTTTAATATTGGAATGTGATTGTCCTTACTATTTTTTCCCTTTGGTGTATGGCACAAATGAACACAAGTAAGTTTAAAATAATTAGCATTATTAATAGTTTTATTTATAAATAAGTTAAAATTTCATCAAGTTGTACTATGTGAAGTATTTTCAACCAAATATTTAATTTCCTTAACAATTAAATACCAATAGATGTTTATAATTCTCATTTTATTAACAAATATTGTTTTTTTCTATGATTAGTAAATAAAATTGTTATAAACACTCTCTTAAAGTTTTATCTTTGTTCCACTTACATAAAACAAATTCTTAGATGTTTTCCTTTTTTTTAATATTGGAATGCGATTTTCCTTTCTATTTTTTCCCTTTATTGTACGACACGATTGAAGACAAGTAATATTTAAAATAATTAGCATTATTGGTAACTTTATTTATAAATAACTTAAAATTTCATCCAGTTGTAGTATTTGAAGTATTTTCAACCAAATGCTTAATTTCATTAACAATTAAACACCAATAGATGTTTATAGTTCTCATTTTATTAACAAATATTGTTTTTATATGATTAGTAAATTAAAATTGTTATAACTATTCTCATAAAACAACATGATAACAATAATAGCTTAAACAGCGTAAAATTAGAAAAAATAAATATATATAGATTATGATACATTGGAAAACGATTAATGTTTGAAATTAATCATAAATGAAATAAAAAAATGTTTAAATAAATTGTTTTCTAATCAACAACGTCAATAGCTAAAAATATATCAAATAAAAAACTACATTTAACTAACTAAATTCACACACAACATATAAATGGATTCCATTTAGATGATATGATCCTAAAATACACATATCTAAATTGATTGACCATAAGTAGATGCTATTAAAATGATTTGGATTTAATATATATCTATATCTATATCTATATCTATATATATATATATATATATATATATATATAGATATATATATATATATATATATATATATATAGATATATATATATATATATATATATATATATATATATATATATATATACACACACACACATTAGAGTATATTTAAATTAATTATAATATTTTATAACATCTTAGAGCAATATTCATTTGAAACCTCATCTTTTAATTAATACCACTCAAATTTTTTCTTAATAATGACTTAAACACTCAAAAGTTTTATAACATATATATTATGTTTAATATGCATTTAATGAAAACATTACAATAAAAAGGTGAATCTTTTGTATAGACACACATGTAAATAATATACAATTGACAATGAAAACAATCATAAAACCTTTTGTGTTGGTTAGAAAACGTTTTTGTATTGGTTAGAAGTATTTTGACTATTTTTGGAATTATTTTATTATGGTAGAGCTTTTACCTTATATGTTTGTTATATATATATATATATATATATATATATATATATATATATATATATATATATATATATATATATATATTGTAGTATTCTTTTATTACAATTGGTGTATGTCATGGTTAAATCGTTAATGTAAATTATATTGTATACATGTTGTGATCATATATTATATATGTTGTTTCAAAAAATAATTAATTAAAATTGATGTATATTCTATATTTTTTAAGGGTGTATGGGTCAATTTGGTACTGTTGTAGGCCAAAACCAAACCATAATCATTGCAATTGGTTAATGAATTTTGATAACCAATATGTATTGGTTAACATTTCAGTCCATTAATGGTGTTCAGTTATCGATTAATATCGGTTAACGACAACGGTTCAAAATGAAATGCAAATAAAAAATATATTACTATAAAATATGAGAAAGAAAAAAAATAATTGCTATAAAAAATACATTACTATAAAATGTGAGCAACAAAAAATAATTGCTATAAAAGTGAAAAATTAAAAAATAGGTTGCTAAAAATAAAAGCGGTAAATTAATGATGATTAACTAATACCAAATTATATAAGTAAATCTAATTCAAAATTAAGTACTTGATAACCATGACATGATTACTCTTCAAATTCTCAGTTTCCAGTATAATTACATATTATATACATTCTAATATATATGTATTCGGTTAATAAATATTAGAAATCACACCATCTTTTAGTAATTGTTCGATTATAATGGTTCAATTATATTGGTTGATTTGGTTTTGGTGTGGTTTTTCAGTTAATATGTTCACCCTCAATGTTTTCCATATAAGTCTTTTGAAATTCAAATCGTTAATCTTATCATGTTATATTAATCTTGCGTAATGCGCGGGTATACTCCTACTATATTTATAAATGAAGCATTTTTCCTTTCACCACATTTATTTGAAACTCTTACGTATTTTTCCTTTCACCACATTCATTTGAAACTCCTATAAATTTTTAATTTCTTTCTAATAATGATTATATGTTGGTTAATAAGGTTAAATAAATATCAAACATAAAGTGTAATCATATATAAACTAAATTTTATTATTAAAAGAATACATATTTTCTTCTACTTATAAAGTTATGTTTTTAACTTTTAACATATTATACTTTATTTATTAGGTCTAATATGTCGTTGTATGTTAACCATTATCATTTTAAAGCTACAACTTTTGAACAATTTGTATAAAATACTTAAAATTTTAATTTAAATTCAATGTTACAGGATCAACTTAAATATAAATTTTAGTTCAACTTAAACAACCCAAACAATATTTTATAAATATTTAAAAGTAATAAATTGTAGTGTCTTTCTAATAAAAATTATAAGGTGGTTAATAAGGTTAATTAAGTATCAAACCTAAAGTGTAATCATAAATAAACTAAATTTCAATATTAAAATTATAAGGTGGTTAAAGGTATGTCTTTAACTGTAACATATTATACTAATTTTATTAGATTTAATATGTTGTTGTATGTAAACCATTATCAGTTTAAAGCTACAATTTTTGAAAAGTTTGGACAAAATATTTAAATTGTTAATTTAAATATAACATTACAGGGTGAACTTCAATATAAATTTCAGTTCCACTTAAAAAATTCAAAAGGTATTTTGTGAATAGTTAAAAGTGATAAATTTTAGTGCTAAATGAAAAAACTAAATTGTAATATTAATTTAACTAAAATTTTTTCTAAATTTTTTTTATAACTTACAATAACAATAGTTAAAAATAACTCTATATAAATGATTATATTGTTATATTTAAAATAATTTTTTTTTAAGGTTTTTAATAATTACAATGATAGAAATTAAAACGTTAAGCAAATAAATTAAAAAAAATAATTAAAAATTACAAGTATAAATAACATTAAACCGTATATTATATTTAATATTATTCATGAGTAACCCGCAGGCAGTGATCGATCAAAAGATTGAGATTATGCAGTTTTAATAGATCTATATATATTATCAAGGTTCTAGAAAGCTCGCAATGGCTCCGCCAAGGCGCGCCACGACTCCAAGGCTTGCACATGCCGCCAAGCTTTGCCAAAACACCGCCTTAACTCATATATGTGTATAAAATTTAATAATAGTTGAAAATACATATAAAAATATTAATTATATAGAAAATTGCCGCCTTAAGTCACGCCTTACAAACGTCATGACTCGCCAAGGCTCGGAAAAGCTTGAGGCTTGACATTGCCGCCAAGTCACGCCTTACGTTATTTAGAACCTTGTATATTATCATTTAATTTAAAATAATAAATATATTATATCAACTTAGTATATGAATTACTATATCAAATTTAATACCAACATTATTGTTATATTTTAAAAAACATATATTTGTAAAGATTTCAGATATATAGATGCTTCTGCGCAACGCGCGGGCATTCGCCTAGTTCTTTAATAAAAAGATACTAGAAATAAGGAAGGTCGACATTATGGACTTTATTCATGATTTTCATAATTTTGTATCTATTCCTCAGGGCTATAGTTTGTTTTTCATTACCTTGATCCCAAAATATTGACAATCTTATGGTCATCAACATTTTCATCAAATTAGAGTGATTTGAATGTAATACAAGATCATACCTATAATTTTAGCTAATTGATTAGCTTTGGTAGATGATTATGTGTTGAGTTGTGAGCAATCTTCTTATCTTATTGGTTAACATATCATAAATGACCACTTATGGAAAATGAATTAGTTGATTGGTATAAGAAGCATAAGAAACAACTAATGTTTTTTAAGTTTTATTTTGAAAAGGCCGATGACTCCATATCATGAGATTATTTAGATTATATTATGATTATTTTTGGGATTTGGTGATAAATGGTTGGGATGGACATATGATGCTTATCCATGGGCATAACAATAAGCATTGAGAGTTTCTCGCACAAGAACCGAAACCGAGAAGCTGATAGAGCATTCGTAAAAATATCCGCAAGCTGCAAGGTTGATGAAACAAACGAAAGTGATATGGTCCCAAGCTATAGGTGATAATGGGTAAAATGAAAATCAATCTCAATGTGCTTCGTCCGCTCATGAAAAATAGAATTCTTCTCAATTTGTATCGCACTTTTGTTATCACAATGCAAGGTAGTAGATGAAGAAATGTGAACTCCCATATCCACAAGTAGCCACCGTAACCAGATAATCTCACATGTAGTTACATCCATAACATGATATTTAGCCTCCATGGAAGATCTAGAGACAATGTCCTGTTTCTTGCTCTTCCAAGAGATGAGAGACTCTCCAATCCTGTGGTTGATTTACGATCATGACGATCGCCATCCCAATCAGTATCACTCTAGGCACGTAACTCAAGAGAAGAAGTCGAGGGAAGCAAAAGGGTCTGAAACTGAGTGCCACGAAGATATCTCAGAATACGGACTACAACTCCCCAATGAACAAATGTAGGTGCAGTAACAAACTGAGTGACAACATGAACATCATGAGCAATATCTACACGAGTAACTGTGAGATAAACCAAACTTCCCACAACAATGCGATAAAGATTCAGATCGGACAAAGGAACACCATCAGTAGGAGAGTACCATGCATTGGTTTCAAGAGGAGTATCAACAGTCCGATTGATAGAGAGGCCCGCCCGTGTAAAGAAGTCAGATATATATTTAGTCTGAGAAAGAAGATACCTTTTCTTAGACTGAGCTAGCTCAATACCCAAGAAATAACACGACAAGCCCAAATCCTTCATAGCAAATCGATGAGCTAAATCGCGCTTAAAAGATTTAATACCACCATGGTCATCACCAGTAATAATCATGTCATCCATATATAAGGAAAGAAGAATCTGTCTTGTACTCGAGCATCTAACAAACAAAAGCAGAATCATGATTACTCTGGACACATCCAAGAGAGGTAATCCATGTGGATAATTTTTCAAACCAAGCACGACGGGCTTGCTTGAGACCATACAAAGCTTTGTGAAGCCGAAAACCTCACTGACTGATGCTGAATTCCTGAGGGAGGAGTCATATAAACCGCTTCATGGAGGTCACCATTCAAAAATTCATTCTTGACATCCATTTGAAAGATCTTCCATTGTCGAACAGATTCAACTGCAATCATAGTACGGAATGTTATCATCTTTGTAACCGGGGAAAATGTCTCCTTGTAGTCAAAATCGTACTGTTGGGAATACCCTTTTGCTACAAGTCTGGCCTTGTACTGCTCAACAGACCCATCAACTTTTTTTATATTGTACACCCAACGACAACCTATCGTATGTTTCCCAGGAGGAAGGGAAATCAAATCCCATGTATGAGTCTGATGAAGAGCAGTGAGTTCCTCATCCATAGCATTTTGCCAAAGAGGATCTAAAACAGGTTCTCTATACAATTCAGGTTCAGCCAGATGAAGGATGCTCTCTATAAATGAAGAAAATGGTCCTAAGTTTGTAGAGTAAGCAAAATTTGGAAGCTTGATCGACTTGACAGGATGGGTAGATCTCCTGAGGGGTGGTGTGGAGGTGGATCTTCAATTGCAACAGTCGGAGGAGCATACTCAGGAACAGGGGGAGTCAAGGAACTCTCTGAATATGTGGGTGTGTCATGACCTGAAGGATCAAGTGGCATAGACGGGTCTCGAGCCTTTATCTCTTCATCAAAAGGATCAATATGCATAAGATATGACTTCGTTACATTGTGGGCTGTAGCAGGAATTGAGTAGAAAGGAATATGTTCCAAAAAAGTTACATGTCAGGAAACATATGACTTCTGACTCACAGGATCATTGCAACGGTATCCATTCTGTCCAACACCATACCCCAAAAAATACACAAATAGCATATTTCGGCCCCAACTTGTTCCTTTCAGCATGAGGACGAAGAACAAAACAAGTACATCCAAAAACTTGTTAGGAAGAGTAGTCTGGTTGGTGACCATATAGCTTCTCAAAAGGAGGCATTAATGAATTCAATGAAGTGGGGATATGATTAAGCACATAAACAGCAGTTAGGATCACTTCTCCCCAAAAGGCACTAGGGACCTGTGTTGACATGAGCAGCGAGTGGGCAGTCTCAATAATATGACAATGTTTTCATTCTGCCACACCATTTTGCTAAGGACTGTAAGTACACAATGACTGGTGTACGGTACCATCAGAAGCAAGTAACTAACTAAAATCATTAGAGGTATATTCACCCCCTAAGTCACACTTGAAGAATTTAATCACAGTCGAATGTTGAGTTTTAACATGTGCTCTAAAATTGTTGTAAATACCAATAAAGTCACATCTATGTTTCATAAGATAAACCCATGAATATCGAGTATAATCATCTATAAAAGATACCTAATAGGTTGACCCACCCTTTGTGGATATTGGTGGAGGACCCCACACATCAGAATGAATAATGTCAAAAGGAGCAGTAGAACAAGACATACTTTTATTGAAAGGTAAAGAAGAGAATTTTTCTAGTTTACAACCACTACAATTAGAAATATCACAAGTGATCAAATGACCCAAAACACCACTAGATGCTAGAAAACTCAAACATGATACAGATACATGTCCCAAATGAGAATGCCAAAGAAAAACTCACACGATAAAGGACTCAAACAAAAAGAAGAAAAATCAATGTTGGAGGTAGCAACAATAGATACTTTGAGAACCTCCAAGACATATAGTTCCCCTACCCTACGGCCGATCCCAATCACCTTCTGGGTGTGTTGATTCTGTAAAACACAAATAGAATCAGAAAAGAACACCCAGTTACTAGACTTACATAACTGACTGACTGAGGCAAGATTCAAAGTAAGTTTGGGAATGTAATAAACATCAGGGAGAGTGATATGATAAATAGAGACGAACCAACATCATTAACTAGCATAGATGCATCGCTAGAAGACATAACAGAAATAGATAAGACGTATGATAAAGAAGTAAATGATGAAAAATGAGGAGTCATGTGATGGGTTGCACTAGAATTTAAAATCCATAAAGATGAAGGAACGTCTGATGTACTGGATGAAGTAGGACTAGAATGAGACATAGATGTAGACATGGTAGTGGGTTTAAAGGCCAAATATTGTCTGAAACTCTCAAAAACGTTAGGATCCAATGCAGATGGTGGCATGTTTCCAACAGAATATGTGTCAACTAGTGGTGTAGCAACAACAACAAACTGTAGATGATGAGAAGTCCATAGAGGAGTACTAGTGAAACGTGGCTGAAACTTTTGTTGACCAAACCTATTTTGTTGTCCCGACTGAGGCTGATCAGATTTTTACTTGTTGACTAGCAATGGACACTGAGCTTTCCTATGATTTTTCTATTTATAGAATGCACAATTATCATAAGCAACCCTTGAAGTTTGTCGAGACTAATTAGAGGAGATAGAAAGCACAGTAGGAGTGGAAGCATGAATGGAGGTTGCTTTAAACCCTTTATACACATGAGACTTGAAAGGAGTCTCTTCAACAATCAACTCATGACCAACATAATCCATTGAGGGAAAGGGAGAGAAATGAAGAATCGTTCCACGTAGGCCTTCAAAAATCAGAACTCAAGGCCATCAAGAACTAGACCAAATGTTGTCCTTCCCTCCTAGCAATGTAAGGGTAAAAATCTTTTAACTCTTTAGATTTAATAAGAGCCAATTGATCCCAAAAATCAGACATAGCAGCATAGAAATCTTGAATGCTCTGGTCATTTTGTTGAAGAGCATGAATATCATATTCTAACTAGTATTCTTTAGCAAAGTTGGACTGAGTATACAGTCTCTCCAAGTTATGCCAAACTTCTTTGTTGTGTCATATTTACCCAACTGCATACCAATAGACTAAGTAACAGAATGCCTAATCCAAATAATGACCTTGGAGTTATCAGTCTCCCAAGCATCAACCAACAAATCGAAATTCTCAACTTGAGGCACTGAGTGTTTGGCTTTAGTCCCTGTGACATAGCCCCACGAAGGAAGTTCTTCATAACATAACTCCAATACATATAATTCTTTCCATCTAGACGACTACTAATTGACTGAAGGGAATCATCCTTTCCAGTCATGTTAGAAATCAATAAATAACCACAATATAGTACAAAACTCTATGAATGAGATAAGTAACAAGCCGACGGAAGCAATCAACCAAACAACAAGAATTCGGACAACAACAACGACTTAGCAGCAACAGCAAAAAAATACCATCAAACAAACGAATATCACCGATGAAGAAAGATCTACATTTTGAACGAAACTTCTATCAAGACTACTATAAATTCTTCTAACAACATATCAAATCTCCGCTCTGATACCATAATAACATTGTCATATAATTATGATAGAGAGAAATTACAATGTTCTCAATGAAAAGCATAAATGCTACAAAGAATAAAGCGGATATAAATACTATCCAGACAAAACCCTAATGGGATAAAGACTAAAGGGCCCATAAACAAGTGGGCTAATAATATATAGGCTAACAATGATAGCTAGTTTCTATCAAGGTGTTAAGGTTGGTATTGATGGATTGGTGATTTCACAATTATCTAATGTTGGTGACGTTTTTTACTTGGAGAATAGTTCATGGAGAATATCTTGAGTAGAGTGGAAGTGTTGAATTATTGCTACCTGGTTTCTGGCTTAAAGTTGAATTTACAAAAAATAAAATTTATATGGAGTTGGTGTCAATTTCCAGTCAGAGAGAGAAAATGGTGACTATAAGAAGTTGTAATCCAGATAATTATGATTATTCAGGTATCACTATAAATTCGAGTATGACAAGGGTGATGCATCAGAATATGGCGATGCAAAGATTCCGATCAAAATTATCCAACTAGAAGGTCAATATGATATTTATTGGTGATAAGTCTATGATCTTGAACACAGGTTGTGCTCTTTATGTATATATTATGTGTCCATTTTCCTAATACCTATTGTAGTAAAAAGCTTACTAAAAAGTCTCTAGGCAAAGTCTTTTGGATGGTAATGATCAAGAAATGAAAATTTAATTGGTTAAAATGGGATGTTGTTCTTGTTGCTAAAGAAAAAGGTGGTATATTTATAGGTAGTTTGGAGGCCTTCAAGAAGGCTTTATTACAACAAATATAGATAATGATATGTTGATAAGGAGGGATATTTATCGTTGGAGGTGATAAATTCTTTGAATTAGGCTCTGGAGAGCTTTAGTTTGGTCATGCTAAAAACCATGGTAACGGAGTGTGGGTGGAGTATACTCAAAGCTATACATAATATGAATTAATGATAAAGGAATTATACTTCCTATGAATTAATTATCATCCTACAATGATTGAGATGGAAAACGGGCAACAATATTCATATGAGTCTGAGAGGAAAAAGGTTGGAATACATTGTTTTTGAAAGACGAATGTTCCTTTCTAGATTAATTTTTCTTAGATTATTTAATTTGGGAAATAGAAAAGATTGTTTTATTTATAAACGTTGGTGAAATTACATATGTTTTCGATTAGGGACATAATTTGAGGCGTGGTGCATAATCAACTTCTTGACATAGAGATAAGATATATATATATATGTATATATATATATATATATATATATATATATATATATATATATATATATATATATATATATATATATATATATATATATATATATGGGCTTAGGGAATATGTGGCTGTCATGTACCTAATGTTAGATATAGAACCATAAACTATATATTTTTAACAAAATGCAATCAAATCTCTCTACTATCTTTTTTGTATCCTCTATTAGAACTTATGCTAAGCTTTGTATGTATTTTTATGGAATTTCATAAGTTTAATTTTGCACTACCAACCATATAAAAGCATATTTTACCAACTATATATATGGGCTTAGAGAATATGTGGCTGTCATGTACCTAATGTTAGATATAGAACCATAAAAACTATATATTTTTAACAAAATGTAATCAAATCTCTCTACTATCTTTTTTGTATCCTCTATTAGAACTTATGCTAAGCTTTGTATGTATTTTTATGGAATTTTATAAGTTTAATTTTGCACTAGCAACCATATAAAAGAATATTTTACCAACTATTTGTAGGTCTCCAAATCAAAATTTAATACATAAAACTACATTGAGAGATTCAAATTATTCATTAAAAAACCCACTAAACCTCTTTCCATAATCCATCATACAAAAACCATAAAAGTATACATAAGATAGTTATTGAAGGAAGTTATGAAACCTACTAAAGGTCTAATAAAAAAACACATTCGAAATAGATAAATATGAGTTCAAAGACAATAGGAAGAAGCTAAAAATGAAAGAAAAATGTGTTATATATATATATATATATATATATATATATATATATATATATATATATATATATATATATGAGCTTGATATTACATATATGTTTACAACTAATGTGGGTAGGAGATACATTGATGAATATGCATTACTAGATGGAGGGATAACAACAAGATGGAATCGACTACTATGGTGAATAGTGAATTTTATGAGGAGATTATAATTAAATCGATTTGAATATTAAAAATCTTGTTAGTAGATGGATTAATGGGTAGTCTACTTTATGTATGGTATGTTCTAATTATTATGAAGATATGAATCATTTGTTCTTAAAGAGTGAGGTATCGACTAGAACATGGAAGTCAGTATTCAAAATATCATCACCTATTTTCTTATGCAAGTCTATTGTAACAGCCCAAAATCCAAATAAATTTTTTCATTTTGAAAAAAAGGTAATTACATCCATAAATTGTGCCCAAAATCCGTTACACCTAAATCATGTTCAATTATCAAAGTAACAATATCAGTAAGTGCGGAAAATAGTGGAGAGTAAATGTTACGCTATCAAGCCAGGATCTTCCCCTTAGTACCGGAAATCACAATTCAAACTGTAAGCAAAAACTTAGTAAGTTCCCAAAATACCACAAAACATACTATCACAAAAGACCACGCAACATACGTAAGATTTCCATGGGCTACCCCCAATGTCTTTCCCTTGGAATGCCATAGGCTACCCCCGTGGTCTGATATCCAAGTGCCATGGGCAACCCCCATGGTCTTCTATGTCATGGGCTACCACGATGATCTTTCATGCAAGTGCCACAGGCTACCCCCGAAGTCATTAGAGAATTAAACACATAGAAAACAATCATTTCCACATGTCAAGTAATGCGCCGGTATTGGAGCTTGCGACCCGTTGGTATTGTAAGAGACTCACCTATAACTGCTGCATCACACCGAAAGATCTTTGGTTGCTTGTCTGACAAATCCCCGAGCTATCAATACCAAATAACATCCCATAAATATTTGTATTTCAAATCTATAACCAACAATCAAAAATAGGGTAAAAAGACCATTTTACCCCTTACATAGTTTGTTCAATGATTAAGGCCCAAAAATACCATCCAAAGGCCCATTTACCAAAATAATCATCCAAGGCCCATTCATAGCCCAATTTTCCAAATTGGGTCCAAACCCTTACATGGGCCTTACCCCAAGGCCTAAAAATCTTCTTAGTCCAAGACACTTGCATTCAGATAGCCCAACAAATCGCTAAGCATCTAAGCCCAAAAGAATGGCCCAAACCGGAGCCCAAAATGTCTTGAGCTCACCGACTGAGTATGCGGGGCGTACTCAGCTGTATGGTAAGTGTACACGCTTTAGGGCTTGTATGCGACGCGTACTTGCTTGTACGCCCAGCATACTACCCCATTCATCAATCATCCATTTTTAACCCTTAATCCATTAATACATTGCTCCAAAATGTAGATTTGACTTCCTTAAGCTGGATTATCAGGTAAAGTTGCTAACTTTACGTTCATACATCGCTAAATGATGCCCTTAAAGCTCAAAAAGACTAAATAGATGACTTATTGCATGCATGAGCTAAAAAACCCCCCATAAAGTTTTCACCTTTATGTATAAGAAACTCCTAATAAGCTCATATCTAAAAGGATAAGCACTTCAAACGTCCTAACTCACCAAACCAACCCAAAAGGGACCAAAAGCATTAAAACTAAGACATGAAGAGATCTAAGCATGGAGAAGACAAGTTTTGAACTTGATACCCCTAGAAGCTTGCCAAATGAGTGATGATTTTGGATCTATTAACTTCCCACCATGAAAAGAACCTTCACCTTTCATCAAATCCTTCAAGATGAGCAAAATAAGCATTAATTGCTTCTTAAAGGCTCAAAGACCCAATAATAGAGGCGTAAGGTCGATTTTAGGGTTTAGAAGATATGGGGGCTGGCAGAGAGGCCAACCCTAGGTACTTAAGGTTTTTATATAAGGTACAACACCATAGAATTAGGGTTTCATAAACTCTGAGTATGCTAAGTGTATCCCTCGTACGCCCAGCATACAAGGGCTCGCATCTGTGATCAGCATCTCCTTACTACGCTAAGTGTACCATGTTGTACTCCCCTCGTACTAGCATCTCAGCTAGTACGCTTAGCATACCATGCAGTATGCCCCGCGTACTACTCCAAGGGAAATTATTGCAACAATTTAAATATAAAGGAAAAATAAGAACCTAATTGCATCCATGTGTTACAATTATCCCCCACTTGAATCAGACTTTGTCCTCAAAGTCTGCTGCCCCGAATAACTCTGGATAGTGCTCCCTCATCTTATATTCGGGCTCCCAAGTCCACTCCGAACCCTTGCGGTGCTTCCATTGCACCTTTAACTACTCGACGACCATGTTCCTCAAGGTTTTCCACTTCCGATCTAGAATCGCCATCGGTCTCTCAATATAATTTAGGCAGTCATCCACCTGAATATCCTCCATTGGTACCACTGCGAAATCATCCATTAAGCTCTTCTGTAGCTGAGAGACATGAAACGTGCTATGAATATGACTAAGCTCATCTGGAAGATCCAAGCGATAAGCAACTCGGATCACCCAAGCCAAAACCTTGAAAGGAACAATATACTTGGGGCCTAGCTTGTCCCGCTTCCCAAATTGGATGACACCTTTCAAATGTGACACCTTCAGGAGAACCATATCTCCCACCTTGAACTCTAAATCTGACCGGCACCTGTCGGCATAACTCCTCTGCTGACTCTGAGCTGTCTGGAGCCTATTTTGAATTTGTTGATTTAGCTTAGTGGTCTTGAGTACCACCTCGGTACTCCCCATAACCCGATGATCGACCCCCCCCCCCAACAAATCGGGGTCCTACACTTCCTCCCATAGAGCATCTTGAAATGATGTTGATCAATGTTGGCATGATAACTGTTCTTAGATGAAAATTCCGCTAACAGAAGGCACGTATCCTAACTCCCACCGAAAGCTAGAACACATACCCGCAACATATCCTCAAGGGTTTGAATAGGCCGCTCACTCTGACCATCGGTCTACAGATGCAATGTTGTGCTGAAATGGAGACGAGTGCCTAACTGATCATGAAACCTCTTCCAAAACCTAGAAGTAAACCAGACATCTCTTTCAGAAACCACTGATAATGGCACCCCATGACGTGCCACAACTTCCCTAATATAAATCTCAGCCAACTTCTCAGCAGAAATACTCACTTGAATCGAAATGAAATGCACGGTCTTGGTCAAACGATCCACGATGACCCAAATCGAATCCACCTAGCGCAATTCCGGGTAGCTTTATGATAAAATCGTTGGTAATATCTTCCCATTTCCATACAGGAATCTCCAACGGTTGCATCTTGTCATAAGGTCACTTATGCTCAGCCTTGACTTTCCTGCAAGTGAAGCACTATTCTATGTACAAAGCCACACCCCACTTCATGCAAGGTCACTAATAGTCAGGACGAATATCCATATACATCTCCGTCGCCCCAGGGTGAATGGAGAACCTAGAATTGTAGGCCTCCTCCATTAGAATCTGACACACACTTCCCTAATACGACCCCCAAACTCGTTGATGCAGAGTCAAAAATTCATGACTATGATAATCGAAGGAAGCCACCTGACCCACAATACGCTCGCTGTTCTGGTGCTCTTTATTCATAGCCTTAGCCTATACCTCACGAATTTTCTCCAAAAATGGAGTAATCATGGTCATCAGCCACCACATTGGCCTTCCCCAGTTGATAAAGGATCTCACAATCATAATCCTTCACCACATCCAACCGCCGACACCACCGCATATTCAGATTCAGCTGATCTATCAAGTACCTCTGGCTCTTGTGATCCATGTAAATAGTACAAAGGATGCATGGAGGTAATGCCGCCAAATCTTGAGGGCGAAAACCACAACCCCAAACTCCAAATCATGTGTTGGATAATTCACCTCATGAGGTTTCATCTTCCTTGAAGCATAGGCGATCATGCGACCCCTCTACATCAACACTGCCCCTATTCTTGTGATCGAGGCATCACAATAAACCACAAAATCATTAACACCCTCCTTCAGGGTCAGAATCTATGCCTCACACAACCGCTTTATCAAAGTCTCAAAAGCCGCCTGCTGCTCAGGCCCCCAGCGAAACATAACCGTCCTCTTAGTCGGTCGGGTCAAAGGAACAACAATCTTGGTGAAATCCTAGATGAATCTATGATAATAACCCGCTAAACAAAGAAAATTCTGAATCTCAGATAGATACCTCGGAACCTCTGTAACAACCCGATATTTCAACTCTTTGTAATGACCTAAAAAGTCAAGTATTATAACCAATTTTGAGTTAATAAAATTAACTTTGATAATAAAATGTCCAAAACGTTCTATTTAAATTCCCTGTATGTTTAAATGTCATTAAACCATGATGGTACATAAAAAGAACGCCCAAATCCGGCTTCGTATATTGAAGTTAAAAAATTTCCAAGTTCGGCTTAGCAGCAGACAGCTAAAAACTCGAATCGGAGATCGAGCGACTTTTAGCCGGAATGACCTAAACGAGAATCGAAGGTCTCGTCAACGGTATTTCAGCGGTAAAAAGTCTGGCAACAACCGACATCAGATAAAGAAGTAATGAATTTTTAAAGAAATTCCTTAATCACGTCATTTTAATAAATAAATAATAAAAATAATTTCATAATTTGCCAACGGAATCTAAACGAAAGTTGTAGATCTTAGTCTCACCTACGCGTGGATATAAAGAACATCGAAAACGGAGTTCGTATGAAAAAGATATGATTTTTTGAAGTTTATTAAATAAATTATATATAAATTTATATCAAAATCCGGTAATATCCGAAGGAGGAGTCAGCGTCCTCATCCGGGTTACGTGTTGCGTACCCTCATACGCCCCGCGTACCCGAAGGCCTTGGTCTCGGTCCGTCCACGTCGCCCCGTCCGACCCGCCGTCCCATCCGAAGCCGAGGCAGTCGAGGACTCGCTCATGCATGACGTACGCGTACGCGCTGCGTACAAGCGTACGCCCCGCGTACCGAGGCTTCTCAGACCCCCTATAAAAGGGATGCGAGAGTCTCCGGAAAAATTGCTCATTTCTTCTCACTTCTCTTCCGTTTTGCCTCGTTTTCCGTGCCCGTTCAAACCCGAAGCCCTGGTCATTTTTGCTCAAGTCCCGAAGGTCGATTTTACTCCCGAGATTCCCGAGAATCCCGAGAAAAATCCGCTTCCCGAGACGAAACTCTGCCTGGTTTTCCATCTCGCTATCTTCAAACTTCCAAGTGAGTTCATACCCCTACAAACACTCTTTAAATACATTTTTAAATGCTTTCTACACTCTTTAAGGGGGGGAATACAAGTAAACATACAGTTATTATTGTGTATTTCATAGAATTTCACTTTACTCGTTTTTATCAAATGAATCACTTGTGATTTAGTACTACTATGTGAAAACTCTTGTCATACTTCGCATGCACTAGATTGTTACAAAGTATTTAGAAATTCCAAAGTATTCTTCGTTGCTAAACCGTTTTATACATTCTAAAAACTTATGATTTATGCTTTGTCAAACATTGTGAAAAAGGATAAACTTTGCATACAAAACTACTACTTTAATACAGACTTAGTTGAGAATCCATGAGACGTGTACATCTTCAAACACTACCTTTTTGATAAAAGGTATCGCTACAAGTCCTGTCTATAACCAGAGTCTCCCGTTCGGAGAACGTGTCAAATGTGTATAGATCTATACGGGAAGTCATGATCCTGTGCCCTGACTGTTAGCTACAGTCCGTCTTTTGGGGTGACAGTTGTCATAACGTTACGACGCCTGAAGAACGTCGCTACAGGCATATTATGTTTAGTATGGTTATAAAACTCATCGGATATACAATTATTATGGTATTATGCTTTTATGAACGAGTAGCTATTAAAACTATTCTTCATCTAACAAGTGCGATCTTCGTATAACTTTATTATATAAAACTATGCCACAACTTTTAAGCATGTCCGTTGCTTGCGATTTTCGGTCTTAGAGACTGCCAGTTATGTTAGGAAAATAAGGGTTTTCCGGCATCTAAAACAAACAACTAATAGGAAAATAAGGGATTTTCTTATAACACGAACATTCATATGCATTTCATACTTTTATAAGAAAATAAGGGTTTTTCTTGGAAAGCGCAACAAATCATATCTCAACTATTAGGGAAAATATGGGATTTTCTGGATCTAATACATTCATTTTCAACCCAACGAATCATAACTCTTTTCATTTGAAAATACCGCATTTTCTGGAAAACATACATGAACTTTCGAATGGCGTATATTTTCTCAAAACACTACTTATGAACTCACCAACTTAATTGTTGACACTTTTTCTTTGAAATAACTTGTATTCTCAGGGAACCGCTAAGCAGGTTTGGAAATCAACTTTTGAGGATTAACGTGCTGACGTTAATTACTTCTTTTGAAAGATGTTTATGTATTTATCTTTTGAACATGTAACAAATACAATTATGTAAGCATTTTGGAAACCTTAATATGTATGGTGGTGTGTACTTTCCTTTCTATGAACTGTTATGATACTGAATATGACGTCCTACGCCCCCGAACGTTTCCGCCGTTCTGGTTTGGGGGTGTGACAGATTGGTATCAGAGCATCGTTTATAGTGAATTAAGTATATCAAAACCATTTTTTTTGTATACAACTATAAACTCAACTGGGCAAAAACACTCTGAGAAGAGTCATACTTTTGAAATTAAATTTATTTAGTTTTTGTAAAGTAAGCATACATTCATTTCGTACTAATAACAGTTTCACATCGGACCACTTTAGAAGTATTATAAATAAGTTGTGCAGTGCAGGTACGCCTTGGGACATGTAATCGGAACTGGGAAGGACATAGCCTGATCAACTATATTTGTCCAAGAGCCGACTAACGTATGCCAAGGAGTGTCTGCAATGGACAACAAATTTAAAACTTACCAAAAGCACATCATTACATAATTCTAAGGGAATCTTGGTGTTGTCATCAGCTATTAAACTTAAGGGTAAATTTCATGTACTCTAGCTTATAGTCAATTCTTAACCCTATTCTCGTACAGACTAAATGGTTGGATTCCATCACCCCAATGACCCCTACTTTCCCAACCAAGGCAATGGAGGATGGATCGAAGATGATCCCAAAGAAGACGAAGAGCCGATAGAATTGGATGGGGAAGATGACTCTGGTACAGATTCAGAGCCAGAGGTTATCAATCCACCGGCCCCACAACCTCCTGTCCATGTGAGGAACTTCCAAGGACCCACTCCTATGTGGGGAAGTCACCTCCACCACTGGAGCTAACAACAAAGCTTACGCCCTCCCTACGGCATGTGCCAAGACTTTTATGATGTCAGAGGCGGAGGATCGGCAGACCGGGCACTTTCGGTCATGGTTGGCAAACTAGCCAACCAATGCTATCAATCCGGAGTTCAAGCCAACCAGATCCGCGAGATCAATGTAGAAGTGCAGGTCCACACTTCTGACATCCGTAGGCTGGATCGAATTCAGGACCATGCCCAACTCCAATCTGAGGCATTTCAGGCACAAATGATTGCAGCCCTAGCCGAGTTAAGGGAGCAACAAGCCGCTTTTGATAGGCGTCTAATGGAATCGAAGCAATCAGATGCGGAGTCAAGCTCCAAGCGCAACTTGCGTCGCAAATAGTGCTTGCCAGGATTTCAAATTTTGTTATAAATTAGGACTTCGGATAAGAATATAATTTTCTTTAAAACTTTCTATAATCGGAGACCTTTAGAAGGGTCAAAAAGTTTTGTCTAAACTCGAATGTAACACAACTATATGTTTAATATATATAGGACATATCTCTTTCTTGTTTTAATTATGTGTAGTCCGTTCAATTCATAAATACATCTATTCAAACGTTATTTATGAATCAAGCTCAAAACCCTGTGTTGGCCAAACCAAATTCTTAATCTATTAAAGGGAGTTAACTCAATATCATTCAACTCGCAACCACCGAAACTTATAATATCTCATTTTCCTTTTTGGCAGCGCAATGCCTCCTCGTAGATCAGCACGTACAAACGCAACCCCACCACCACCTCCACCACTACCATATGATCCGGCAATGGTCCAGGATGCTATCACAGCAGCAGTAGCAGCAGCCCTCTCTCAAATAAACTCCAATGCAAATGGAGGTACAGGAAGCAGCACGAATCATCCCAATCGTGGTACCGGCCAGGGCCATGTAAGGGAATGTACTTACAAGGAGTTCTCCAACTCAAAACCAAAGACTTTTAATGGCAGTGGAGGAGTCATTGCACTAATGCAATGGTTCGAAAAGACCAAAACAGTGTTCGAGATCTGCTCGTGCCAAGAAACAAGCAAGGTTAAGTTCGCTGCTTGCACTTTCATAGATCGAGCCCTCACTTGGTGGAAAATCCATGTGAATTCAGTGACGCTCACTGTCGCTAACGCCATGAGTTGGGAAGAACTGAAGGTTCTACTACTGGAAGAATACTGCCCAAGGGGTGAAGTGCAAAAGCTTGAGCGGGAGCTCTGGAATTTGAAAATGGCTGGATCTGATCTAGTCGCCTACACAGCTAGGTTCAACGATCTCGCTGCTTTGTGCCCTACCATGGTTAACCCAGAATCAAAGAAGGTCGAAAGGTACATTTGGGGGTTGTCACCCCAGATTCAAGGGAATGTCCTAGCTTCCAACCCTATCACCTACAACAACGCTAAACGCCTGGCTCAACGCCTCATCGACCACAGAGTGAAACAGAGTACCATTGCAGCAACCGCAAATCCACCTAGGGAGGCTCAGGGCCAGAGTAAGCCTTGGAACAAGAGGAGGGGACAAACCATCCAGGAGAACCCCAAGAAACAACAAGTGGTAGCGACCCACGCTATTACTGTACCTACCAACTCTGCCCCCACAAGTTCATACAATGGAAAACTACCGAAATGTAACCAGTGCAACTTCCACCACCACGGTCTCTGCCGTGACCTTCAATGCACCAGGTGCAATAAGAAGGGTCATACAGCCCGCTATTGTAAAGATCCAACCCAACAATCCGCCCCCCCTACTAATACCGGAATAAGCCGCGCCTGCTTTGAGTGCGGAGGCACAGGGCACTACCGCAGGGACTGCCCGAAGGCAAACAACAGGAATACCGGCGGAAGGGGCCGAGTTTTCGCAATGGGACAAGATGAGGCCATTGCGGACCCTACTGTTGTTACAGGTACATTTCTTCTCGATAACTCGTATGCATGCATTTTGTTTGATAGTGGAGCGGAAAGGAGTTTTGTAAGTCACGACTTTAAAAGCATGCTAAAACCAATACCACAATCATTAAGTGAACCATTCATAGTAGAAATGGCCAACGGGAAAACCGAAGGCACTAAGGAGATATATTTAAACTGCATCCTAACTCTAAACGGTAATCTCTTTAAAATCAACCTCATGCCAGTCTCGATTAAGAGTTTCTATATCATCATTGGCATGGATTGGCTGAGTTTACATCGTGCGGACATTTTATGTTACGATAAGGCCGTTCACCTTAATCTGCCAACCGGCGAAACCTTCCTTGTCTTGGGCGACAAACCTAGTACCACTCTTAGTATCATCTCCAGTATCCAAGCTCAAAAGTACCTACGCAAGGAGTGTCACGCGTTTTTAGCACATGTTGTAGATGTGAAACGCGAAGTCCAAGACGTCAAGGAGGTGCCCGACGTATGCGATTTTCCCGACGTGTTTCCCGAGGACCTTCCAGGAATACCACCCGCAAGGCAAGTCGAATTCAGAATCGATCTGGTTCCCGGAGCTACCCCAGTAGCCAAAGCACCCTATCGATTAGCCCCGGCAGAGATGCAGGAGCTATCCAGCCTACTGAATGAACTACTTGGAAAAGGATTCATCAGACCGAGCTTCTCGCCATGGGGAGCACCCGTGTTGTTCGTGAAAAAGAAGGATGGATCGTTCAAGATGTGCATCGACTACCGAGAACTCAACAAACTTACCATCAAGAACCGATACCCCCTACCCCGAATCGACGACTTATTCGATCAGCTCCAAGGAGCCAACTATTTCTCCAAGATCGATCTAAGGTCGGGATATCACCAGCTGCGATTCCTAGAGAGTGATGTTCCCAAGACGGCCTTCCGAACGAGATATGGACATTATGAGTTCGTAGTGATGCCGTTCGGACTAACCAATGCCCCGGCCGTATTCATGGATCTAATGAATCGGGTATGTCGTCCATTCTTGGATAAATTTGTGATAGTATTCATAGACGATATGCTCATCTATTCAAAGAATAAAGAGGAACATAGTCAACACCTGAGACAAGTCTTAGAGACGTTAAGAACTGAGAGACTTTATGCAAAATTCTCAAAATGTGAATTTTGGATTAGAAAGGTGGACTTCCTCGGTCACGTGGTCAGCAAGGAAGGAATCCACGTGGACCCCTCAAAGATCAAGGCTATCGAAAACTGGTCTGCGCCAACCACACCAACCGAAATTCGCCAGTTTCTAGGTCTTGCTGGATATTATCGAAGGTTCATCCAGAATTTCTCCAGCATCGCAAAGCCTCTTACCGCTTTAACCCAGAAAGGTGTGACCTACAACTAGGGAGAAAAGCAAGATGCTGCATTTCAGACTTTGAAACAAGCCCTCTGCAGTGCACCTATCCTTTCTCTTCCGGAAGGGACCGAAGATTTTGTGGTGTATTGCGACGCTTCGAAGCAAGGGCTGGGCTGTGTGCTAATGCAGAGGGGAAAGGTTATTGCATATGCCTCACGACAACTGAAAAAGCATGAGGTCAATTACACCACTCATGACTAAGAACTTGGAGCAGTGGTCTTCGCTCTTAAAATCTGGAGGCACTACCTTTACGGTACCAAGTGCACTGTCTTTACAGACCACAAGAGTCTCCAACACATCTTCGACCAGAAGGAGTTAAACATGAGACAACGACGTTGGGTCGAATTGCTCAACGACTAAGAATGTGAGATTCGCTATCATCCGGGAAAGGCAAACGTCGTAGCCGATGCCCTTAGTCGAAAGGAGTACTCTGGCCGAAGAGTGAAGTCATTAGCCATGTCGATCCATTCGCACCTGTCAGCGCAAGTCAAGGAAGCTCAAATAGAGGCCTTGAAACCGGAAAACGTGACAGGTGAGGCCCTTAGGGGAATGGACAAGAACTTAGAAATCAAGAGTGGCGGAGCACGCTACCTCATGAACCGGATCTGGACACCCAAGTTTGGTGGGTTCAGAGAGGTAGTTATGAGCGAGGCACACAGGACCCCATACTCCGTACACCCAGGGTCAGACAAGATGTATCTAGATCTCAAACAACTCTACTGGTGGCCAAACATGAAAGCGGAGATTGCTACTTATGTGAGCAAGTGTTTAACATGCGCCAAAATAAAAATAGAACACCAAAAACCCTCAGGTCTACTCCAACAACCTGAAATACCTGAGTGGAAATGGGAGCAGATTTCCATGGACTTCATAACCAAACTACCCAAAACTCAGAGTGGCCAAGATACTATTTGGGTAATCGTCGACAGATTAACCAAGTCAGCCCATTTCTTACCGATCAAGGAAACTGATAGGATGGAAAAACTATCAAGAACCTACATCCGGGAGATCGTACGACTTCATGGAGTACCGATGTCCATCATCTCAGATAGAGACAGAAGGTTCACTTCCAGATTCTGGCAATCATTGCAAAAATCCATGGGAACAAGGTTGGACATGAGTACAGCATACCACCCACAAACTGACGGACAGAGTGAGAGGACGATCCAAACCTTAGAAGACATGTTGCGAGCATGTGTAATCGACTTTGGTAAGGCATGGGATGTTCATTTACCTTTGGTCGAGTTCTCTTATAACAATAGTTACCATACTAGTATCAAGACCGCTCCATTCGAAGCCCTTTACGACCGTAAGTGCAGGTCACCTCTGTGCTGGACGGAAGTGGGCGACACGCAATTGGCAAAAGGCCTAGTCCCTAATAGCACCCTTACTGGTCCGGAGATCATCAGGGAAACGACTAAAAAGATCGTGTAAATACGAGAACGACTGAAGTCCTCAAGGGACAGGCAAAAGAGCTATGCCGACAAGAGACGTAAACCCTTGGAATTTCAGATTGGCGACCGTGTACTACTAAAGGTCTCACCCTGGAAGGGCATGATACGCTTTGGAAAGTGTGGAAAGCTAAATCCAAGATACATTGGACCCTTCGAAATCATTTCGAGAGTTGGTCCAGTGGCCTACAAACTCCAACTTCCAATCGAGCTTAACAGGGTACATCCAGTATTCCACGTATCGAACCTGAAAAAGTGCTTGTCCGACGAAACACTTGTAATTCCACTCGATGAAATCGAGCTAAATGAAAATCTTAACTTTGTGGAAGAACCCGTCGAAATCATGGATAGGGAAGTTAAACGAACTAAACAGAGTCGCATTCCAATAGTAAAGGTTCGATGGAATGCTAAAAGAGGACCCGAGTTCACATGGGAACGGGAAGACCAAATGCAACAGAAGTATCCACACCTCTTCCTCAGTCCCTAAGACTTCTATTTGTATTAAAATTTCGGGACGAAATTCCCTCTAACGGGGGGATGATGTAACAACCCGATATTTCAACTCTTTGTAATGACCTAAAAAGTCAAGTATTGTAACCACTTTTGAGTTAATAAAATTAACTTTGATAATAAAATGTCCAAAAAGTTCTATTTAAATTCTCTCTATGTTTAAATGTCATTAAACCATGATCGTACGTAAAAAGAACGCCCAAATTTGGCTTCGTATATTGAAGTTAAAAATTTTCCAAGTTCGGCTTAGCAGCAGACAGCTAAAAACTCGAATCGGAGATCGAGCGACTTTTGGCCGGAATGACCTAAACGAGAATCGAAGGTCTCGTCAATGGTATTTCAGCGGTAAAAAGTCTGGCAACAACCGACATCAGATAAAGAAGTTATGAATTTTTAAAGAAATTCCTTAATCACGTCATTTTAATAAATAAATAATAAAAATAATTTCATAATTTGCCAAGGGAATCTAAACGAAAGTTGTAGATCTTAGTCTCACCTACGCGTGGATATAAAGAACATCGAAAACGGAGTTCGTATAAAGAAGATATGATTTTTTGAAGTTTATTAAATAAATTATATATAAATTTATATCAAAATCCGGTAATATCCGAAGGAGGAGTCAGCGTCCTCATCCGGGTTACGTGTTGCGTACCCTCGTACGCCCCGCGTACCCGAAGGCCTTGGTCTCGGTCCGTCCACGTCGCCCCTATGCAAAGCTACCGACCCGTCGCCCCGTCCGACCCGCCGTCCCATCCGAAGCCGAGGCAGTCGAGGACTCGCTCATGCATGACGTACGCGTACGCACTGCGTACGAGCGTATGCCCCGCGTACCGAGGCTTCTCAGACCCCCTATAAAAGGGATGCGAGGGTCTCCGGAAAAATTGCTCATTTCTTCTCACTTCTCTTGCGTTTTGCCTCGTTTTCCGTGCCCGTTCAAACCCAAAGCCCTGGTCATTTTTGCTCAAGTCCCGAAGGTCGATTTTACTCCCGAGATTCCCGAGAAAAATCCGCTTCCTGAGACGAAACTCTGCCTGGTTTTCCATCTCGCTATCTTCAAACTTCCAAGTGAGTTCATACCCCTACAAACACTCTTTAAATACATTTTTAAATGCTTTCTACACTCTTTAAGGGGGGGGGGGGGAATACAAGTAAACATACGGTTATTATTGTGTATTTCATAGAATTTCACTTTACTCGTTTTTATCAAATGAATCACTTGTGATTTAGTACTACTATGTGAAAACTCTTGTCATACTTCGCATGCACTAGATTCATACAAAGTATTTAGAAATTCCAAAGTATTCTTCGTTGCTAAACCGTTTTATACATTCTAAAAACTTATGATTTATGCTTTGTCAAACATTGTGAAAAAGGATAAACTTTGCATACAAAACTACTACTTTAATACAGACTTAGTTGAGAATCCATGAGACGTGTACATCTTCAAACACTACCTTTTTGATAAAAGGTATCGCTACAAGTCCTGTCTATAACCAGAGTCTCCCGTTCGGAGAACGTGTCAAATGTGTATAGATCTATACGGGAAGTCATGATCCCGCGCCCTGACTGTTAGCTACAGTCCGTCTTTTGGGGTGACAGTTGTCATAACGTTACGACGCCTGAAGAACGTCGCTACAGGCATATTATGTTTAGTATGGTTATAAAACTCATCGGATATACAATTATTATGGTATTATGCTTTTATGAACGAGTAGTTATTAAAACTATTCTTCATCTAACAAGTGCGATCTTCGTATAGCTTTATTATATAAAACTATGCCACAACTTTTAAGCACGTCGGTTGCTTGCAATTTTCGGTCATAGAGACTGCCAGTTATGTTAGGAAAATAAGGGTTTTTCCTGCATCTAAAACAAACAACTAATAGGAAAATAAGGGATTTTCTTATAACACGAACATTCATATGCATTTCATACTTTTATAAGAAAATAAGGGTTTTTCTTGGAAAGCACAACAAATCATATCTCAACTATTAGGGAAAATATGGGATTTTCTGGATCTAATACATTCATTTTCAACACAACGAATCATAACTCTTTTCATTTGAAAATACCGCGTTTTTTGGAAAACATACATGAACTTTCGAATGGCGTATATTTTCTCAAAACACTACTTATGAACTCACCAACTTAATTGTTGACACTTTTTCTTTGAAATAACTTGTATTCTCAGGGAACCGCTAAGCAGGTTTGGAAATCAACTTTTGAGGATTAACGTGCTGACGTTAATTACTTCTTTTGAAAGGTGTTTATGTATTTATCTTTTGAACATGTAACAAATACAATTATGTAAACATTTTGGAAACCTTAATATGTATGGTGGTGTGTACTTTCCTTTCTATGAACTATTATGATACTGAATTTGACGTCCTACGCCCCCGAACGTTTCCGCCGTTCTGGTTTGGGGGTGTGACAACCTCCCACTACATCATGGCCTCGAACTTGGCCGGATCAACCACAATGCTATTCTGGTTGACAAGGTGCTCCAAAAACTTCACCTCAACCAAAACTCACACTTGAAGAACTTTTTGAAAAGTCTCTCCCTCCTCAATGTCTCCAGCACCTCCCTCAAGTTCTCCTTGTGAGAATCCCGAGTCTTGGAATAGACAATGATATCATCAATGAATACAATCACATACCGATCCAGCATCGGTCTGCACACGCGGTTCATGAGATCCATGAACACGGTTGGAGCATTGGTGAGTCCAAAAGGCATCACCACGAACTCGTAATGACCATAACAAGTCTAGAAAGATGTCTTCTGCATATTCTCATCCCTAACCCTGATCGGATGATAACCCGATCGTAAATCAATATTCGAAAACCAAGATGCACCATGAAGCTGGTCAAAAAGATCATCAATCCTTGGGAGTGGATAACGGTTCTTCACCGTTACTTGATTCAAATCCCGATAGTCGATGCACATACGATGAGACCCATCCTTCTTCTTCTTCACAAACAAGACTGGTGCTCCTTAAGGCGAACTACTCGGTCGAATGAACCCCTTGTCTAACAGATCCTGCAGTTATGTAGCCAACTCCTACATTTCAGGAGGAGCCAACCGATACAGTTCTTTGGCTATCGAAGCAGCATCAGGAACCAGATCAATCCTAAACTTAACATGTCTCTCTAAAGGCACCCTAGAAAAAACCTTTGGAAACACATCCCGGTAATCCTGTACGATCGGCACATCATCCACGGTTGCCTTACCCTTAGCACAGATATCTATAACATAGGCGACATAACCGGAACAACTCTACTGAAGATATCGGCTGGCCCTCACCGCTGAACACAAATCGGCCCATGCTTAGATCTCTCCCCATGAACCACTAACTCTCCCCTACTTGGGGTCCGAACCCGAACTAACTGCTTCTCAAATTCGATCACCGCCCCCATTTAGGGCTCAACCAATCCATGCCCACAATAACCTTATTCCCACCAAGAGGAATGGGAACCAAATCGACCAGATATTGCTCATTGAATAACTGGAGAGTACAACCCCGATGAACCCTTGCAACCCAAACAGACCTATTATCTGCAATCTCGACATTTAATGGATAATCCAGCTCCCCTAGAACTCCAGCAAATCTCTTGCTAAGGGCAAGTGATACAAAGGATCGGGTAGCCCCCAAATCAAATAAGACATGATTCGACAACCCATTAACCAAAAAGGTCCCTATACAAGATCATAACAAACATAAGAAAAACAAGAAAATAACAAAAGATAGAGATAAGACACATACCAATAACAACATTCGGTGCTGCTTGGGCCTTATTAGTGGTCAACTTAAACGATATGCTCTTCACCATAGGAGCCTTTGCCTTGCCCTAGTGGCCATCAATAATCCTCAAGGTGGATGAAGCAAGTGCAACCACTGCTCCACCAGACAACCTCGAACAATCGGCCTTTTATGTTCGGTTTGGTTGCAGTGAAATCAAATCAACCCCTTCTTCGAACACTCCCTGCTCACGTAACCCGACTGGCCATAGCTGTAACATACCGAGCCTGCTACCAGATAGGCCCCACTGTGCGGCTTTCCATACTTGGCATAATGGCCACATCCCTGCTGGCCTTTTCTAGGAACATCAGAGGTCTTGGGCTTCCTGGCCTGCCCAACTGCTGTCTGAACCTGCTCTGGATTCCGCTTCGTCCATAGCTCCAACTCGATTTCCCGCTCACGGGCCTTCTCTATCATATCATTGGGGGTCTTTCACCCTGAGAAAATCACAAACTCCATGATATCATCCCTCAGCATGGCATGATATCTCATCTTCCTTATATCCTTATCTATTGCATATTGCGGAACTAGCAATGCCCTCTCCTTAAATTTGGTGGTGATCTTTGCCATAGTCTCCTTAGTCTAGTGAAGTTCCTGGAACTCCCTCACCACCTACTACACCTTAATGGCCTGTGCAAACTCCTGATCAAACCTCTACACAAAATCCTCCCATGTCATCACTACCACACCTGCCGACCCTACCTCACGGGTAACCACCTCCCACTAGTCCCGTACTCGGTCCCTCAGCATACAGGACAAGAATCCCACCTTTGCCGCCTTTAGGAAAGTGCTTGTGTGCTAAGCATTCTCCATGTCAGCGATCTAGGGACAACTAGCAATGGGGTCCTTATCCCCAAAGAACTCAGGCACTCCAATTGCCTGGAACTCCCAGAACGAGGGAGTTCGAGTCCCAATCTGACCCGCACTAATCTCGGCTCAAAATGATCTGAGTCGATCCTCCATGATCTCCATAATCCCTTCCTTGATGGTACCGAAAATCACCAGGTAGCTTTAAGGATGCCACGAGTAACCTTGGTTGCGATGAGCTTGCACAGCCTCTCATCAATAGGTTCTGCACCGGAACCTGAACCCGATCTCGAACCTGAACCCGATCTCGAACCTGAACCTTCTCAAGTAGCCATCACCATACTTAACTGAATATACAACACAAAAATAATTGATAAAGAATTCGAAGGGATTCCTCCTCACCGGACTCCTTAGAGTTTCCAGGTCTGCTCTTGTCTCAAGTACATATCATGTGCTTTCAAAAGTATGGGCCCAATACTACCTTCTACACCTACACATATCTTCCCCAAGGTCACACACAATAATTCCAATTTACCCAAATACACTCAGAACATAACTTATACAACACAACACACACATACCCTAGACTCCTCTAAGATTTCTTAATCCTCATAGAACCAGAAACTTCAACCAATACCGCAGGTTACCTTATGCATGCAAGTTATACAAAAATAGAATCACGTAGACTGCCAAATAAAGTTTCTACTCTAAGTCAACAACCAAACAAGGAACATGAAATAGGACAAAATCCATCATTCTATGGCTATGCAATCCTAAGCATATATAACTTTAAAAGCATATACTTAGCAGATAACAGAGTCAGCATTGATTCTAAGAAATATATGGCATCGAATTTTCCTAGGATATAAGGCATCACACAAATCAGGTTATTTATCACAAAATCCCTGAAGGTATCCTTGGCCATACTCTAGCATGTATTTCACATATAAACATACTAGTGCAATACATACGCATGGTTAATTTTTTTGGGAAACACTTACTTGAGCTCGGCCAATCGTACGCATTGCACTCTCTCTTTTACTTAAGAAAAACCTTTTCAGGAAATTTTTATTCTTTATCTTTTGAAAAGATTATCATTTCTTCAATTTGAGTTCTGACACAACGGAGGGTGTGCCCCGAATCCCTCAAACCAAGGCTCTGATACCAACTTTTAACAAACCAAAATCCCAATAAAAAATTTCATTTTCAAAAAGGAAATTACATCCATCAATTGTGCCCAAAATCTATTAAACATTAATCATGTTCAATTATCAGAGTAACAATATTAGTAAGTGCGAAAAATAATGGAGAGTAAATGTTGCGCCATCAAGCTGGACCCTTTCCTTTCATACCGAAAGTACCTAAAATCACAATTCAAACTGTAAGCAAAAGCTTAGTGAGTTCCCAAAATACCACAAAACATACAATCGCAAAATAACATGCAACATACATAAGAATACCATGGGCTACCCCCATGGTCTTTCCCTTGGAATGTCATGGGCTACCCCTATGGTCTGATATCTAAGTGTCATGGGCTACCCCCATGGTCTTCCATGCCATGGGCTATCCCCATGGTCTTTTATACAAGCGCCACGAGCTACCATCGAGGTCTTCAGACAAGTAAGCACATAAACAATTATCATTTCCACATGTCAAGTAATGGGCCAACACTGGTGCCTTCGACCCATTGGTATAGTGAGAGACTCATCTAGAACTGTTGAATCACACTGAAAGATCTCGGGATGCTGGTTCGACAAATCCCCAAGCTATCAATACCAAATAACATCCCATAAATGTTTGGATTTCAAATCCATTACCAATAGTCCACAAATAAGGAAAAAAGAACATTTTACCCCTTACCTAGTTTGGTCCAAAACTAAGGCCCAAACCTACAACCCAAAGGCCCATTTACCAAAACTATCATCCAAGGCCCATTCATGGCCCAATTTTCCAAATTGGGTCCAAACCCTTACATGGGCGTTACCCGAAGGCCCAAAAATATTCTTAGTCCAAGACACATGCATTCAGATGGCCTAACAAATCCCTAAGCATCTAACCGAAAAATAATGGCCCAAACTGAAGCCCAAAATGTATGAAGCCCACTGACTACGGGGGCTTATTCAGTTGTACGTTAAGCATACACGCTTTAGGGCTTGTACGCGACGCGTACTGGCTTGTACGCCCAAAGTACAAACCCATTCAGCCATCTTCCATTTTTAACCCTTAATCCATTAAGACATTGCTCCAGAATGTAGATCTAACTTCCTTAAGCTGGATTATCACGTAAAGTTGCTAACTTTACATTCATGCATGGCTAAATGATGTCCTTAAAGCTCAAAAGGACTTAATAGACGACTTATTGCATGCATGAGCTCAAAAACCCCCCATAAAGTTTGCACCTTTACGTATAAGAAACTCCTAATAAGCTCAGATATAAAAGGATAATCCCTTCAAACGTCCAAACTCATCAAACCAACCCAAAAAGGGACCAAAAGCATTAAAACTAAGACATATATATATCTAAGCATGGAGAAGACAAGGTTTGAACTTGATACCTCTAGAAGCTTGTCAAATGAGTGATGATTTTGGATCTCTTAACTTCCCACCATGCAAAGAACCTTCACCATTCATCAAATCCTTCAAGATGAGCAAAATAAGCATTAATTCCTTCTCAAAGGCTCAAAGACCCGATAATGGAGGCGTAAGGTCGATTTTAGGGTTTAGAAGATATGGAGGCTGGTATAGAGTCCAACACTAGGGACTTAAGGTTTTTATATATGGTACAACACCATAAATTTAGGGTTTCATAAACTCCGAGTACCCTAAGCGTATCTCTCGTACACCCAGCGTACGATGCCTAATATCTGTGACCAACATTTCCTTAGTACGCTAAGTGTACCATATGTTACCCCTCATGTATTAGCTTCTCAGCTGGTACGCTAAGAGTACCATGTGTTACACCCCGCGTACTACTCGAAGGGCCATTATTGCAAAATCTTAAATATAAAGGGAAAATAAGACCATACCGACATCTAATTGTTACATCTATATTCAAAAGATTCCTCGTGGAAAAACATCTTTTGATTGTTGCGTTTGCGATGGGTAAAACCAAAAACAAATTTAACAACCTATAAACCATAGGATAAGAACAATCTTTTCTCGTTTCCACCATCAAACGAGAATGATAATAAATTCCCTTCTTACTAGTGAACGGATCATCTTTACGGAAAGAGTGATAATATATCTCAAGTTCACCATTAAGTTGCATCCTCTCCGAATCATCAAAATCCATTTTATACAACTCACTCAACTTCAACAACATTTTGTTTTTCAGTTTTAGCATATGAATCACAAGGACTCAAAGCCCCCATGTATTCTAGTAATTGGGTGCTAATTTCACTAAATCGATCCTTGAATTCTATAATTTGCATATCCACAATTGTGTTGAATTTTTTTGCTTCAAAATGAAACTGATTAGTAACTTTAGTCCTACAACCTCTTGGAGGGACATAATTTTTGGTCATATCCATTATCTTAATATTATGTTTATGACAAAAAGAGAATACCTTCGATAAATTTCTATCAAACCCCGTGTCTCTTAAAGACTTCAATACATCCATTTTCCCTCTAACAAAATATGATGTTTCTAAAATGTTTTGAACCCTTTTTTTAAATTCTTTGAAAATATGTCTTTGACGTGTAAAATTTCATATATCAAATGTCATAAAAACACAAAACCAAGTGGATTGAAATATCTTAAGATACCAAATGATTGATTTTGGTTACTTAAAGTGGATTTGTCCTCTTAAACATAAGCAAGACCATGAAGAATCTTCGCAAATAAGTTCATCAAACACTACTATAAAAACAGCCTTTTACGACGCGCAATATGTGTCGTAAAACGCTCAGACGACGCGCAAATGCGTGTTAAGGAAGACAATGTCATAACAAGAGACGACAAACTTTTGCGCGTCGTCTATTTACAACGCGCATTTATGGCGCGCACACATAATGTGTATCAAGGAAGACTCTATCATAAAGGAAGATGACACACATTTGGATGTCGTAACCTTACGACGCGCGTTTACGACACGTATTGTGTATCATTAAAGCCCCTGTCATAAACGAAGATGACACCTTTACGGTACTCATTTATGCATAATACAAAAATATAGAAACAAATATATACCAAATCAATCAATTTAATCAAGTAACGTCATGTCAAAAATTTGTAATATATTAATATTAAGGGATCTGATTGTACATTGTTATTAAGAGGTTTTCCTTAACTATATAACCTAATACTACATTGCTATTAAGGAGCACCTTCTTGTTTCAGATATCATGTCAGAAAAAAATCCTCCATCTCACTGGTTTGCCACCTGGTGTACTGGGCTGCGGTCGACTGGGCATAAATGGTAAGTAATGACTTGAACACTAGTTGAAACAAAATAGCTTTTGTTAATCATACAATCAAGTTTAGCTACATGATAAAGTTGTTATATAAATATTTTTTTAATCACACAATCAAGTTTAGTTACCTAATATAACAAGTTGACACTATCTCCTCCTCTAAACCTCTTACAAGTACACCTCCCTTTCCATCATCCATGACAGTTGGAGAGGAAGTGTCTTTGTTGAAGCTTCCCATCAAGCAAGTTATATAAAGCACTCATAAATTTGTAAAATATTTTGTTTAATTAAGATTTAAATTTAAGTGAAAATAAAAAATTCTAAAAAAATGACCTTGAGTAGAGATCTGGAGAGGAAGTGTCTTTGTTGGAGCTTCTCCACATTGTTTCGATAGATGTTGAATTGAATTTTTCTGATGAAAGCCTTTCATATAAAACCTGAAAAAAAATTAAAAAAAAAAAGTATTGTATATTGAATACTCTAACTTGCTGCAGCCTAAAGAGGTAATAAAAGATATCATTCACATAAAAGACATGCACATCTTTTATTTCACCATTATCACATAAAGGAGTTGCAAAACATTTTGCCAATGGCTTGGCAGTTCAGATAGGGGCAAAATCGCCAAATCACTACCACAAACTAACTTAAACTTTGCCATCGGAAAAACTATGGTGTCATAGTCTATTTATTCTTTTAAAATAAAAACTCATAAAACACAACAAATTAAACTGAGTTTTACACACACAATATATATTAGAAGACACTCAATTTTTTATCCATTGCTCACACAAAACGACCACTCAAAACGACATGTAACATATATCACAATTGGTAGCATTGTCGGTTATAGCTCTTTAATCTATTTTTTCATTATTGATGAAATACAAAATCAAAAAGTAAAAGAAAAGTCATAGTTTAATCATTTTTTTCATTGTTTGAGAAGAAAAATGCAAAATAAAAAAGGAATAGAAAAGCAATTTCCATTACGACACTTCGAGGTTAAGAACATGTCTCCAAGATGAATTTTTTTGTTATTTAGAAGATAGGGTTAATATAGTCCATTTATTTTTATCTTTTCATTTTTATGCAACAATTCTAACCCATCATATGCATATTCAGATGTAAGGGTTTAGAGATCCTCAAGTAAAAAAGAAGTAATCAATACAGTATCCTTGCCCCATGTATAGACAAGACAGACTCCAAACAAAATGATAATCTTTTTCACTTTTCAACATCATATATGTAAGCTCAAATGTGTGTTCAACCATCTTTTCTCATAAAAAAGCCAAATATTTTTTAATTAAAATTAAAATGTGCAAGTAGTAAAAGCTTACGAATTTCATGAAGTGCATCGTTCACATTAGCAACAGTTTTAGCTGATGTCTCCATGAAACAAAGATCATTCTCCTTGGCATATACACGTGCCTCCTGCATATCATAATTTCAAAATGTGATATGTAAATATACATGATTACAAATATACACTTATGCAAACAAAACGCAAAATAATAACGTCAATATGTTTATAAATGTAACTGAATAAGATTTGATTAACGATGTCATGGAACTCCATTTTAGTTGTTTTGTTGAGCTTACACACAAAAATAAGTATAGAAATAAACTTTTCTTTTTCCAAATATTAATAATTCTAAGGGTAACTTTTGCAATAAAAAATAAATAAAAGTGTAAATACTTATGTTGTAACTGTGCTCTTGTCTTCCAGGTCAACATCATTTCCAGCAAATGACAGTACCATGCTTGGATTACCTGTACCAGCCACAAAATAAAATACGACTTCATTTAAGTTTTTCAAAAGAATAGATAAGAAATATAGAGGCGAACATAGTCGATTCACAGAAAATCAAGAAAATGGTGATCATTAATTGGACATCATTAACATCAAAAGGCTTGGAAAGGATTATAGGACAACTATGTCTTCATTAGCAACAACTAGTTCACTTCAATAGCACAAATTATAAAAACAATCTGCATGAAATTATAAAGGTCAATAGAAGCATACAGGTCTAGATGGAAAATACAATGAAGAAAGAAAAATTGTTACACTATTTCATTTGAATTATTTTCCATATTTTCCAATTAATAATTAAAGATTTGGCTGCCAATTAAGTAAAACAAGCCCCTCATGAAAAAAAAACCCTTGATAAACTGACACTACATGTAGGTTAAAATTTTAATTGTGCCGATTGTAATGCTGACATGGAGGTTCATCTTTCGGACATTGATTAGTTCCCATTCTTTCCTTCTGAGACATTTTATAAGGATCTTTCTTTTTCTTTCTTGAATAAGTCTTAAGCATAGGAAGAGCCCGGGGAGGCAGTAATATCATCATTGACTTGATTATCTCATGTCCAACTGAATCAAAATCACTCTTGTAAGAATTATCACTCACAATACAAGTTAGTGTATTTCTTTGTCATCTCTACCCATTCATGCCTAAGAGAATCCGATTTGAACTGTGTTTTCTCATAGTTCTTTGTATCGTTGGCCTCCATAGTTGACATACTGAAGATGGAAGATTTTGCCCTAATTCGTCGGTATGAGAGGAAGAAGAAGAGACTTATAGTGTTAACGAATCCAAATAGAAAAAGCTACCGATTGTGGATGGAGAAAAGGTATATGAACGATGGTAAGCACAACATAACTTTATGTAATCAGAAGAGGAGAATCGAACCTGTCAATCGGATGTTCGGCTTCTAAGGAGAAGAGATTTTCGACCGATGGAGAGAAGGGAGGGAGAAAATGAAGGTCTTTGTCGGTTGGTAGCTCTCATTGACGAAGACATCTCATTCATCATGGCGTAGTGGAGAGGGGTGAAGCGGATCGGAGAAAAGGGAGAAGGAAGGAGAGGGGAGAATTGATTGCGAAGATGAAAGATAGAAAGAAGGTAGAAAAGCGGGTTTTCAAAATTTTGGGGATTTCGTTTTGCCCTGTATCTACTAAACGCACGTTTCATTAAAATTATAAAGTGACACTTGTAGAGGACGTGCATTTAACATAGATCGCCCTCCGTGTTTTTAATTTTTTTTTCTTATGACAATAATTTAAGGGCACGCAATAATGTTTGACCAAAATCCTTAAATTTTTTGAAGAGATGACACTTTTTAATGTCACTCTATTTTGCGTAACATAAATCAATGAGTGTTGTGGTTTGCGCATCGTAAAAGGGTCTTTTTCTTATAGTGAAAATTGCGATTGTTTTGTACCGTGAAATCCATATTTGTTTCTCTTACTCGAATAAGAGAACTTTCTTAATTTAACCCTCTTCCAGTTTCAAGTTCACCACTATCGATTGCTTTTTGCATCATTTATCTTTGATTCTCCCGTAACATGTTTTGTCTTTTACATAAACCACCTACCACATTAACCACCAAAGAAAGTTGCTCAAAGAATTCGACAACACCATCATGCTTCTTTGCAACACCCATAATAACTAACCAAATTTTGGTGTGCAAAGCAATGCATATTATACATTGAATCAGTATCTTGTAATATCAAAGCTTTCAGACCATTTGATGCACCTCACATATTGTTTCCCCATCATAACCTAGTCCTCTTATTTGTTAAAAAAAAGATATAAGACATTAAAGTGAATAATATTCAATTAAAATACATAATAATAAAAAATTACTTGAGTAATACTCCTCTTATTATTGGTAAAACCTTCATATATGGCCGCTTTAAGAGTCAAAGAGAATGTATCCTTCACGTACACAGTTCCAATGAATCTTTCCTTCATAATTCCAAGGCTATCTACATATCTCAAAAATATGGTAATTTGTTCCTATTTCGATACATCACTTAATTCATCAAGCAATAAGCAAAAACATCCTTACCAATTTCTTTGGAAATATTCAAAAATGTCTCTTTTGAAAAACATTCAACAATTTCTTTTTAGCCCAGGCTAGTCACTTGACTCATTATGATCTCACATTAAAGATAATAACTCAAAGAAATATCATCTATTAAGAAATTCACTCGACTCATTATGACCATGAAATGATAAACCATTTTTCAATAAAAAAATCACAACACCAAATTGAAACACCTAACCAAAGTTTATAATTGCTCTCCTTAACTTTGGTTTTCTCATTGAAGGTTACGCTAACAAATTATTTTTTCTTTTCATTAGAAATTCATTATTTTCTCTTGTTTTGTTGTGAAAACTATAAATACCGCACATATGAGTCTTCAATGCATTTTTTATTCCAATTATCAAAACCGTATAAAAAATGCATAAATCCCTCTTTTTTGTCCTACCATGTATCCAGACACATTGAAAAATAAACAATATGCTTTGTTCTCTTTTATGCTATACTCTAGCCAATCAAAGTTATCAAACCAATTAACAACAAAACGCCTTTTTTTTTTTACCTATTTTATTTAATAGCAATGTATGATACCATGGTTGACAAGGCCGTTGAAGCAAATTTCATTTATTTGATTGGGATTGTAAGTTGTAATCTTTGGTCTATTCATAAGGTCTTTTGAAAGATCCTTCAAATTGGTATCGTTGAAGCAAATTTCATATATTTGATTGGGATTGTAAGTGGTAATCTTTGGTCTATTCATAAGGTCTTTTGAAAGATCCTTCAAATCGGCACCTGTAATTGGAGTAGTTGTAGGTTGTGGACTTGATGAATTTACATTAGAATACGAAAGGAATGATTGATTTTAGCATTATCGTTTGGAGGATCCTTGAACACTTGAATTATTGGAGTTTGCTCTCTTAAAAAAAGACCAAATGTTACCCTAACGATTCAATATCAACAAGTAAGCAATGCAACAACACAACAACTTAGCAAAACAATCAATGTAAACAAGTCTAACAAGAAGTCAACAACAAGTTTCAAACAAAACAACTACTAACTACTTTAGTAATTTCAACCAAAAAAACAACTAATTTTATAAACCTAAAATATCAATACTAGTTTCATTATAGAGTTTGAAGAGTGCCTCTCAAAAACTATTTTCTTGGATGCTCAAGCTCAAAATCGAAATTCTTAGAAGGAGAATTGTGAATGTCGATGGCTTTTGGTTAACGTGATTTCACATTATTGATTGACAATAGTTTCACATTTGCTAGTCGTTCAATTTAGCGATTCAAAATTTCTTTTTATTTTTCCCGATCGGTAATTCGGTCTAATGGACAAGTATGTACTCACAATCAATATGTGTTTGTGCGTGTGTGTTTTTTTTTTTAAGTTTTGGGCTAATATTATTATTGTTAGTATTTTATTTTTTATAAGTTTTGAGCAAATATTTGTTTCACTATATTGTTTTTTTTTCATATAAAATAATAGTTGTACATATTTTTTGTAATGGTTGTATCGTAATACAAAAACTCTTTTTTTAACCCTAACAACCTGAAATCAGTAGCACAGGACTTCCATGAACCACTCAAATCCACCAATGGATATATCAATATTTTTTTAAACTATATATATATATATATATATATATATATATATATATATATATATATATATATATATATATATATATATATATATATATATATATATATATAGAGAGAGAGAGAGAGAGAGGTTAGGTTATTCTTTTCTAACTATCTATTGTGTACATATAGAATATATATGTTGGATTAGTGTCTAAGTCCATAACTATTTTGGACTTTTGGGTTGCCTTCACCAAAGCAACTTGACCCGATTGTGCATGGTCCTTTTGGGTTGCCTTTACCAAAGCAACTTGATATGATGATTTATGGAGAAAGAGGATTAATTATGATTTATTAATATATTATATGAATATTATATTAAAAGAGAAATCATATTGTTTAATTAATAATAGTCAAAAATTAATAATAGCTAATTTTGTGGCTAAAAGACATTAATTAAATAAAGGGGACTAGACTTGTCAATTGTGTGATAGTTGAATATTGGGCTAATGGACTCTGTATTAGAGGGGTGGATGAATTTTATGTGGAAACCCATTAGAAATCGTCCAGGGCATCTAAGAAGGGAGTCCATGGGCTGCTTAGGGCCTAAGCAGTCAAATTAGGGTTTACTTGTTTGATAACCCTAATAGCCTCGCTATTTAAGGACCCTAGAGCACCAAAAACGTGGCCAAGAGTTTCCTTAGGGTTTCTAGACGTTTTTGGGTGCTTCTCCTCTTTTCCTAAGTCATCCTCTTGCTCTTGGTGTTTGTGAGCCATTAGAGGTACTACACTTGTGTTACTTGCTTTCAAAAGCTAAGGAGATTCAAGGAACTAGTTGTTATTACTATATAACAACAAAAGGTATGTATTCTATTCTTCTATGTGAATTTCGAAAATAGTACTAGCATGTCAGGTTTTTTTTTTTTTTTGTGTTCATAAAGTTGTATAACTAATAGTGAAAACATAGATCCAACTCTAAAGTTGCATGCACACATAGGATTGTTTGTATAAAACTCATCAATATATATATATATATATATATATATATATATATATATATATAGAGGGTTAGGTTCATGTGAGACCACTAGATTTTGTGAGACGGGGAGACCAAATCTTGACCACTCATCTTGAATAATCAAAGGCTGATATTAATTTAGATTAAACCATAAAATAGGCGGTGACATTTTTGTAAATTAATGGAACTTTGGGATTAGATTAAGACACAGATGGGCAGAAATGGAATTTTGCATTCTTTTTCGTCCAGCACACAAAAACACCCGGTATTCTTCCTAAAAACCCTAGATACGAACACTAAAACCCATTTGATCCAAATCTCAATCATCGTTCTGCTTCCTGAAATTCATCTTCCGATTGTTACACGAAAACCCTCGATAATCAACTAGAACACTAACTTTTTCTGATTTTGAACTCGTCATCTTCGATTTTTCTTTGGATCGATTTCATTTGTGGAGTTCTGCACTTTAATCCCTCGATAAAACCCTAAACTTACTTACTTTGATTCTTATCGAATATTTCTATCAAAGAAAATGGATATATATATGACACATTAAGTAGTTTAAAAAATAATAATTTAATTTAATTTATTAAACGCCAACTAAATATTTCATATTTATTTGATCATTTCATTAAACCATCAAATTTTTGGATATTGTGCTCTTGTTTTATTTTATTTTAATGGGTCATATGAACTCTTTTGAAAACTAGACACTACCAGCCGGTTCGATCGATTTAATCAGGAACCAGTAGACAATGTTACTAATTACCAAAAGCCGCTACTAGGTCCAACTGCTTCAAACTGGCCGTTTTCTGTGAATCACAGTCAAATCATTCTGGTCTAATCGGGCCAAAAACGGGTTTTATAACTATTAACTCTGGGCCAGCCCATTTAATAATAACCCAATAGATTTGATAATGCATATATTGTTGACAAATCATTATATAGAGTATTAAGTTGGCGACAGTTTCATGCCAACGATGTGGGAGAGTAAGAGTTGTTGTGAAAGACAAGTTTGGAACTTCGAATAATGGAAATAAATGAACAAATGCTAAGCAACTTAACCATCTTTACATGAATCTGGTTGAGATACATCACACAAATTTATTTATGATACCTTCATATAAGAATCAACAATATATTGAAATTTGTATATTAATTGTTTACACTATTAGTTCATTTTTATGTTATATATATATATATATATATATATATATATATATATATATATATATATATATATATATATATATATATATATATATATATATATATAGAGAGAGAGAGAGAGAGAGAGAGAGAGCTTGGTTCAAATGTAGATTGACATTCATTGTGCGGACGTATGAACAATGTTATTCTATGAGAATAACAAAAAAAAAATATGTTGTTTGATAATATAAATACGTTCAATCTTACATAACTATTGTCATTAATACACATTCTCACTAATTAAATCGTCTATAAAGTTATTATAGATTTTTTATTATTATTCTCATTCTGTCAGAATGTTGTCTAAATGTTTATTGAGCAATATTCTGTCAGAATGACACATTCTCACTAATTAAATCATTTATAAAGTTATTATAGACTTTTTATTATTATTCTCATTCTGTCAGAATGTTTATTGAGCAGTATTCTGTCAGAATGAAAATGAGTGAAAAACGATGTATGACAACAAAAATGATTAAGAATTAGTGAGAATGCATGAAAATGACGATAATTTTGTAAGATTGAACGTATTCACATTACTAAACTATTTATTTTCTTACTAATTCTCATAAAATAGCACTGTGCACACGTCCACAAAATAATTGTTGATCCACATTATAACCTAGCCATATATATATATATATATATATATATATATATATATATATATATATATATATATATATATATATATATATATATATATATATATATATATATATATATATATATATATATATATATATATATATATATATATATATATAGTTGTGAATCAAATACAATATACACAAAAGGTAACTAACAAATAATATTGAGATTTATATGTCGATTTGTTGCGAATAACAAATCTAATTTTTATTAATATAGTTTCCAAGTTTCGTCCAGAAATCATAAATCTAACTGATCCTTCATGATTAGATCTAATTGTAAGAAAGGAGTGGAAGCAGATTATACTATTATCGGACGAAAGTAAAGACAAAACAATAATGTAAAATCGACCTGTTGATAGCTGATCTTGACCGTAAAACCCCAGGATTTAATGCAGATTTACAGAGCTTCCAACTTGAATGGAAAATGATAAACTCAAAGTGAATACTAAGAAATTAGAAGAAATCACAGAGATAGAGAGAACTTCAAAATTCGTGTATCAAATATGGCACCCAGAGAGCTGTATTTATAGGTATCGAAACCCTAGAATGCATAAATGAGCCTTTCATGGGTCGCCCCCCTAAAAACCCTAGGGCGACGATTTGCTCTCAAAGCAAGCCGTTTTCTAAGTCTTCTAGAATATTATGTTGCCTATTTCACGAAGTCAACGATAGTCAACCGTTTGACCAAATGGGTTAAATCGACTTCACTCGAACTCGTCAAAAATAAAAGTTCTCAACGACCGATGTCAAGTGCCTCTAAATCGCGCCATTTCACGCACTCGCGGTGTCAGCTAGTTGTAGGCTAGGCTAGGCACGCATGTGTAGGCTTGACTAATCTCTTGATCCACCAAAAGCCTTTGAAGGCCTATTAACAGAAAAACATCGAACGGGTAAGACGGTCGGTTTGGTGTCCGGTCCGGTTTTCAAAACATTGGTCATATGAGTAGATCTGTATAAATTGCCTACTTTGAAAAAACGGGTTATATAAGTCCAACGTTAACCACTTTGTATATAGATAGAATACTCTAAATCTTTATATTAAAGAAACTTACATTATTATGATAATAGTGTCGTTATTCTAATCACGTATAACATATTAGTTATTTATAATTTAAAAGAAATTAATTAGTTTACGGATAATCTTAGATGATGAAATATTTTGGCTTGGCGTACTAAAAATTAATGTTTTGACCCAAACTCATTTTGATCTGAAGTTCAGTTTATCCAACTTCCACATCTCCAGTCTTGAAAAGAATACCAAATTTGATAACATCAAAGAAGCCGACACGTTTATAAGCAACAAACAATCAAAACCATTGCTTTCAATAATGTCTTTATGTAGCATGTAGCGCAATAAGTCTTTAAACCAATCGAGAGTAAAGAAGAAAAGCCACATGAACCGATGCCAATAATGCCACGATAGATATATCTTGCAAGAAGTTGAAACTTTGTGGTGTATATTTATTCGTACCCATGCATACCTTCTTTTTAATATGAGCCTCTAAGTTAAAAGTTTCATAAAATCTTCATTGCCTTCTCTTTTTGCAACATTAAATACGAAATTTATGACTGAATTTCAGAGAGTGCTTTCCCGTGGCATAGGGCATTTGGGATGTCCACGCAACTGAGAGTTGTTACCTACCAACGATAATGACGATGACCTGTCAAAGGCAGCCGAAGTTGATTAAACTCGATATCGATTTGGAGGAAAAGTTTGGTTTGAGCAATTCTTTGTTGATGTAAACCAAGTTGCTATATTCTTATTTCCTGGATTAATCTGTTTGTTTTTCTTGTCAGATAATTCAATTTAGTTAATTTTTTAAGATATATGTAAATATGCGATTCATTTTTAGCATTCGATGAAAGATCATATGATAATTAACATTTGTAGTATTTTACGACCTACTTATAAAAGTGCCAAGGCCAGACAAAAATGAAATGTAGTTGTCGATAATAAGAACAAGATCAAAGCTACTAATTACACATGACAACTTGAACCATCTATTTCATCAACTATGAGACATTAATTTCGATTACTTTAAATAATTGGTTAATCGATATGGTAATCTCAATTTTATAAACTTCATTAATACAATTTGGATAACATAATAAATGCATAGAAATTATTTTTCAACTTCAAAAAGTATATTACATACATTATTGGCATTCAACAACTTGCAAAACATTTAAAGTTGGATATAAAGATGGAGATAAACCCAATAATCATTTAAATTGTATATTTGGACTAATTACACAAATCCAAAACGGGTTAATCCAAAAAAAATGATTAAAGTAGTATGGAAATTTAATAATTTGATATCTTTTTTTATAAAATATGTAACGATTATATATATATATATATATATATATATATATATATATATATATATATATATATATATATATATATATATCACTATTCTAATAAAAGAGTAGTTTTTAATCTCCTTTTGACATGTATCATCATATTAAGCCTCATAATTAATGTAAATTTTATTTTTCTTTGCCATGTTTCACCTTATTATGTCTTATAATTAATGCATACCATTTTGTCAACATATTGATTCTCCATTTTAAATTTCAAAAGTTAAATTTCTCATTCTAATTATATTAAATTAACAATACTATAATAAAAATTAAAATAAAATTAATACAAATTATAAGTCATATAATTTTACATATTTATTTAAATCAATAATTATAATTTTATATAACTAAAAAAAACCTTTTAATTAATAATTTATTTAAAATAAGTTATTAATAATTTTAAATTTTAACTATTAAAGTTTAATTAATTTTATAACCGTGGTTCCCACGCGTTATAAACTAGTATATATATATATATATATATATATATATATATATATATATATATATATATATATATATATATATATATATATATATATATATATATATATATATATATATATCCTTGTTCTAATAAAAAAAATAGTTTTATTGTTTTATTCACAAGTGTCATAGTATTATAACTCCTCATTAATATTAATTGACAACTATCATGCCATTTGTCAACATATTAATTATCCATTTCAAATTTCAGATTTTAAATTTCTCACTGTAATTAAATTAAATTAATAATGGATTCTGTATTTTAAATTTTAAATTCAAATTTTCTCACTCTAATTATATTAAATTAATAACATTAAATTAAGAAATAAAATAAAATTAATACATATTATAAGGTAATATAACTTGACGTAATTATTTAAATCAACGATAAAAATTTTATATAACTAAAAAATATCCCTTAAGTAATAGTTATTTAAAATATTGATTAATAATTTTGATTTTTCAATATAAAAATTTAATTAATTTTATAACCGTGGTTCTCACGGGTTATAAACTAATATATATATATATATATATATATATATATATATATATATATATATATATATATATATATATATATATATATATATATATATATAACAGCTAACATACTCTTTAAATCATGCTTTTAAATTATATTTTTGTTCTTCGGGTTTGAACCATCAACTCATAATGAAATACACTCATTTTCGGGGGAGGGGACGGGATATGCAATTCCGTCCCGAACCCCATGGTGTCCCGCTAATATTATATATATATATATATATATATATATATATATATATATATATATATATATATATATATATATATATATATATATATATATATATATATATATTAAAAGGAAATTGAGTAATCTAACCACTTTCTTTGTTGTTTTTGAAAAAATTAACGTTTTTTTACAAAATAACCACTTGGTCCGGAATGGGTTGTTCCGAACCCGATTTCAAATTCGGTTAAACGGGTAGTAATTCCGACCTGGTAATTTAGTTCTCCTATAAATACCATTTAACCCGTTTTGGACTACACTTCGACATCCATTGTTTCGGACTAAACTTCGACATCCCATTCCGGACACCTCTACAAATGAAAATGTCTTCAGGTAACAGTGAAGAATTGCAGTTTTTATTTGTATGTTTCAAATTTGTTTCTAATTAAATTCACTTTTTTTTTATACATTAAAAAATGTTTAGTTTACGCAATTATATTGGTATTATAAGGTTTTTAGTGAACTTTAATCTTGTTAAGACAATTATAAGATTACATTTTTTTTAACCGGCAAATCAAATCTACTCCAAAGCTAACAACACCTATTCCACCTATGTCCACGACGAGACTTGAACCCTCGACCTCGAAGTGGGAGGGCACCACCTGATACCGCTGGGCTACAAGCCCTTTGGTAATTATGAGATTACATAGACTTGTACATATATACTATATGATATATGTTAATCAAAAACCCTAAATTTTGCTAGTCCGGAATGTGTCCAGAATCCGAAAATTAAGTTCAGAATACGAATATCTTGTCCGGAATACAATGAATTGGGTTCACAATTTTGGTCTTAAATTTATGGTCCAGAATATCGTACCCGATTTTCAGATTCCAGAACATACATACAAAAATCCGAGTAATTCTGTTTATTTTAACACGATAGAACATATGCAACGATTGTTAGTACAACCTGCAGACTTGAACTTCGGGGCGAAATCATGGCGCGCTTACAAAATCGACCAGTAGGGATGAGAGTGGGTCCAAACTCGGACTAGTAGACCCGGACCCGGAAAACCCGAGAATTGATTAATGAGATTTTCTAGGACTAGAAACCGGACCGGTATATAGGAACCCGTTCCGTTTCGGTTCCAGGTAAAGTGAGTCTAGAACCAGAAAACCCGGAAACATCAAAGTGGGTCGGATGGAACCGGGTAAAGTGGGTTTAGAACCGGAAAACCCGAGAAAACCGAAATTTTTTGGTAATTACTTAGTGGTTGAACTTTGAAAATTTTCAACTTTGATATCCGAACTTCAGGGAATTGTAATTCATTGAATATTAAACCAAAAATTACAAAATTATAGTCTAAAATCATGTATAAACTCTAAACTACATGTTGCAAAAAACCTCATGATAATTCGACTTCAAACGAATTAGATATGCATGTTTTAAAATTTCATAAAATACAAAAATAAAGCTGAAAAAGTTTGCAACTTTGATATCCCGACTTTGGGAGAGTATAAATCAATGAATATAAAACCCAAATATGTCGAATTATAGTTTAAAATCATGTATATAATCTATACTACACTTTGGAAAAAAAAAATGTATGTTATTTCGACTTCAAACGAATTAGATATGCATGTTTTAATACTATCACATAATACAAAGAAATCTGAAAAACATAAAATTTCCAACTTTGATATCCCGACTTTGAGAGACTACAAGTAAATGAATATAAACCCAAATGTAACGACGTAAATTTTCAAACAAAATTTTAAATTTTAAAACTCATAATCACATATAATAATTCTCAAAATCTCAAGTGTCGATGACATAACATATTTCAAAATAGTTTTCAAAAGTAATACTCGTTCATGACTCTTTTCTCTTGTGTGTACAATCAACCCGCTGCCTTCCCGCGATCCTGATAAGAACCTGAAACACTTAACACATAATACAGTAAGCACGAAGCTTAGTGAGTTCCCCAAAATACCACATACAACAAATTCGCCACTCGAGGCTATACTCTATAAGACCCTCCGGTCAATGTGTCTAAACAGGACCCTCTAGTCTCATAGCTCGTTGGACCCTCCGGTCTGGTCTGGTTGAGGACCCTCTGGCCTCATAAATCATTGGACCCTCTGGTCCGGTCTGTAAAGCTCTGCATGTATAAATCACAGAGAAATAATGCACAACATAACACATAATGTAGGATAACATAATACTCAATGTAAGCACATAAGACCTTCCGATCACACATAACTACCAGTCAAGGTAAAGTATAGTGAGAAGACTCACCTCAGGTAACTCGAATAATCTCGAACTCGAAACACTGGTCTAGCCTCCGCCTAATCACATACAGAAAATATCTCAACTTAATAAAGGCTCTCAAAGGCTAGACTATTCCCTTCCTATGCTCTCTCAGAAGGGTAAAAGGCCATTTTACCCCTCTAATGGTCCAAAAGCCCACTTGTTGACTAAACCCTAAAAGTCAATGAAAGTCAACCCTAGGGAGTACGCGGCGCGTACAAACTCTGTACGCTGGGCGTACACGGGTGCCATACAGAATCGGGGATGCTTGACCCCTACGTTGCGCATACTGGGATTACGCCCAGCGTACGCCCCAGTTTCACAATATTCATGATTTTGTTTTTAATCAATTAAGACATAAGCTCATATCCCAGATCTAGTCACTCTAATGCCTCTTAATCCATAAAGTCAGTGACTTTTAGCCTTTGCATGGCTATAAAGGTCACTATCACCCAAAACACACCACTTCCTTCCTTAAAGAGCTCATATCTCATGCATGGCTCACTTATAACGTCCAAGATGGTATTTTTATGGATCTATAACACTTTATACACTGAATATAGACATATCAAGGTCTATGGAGCTCCTATACTCATAAAGTCTCCACCTTTGGGACAAAAACCCTAGAAATGGTCCATAACGCACAAATCAAAAAGTTTGAGAAAGCTCCAAGCTTTTCACCTCCAAATGATGCTCCATCCTTAAAAAGGCTCAGATCCAAGGCTTGCACTCCAACTCTAGCTTCTTCAAGGCACCTTTTTCTCTTCAAAAGCACACAAGAACACTCTCAAGCCCCACCACACAAACACACACAAGCTCTAGAACGAGGGTTAGGGCACTATTAGGGTTTTGCTCTCTGGAAATGGTGGCTAAAAGTGATGCCATAATGTTCCTTTTATAGGGCTCACCCCCACAATTAGGGTTTCAATCTGAACCTAGTACGCCCAACGTACACTATGGTACGCCCAACGTACTGGGTAGACTCTGCGTCAAGAACATGCTCATGAGTACACGCAGCATACTCTCCATTATGCCCAGCATACTCAAATGCCCTACATTCTTTTCAAGGACTAATTTTGACAACTTAAGGAAAGAAAAAGATCAAAGAGCTATAACTGAATTCTTGGATGTTACACCAAAAATGACAAAATTATAGTCTAAAATGATGTACAAACTGTAAACTAAACTCTAGAAAAACCGCATATCATTCTGACTTCAAACGAATGAGATATGCATGTTTTAAAACTATCACAAAATACAAAAAAGCTAAAAAAACATAAAACTTCCAGCTTTGATATCCTGATTTTGAGAGACTGTAAGTCAATGAATACAAACCCAAAAATAACAAAATTATATTCTAAAACCATGTACAAACTATAAACTAAACTCTGGAAAAAACCTCATGCCAATCTGATTACAAACGAATGAGATATGTATGTTTTAAACTTTTCATTAAAATTGGTTCCGACCCCTAAAACCGGTTCCGGTTCTTAAACCCGGTTTACCCAGACCCGAAACCCGGATTATCCGGAACCCGGATAGAGACATTCTTTAAACCCAGGACCCAGACCAGTTTTACATATTCCGGTTCTAACGGTTTTGGTACCGGTCCAGGTTTCCGGTTCTAAATCATAACCCTACGACCAGTGTGTGCGGCGATGTTTTGGCAATCATGTATTGGTGATTACGTGCACATGTTGACGGGTATTGAATGTCACCCTTTCCTATGTCACTATCTTATGTGCAAGGAAGCTACTACTTTTGATCCAGTTGACCTAGAAGAGCTTCTATTTTTGGTTGGCGACTATCAGGTTTGCTTTGACAGGAAAGCATTCTGCTTGGTCACCGGCCTACGGTTCGGGGATTATTTCCATCCCAGTTCTAATTTTTCAGCATTCAAAGAACATGTGTTTCCATTTGTTCCACTTTCATGTTCGGTGAGTATGGATGACCTTACGAATGTGTTCAATAACTCACTTTATCAATTAAGCAATGAAGACGTAGTGAGAGTCTCCCTGCTGTATATGTTAGAGCAAGGATTTTCGGAGAAATACCCGCGACAACCAGTTACTAATGAACGAATGGCACTCGTCGCTAATTTATAGGAGTTTAACAGGTATAATAGTTTCTTACCCACATTATATCAAAATGATACATATACTTATTAAGTGTAATTTTTTGACATATGTACCAATGGGGCAGATTGATATGGGATTTCACTTACAAATAGGTGCGTACTGTGTTTGATAAGATTGAGGACCATTTGGACCCAAATTCGGCAAGAATTGGAAGTAGGCATACATATACTCTGCAAGGATTTGTCTATGCAATTAAGGTATGTACACTATGTTTAATAAGAGTTTTTAAACAACAATTGTTGTAACTTTGATAACTTGGTAAGTTGTTTGTCATCTTAATTTTATAGATTTGGATCTTGGAGACATTTCCCAACAATAGTATTGTTGGTTCCCCTATACCGGGTGTTATCCCTCGGGTAATTTCATACCCTAGGATGAGGCGTTTGCATGCACCTAATTGTGAATGTATTCTCGAAGTTACTAATGTATTTTTCTTAGTCCACCTAATAATTTATAAGTTAATGTGAGATAAATAAGTTACGATTACCATTTATATTTTGTTTTTTATACAGCGTCCCCTCAACGAGTTGTTGAAGCCTACTGCACATGAGTGTGCTGCTAGGTGGTGGATCGAGAGTGTCCAGTGGATAGATGTTGCATATTATGCTAATGTTTGAGTTATGGTTTTCTTTGTTAATGTTTTAAAACAATTGTCTTTTGAAGATGTATCAAAAACAAGTTTCTCCTTAAAACAATATTATGATATCGTCCATACGTCACTACGGGTTTTTTTAAATCAACAATATCATATTGTTGGCTACCTTTTTTACTAGAATGTCTACTCTTAGACTGAACATTTTTTTTGCCACTTGACTTGGTCCTACTTGAAGATTCACTTTTTGTTGGTTCTATGGGAAACGAAGTGTCACAGTTTCTGCTTGTGTGACCGATCCTTTGGCAACGACTACATTTTTTATGAATCGGACCTTCACCTTGGGATGGGATACGTTTATGGTTTTTAGGTCGTCAAACTTGTCGTTTGTCCATCAATGGTGTAAAAACAACCATGACTTCATCCCGTTCTTCGTATTCAGCTGGAACTTGCACAGGAAACACAACATCTGCATATTTTGAATGATATGTTTCCATTGTAAATTACGATGACACCCATGAACTGCAGTGTTAATATCTTAGTTCCTTGAATACCGTCATAGCATGAGTACAAGGTATACCCGACAATTGCCATTTCCCACATGTGCAGTGAAGACTTTCCAAGTTTACTATACCATTTTTCGTTTGGTCCATCACCTCATATCTGCTTTGATCAATCTGGGATACCCAAAAACTAGATGATTTGTTGATCCTCCTATCGATAACCTTTTCAGCATACTCAATGACATCTTTTTTGCTTTCAGCTATAACAAACATTTACGTATATGTTGTCATGGACAGTAAATTACACTAAAATTATGATTGAACTATTACAATATAGGTAAACACTTACCTCCAGCATTACGTCGCTCGCACGACAATTTTTGCATAGTTGCTCGAAAGAAATCGATCAACATTGTTATCGGTAGTTTCGTTGTGTCTCTTGATAATGCATTGACAGACTCAAAAGTGTTTGATGTCATAATATTGCAACGAACCACGGGGAAACACGATCTTGCCCATCTCTAGTTACCGATTCTGTCTAGCCATCTCTGGAATCATTGTTTAGTGCACGAAGATGCCTACTCAACCTTTCCTTGAAATCAGACTCTTAGTATGCTTTGCAGCATCCCAACACAAAATCTCTGTTCTCTCTTGCTTTCCAATCTTTATTCTTATATTCATCAACAAATGACGATAAAAGAGTCCATGATATGCATCCGGGAAAATGGCTTGGATGGAACATTCAATTGAATTGGATCTATCTAATATAATAGCCAGAGATGACATGTCCCCAATACATTCTTTGAGTCTTGATAAAAATCAAATTCATGACCCTCCACTTTTAGTTTTCCCAACACCAAATGCAATAGGAAGGATTTGGTTATTAACGTCCATGCCTACTGCTAGCAACATGGTGTCCAAGTATCTCCCTTTAAGTTGTGTGTCATCAATGATAATAATAGGACACAAACATCATTGGAACGCTTGAACGTAAAAAAGTAATTAAAATTTTAATTAAAGCAAACGCATGTGTATGTGTATTAAATATAAAGAAGTAGGTATATAAAATATATTACCACGCAACCTATAGCCATGAAAAAGTATTCAAATTTGTTGTCATCACTCGTCTTTATATGTGTAACCTTCCCTGGATTCTTCTTCTCCAAGTTGTAATAGTATATAGGTAGTCTAAGAAAGCTTTCTTCAGGGGTCCCTCTAAATAGACTTAGAGCATACATTTTAGCATTCCATGCTTGCTAGTATGAAACATGTACACAAAGACAGTCATTCAAAATATGGTAGTTGCTTATGGTGTCCATGGATGACATACGGGTCGTTGGTTAACATGGTAGTTGCTTATGGTGTGATGGTATCACCCATGGATGACATACGGGTCATTGTTCAGCATGGTAGTTTCTTATGGTGTCCATGGATGAGATATGGGTCATTGATCAACATGGTAGTTGCTTATGGTGTGACGATATCACCCATGGATGACATATGGGTCATTGGTCAACATGGTAGTTCCCTATGGTGTCCATGGATGACATACGGGTCATTGGTCAACATGGTAGTTGCTTATGGTGTCCAGGGATGGCATATGGGTCATTGGTCAACATGGTAGTTGCTTATGGTGTAATGGTATCACCCATGGATGACATATGGGACATTTGTTAACATGGTAGTTGCTTATGGTTTCCATGGATGACATACGGGTCATTGGTCAACATGATAGTTGCTTATGGTGTCCATGGATGACATAAGAGTTATGGGTCAACATGGTAGTTTCTTATGGTTTCCATGGATGACATATGGGTCATTGGCCAACATGGTAGTTGCTTATGGTGTCTATGGATGACATATGGGTCATTGGTCAACATGGTGTATTTGCTTATGGTGTCCATAGATGATATATGGGTCATTGGTCTACATGGTAGTTGCTTATGGTGTCCATGGATGACATACAGGTCATAGGTCAACATGGAAGTTGCTTATGGTGTGATGGTATCACCCATAGATGACATGCGGTCATTCGTCAACATGGTAGTTGCTTATGGTGTCCATGGATGACATATGTCTCATTGGTCAACGTGGTGTAGTTGCTTATGGTGTCCATGGATGACATATGGGTCATTGGTCAACATGGTAGTTGCTTATGGTGTCCATGGATGACATATGGGTCATTGGTCAACATATATCATTTGTGCCGATTGTGTATTAAAATAGAAATTGGTTTTTCTTTTAATTATGACTTTTGACAAAACTAACCTTACTAATTAAATATGAGTCATTGTATATATGAGGACAATTTGATCATTTTATAATGGAACATCTTCTAGGCGCCATAATGCTTTCCGAAAAAACACGTTGTTTCAGTTCATCACTCTTATTTCAATCACTTGCAAACAACCCCAATTTCAAAATTCCAACAGTCAAAAAACCCTAAAATCATTTTCGCAGAATCATTATCTTAGTGAAGGTTTATTATTATGGAAGCCAGTACTTCTTCAAAGATGCAATCAAGAAATCAAAGGAAATCGTTAACAAACATGCCAGTTGAAGTGATGGAGAAAATAATAGTCGACTAGGGAAAAATTTCAGCAGTCGTGAGTTCAGGATGAAGAGTGTGTAAGTTTTGTCTTCGATCACTCTATTTCACAAGTGTATTTGAGTTGTCTTTACATTTTGGAGTGAATGTTGTGTTTCGTTTGCAGTCGCAGATTCTTTAGCGAGGCAGGAAAAACGGATGAAGTATATAAACATATGGAGGTAGATCGATTACGATTTCATGGTTGGTCTGACAAGAAACATACAGTTGTCAACAAATGCATAGAGATGAGAAACCTAAATATTCTGTTCAGGAATGGATTGGTACGTTGTTATATATGTGCACAATATTAATTAATTTGTTTCTTTTTTTGCATTACTTTTAACTAGAAATTAGTTTTTAATGTTTTTTTTTCAGATGAAGTTATTTTTATTAGAAGCTGATCATGAAGGGAAAACGATGTTGAAGAAGCATCTGCATTGGAACATTTGGATTCAACATTTGTCCTGGGCATGATGGTGATGGCTAAAGGGAGACATAGGGAGCATGAAGCTTTGGACATGTTGAACAATGCTTACCACGGAGTAAAAGTTAAGTGGAATCTTAGAGCAACTTGTTCTATGGTTCATCTCAACTTAAATAGGGAGGGGAAGAAACATGTACGCTTCCATGGCTTCCAAAGAACTTGTGCAATGCATAAGTCTGTAATTAGTGTGTCGGAAGCTTTTGTGAATGGATACAAATGGGTGTTTAGGTGTGAAATTTGTTTGAGGGATACTTGTTTCGTTAGGTTTTCTAGGGAGTTTGGTATAATTTATGAGCAGTTTGTTGATATGTACTTTCATATTATGACAATTAATGCTATGTACATTCTGTTGGTTTTATATACGAATATATAGTAATTTACTTGGTAAGTAATTACTTGATGATGTTACTTGATTAATAAATATGTTGTGTTGTTAATAAGGGAATAAAAGAGTAAAAGTATGGAATGATGTTTGAATAATGTGTTTTGGACTTTCAATATTAGTGTTTATATTGTATTGTGATTATAGTTGTATGTAGCAAATGTTTGTTCTTTCCTAGTATTAAATACATATAAAATACAATTGAAAAGGCATAAACATACATGTATTTTATTTTGGATTTGGTAATTTGGTTTAATATCAACTAGTGGAGAACCATGCTTTGCATGGGGTAAAATTGTAAAGACATAAACATAGGGACTAAAAGTGGCAAAAATGAAAAATTATTGTGGCTAAAATCAAAGTAAAAAAGTTACTATAAACATAGGGACTAAAAGTAGCACTATTGTGTCTAAAATATAAAGTAAAAAAGTTTACTGTTAAAATCTTATTCCACTTTTAATATATATATATATATATATATATATATATATATATATATATATATATATATATATATATATATATTAATACATGAATATATACTAGTAATTTGGTGAAATGTTAATATAAATGTATTACATTATGGATTATGATATACATGTTATTTTTTTCATTTTCATTTCAACAATCAAAAGTCCACTGTCACCTAGCTATAAAAGGTTATAATATTTGAATAATATGTTTTGACACAAATACCCTCAGTATTCATATATTTGGAATGATTTCAAGGGCAATTTGGTCTTTTTTGCACTTTAACCGTTAAGGCGTCATCATACGTATGACGTCACGTCGTCGTTTCAGTTCTTCAACCATTCAGAACATCTCAACTTTTCCAGATGATAAATCTGCATAAAAACACTAAAACGCCCAAATCGTCGAAGGATAATCGTTCTTAAAAATGTTTTTCTCCGATAATAGAGACTACTGTACTCCTTGCGACCAGATCATCATAAAGTAAGTTTTTTTTATACCATGTTACACTGTCTTTCATAGTTACACTTAATTTAAAAAAAATTGAAATCAACTACCCCAATGTGTATTTTGTAAGTAGAATGTCGAATACTAGAAGTCGTCGTTCGTTAGATGATCTCCTACTAGAGATTTTGAGTCGGATATTTGTAGTATTAGGGGCAAAATCTGCGAAAGACATCGTCTCTACAAGATTTTGGTAATTCTCAATAAACATCAACTAATGAATGTATATTTGATGAAATACAACTTTATTTATTTGTTATTTACTATGTAGTTAAATTTTTGAAGTTCAAAGAAGATGTATTAAGCGGGGGGTGATCCTCAAGTGTACAGAACAACATGCATTGACATGTTTGAAGGAATGGGTCCCAAAAATCTGAAAGCTGATTTATTTATACGCATATGTGAATTGCATAATAACATTGAAGTCATGTTCAGACAAGGAATTGTATGTGTAGTTTCAGTAATTATATGTAATCTATACCATTTATTAATATTTAGTGTCATTGATGTTATATATTGATATTGTTATTTTGTCAATAGGATGAGTGCTTTTATTAAGGCAATTTTAGGATTGAATTTGTTGAGACAAGCAGCAGATGAACATCCTCTTGAGGCAATTTATTTGCTTGGAATGATCTACATTTCAAGAGGGCCTCATCAATGTGATGAAGGTATGTATATATGGTATATATGTAAATTAAATTATATATATAGTTAATTAAGGCATGTTTGTAGTTTGGGGTTATTATTTAGTTGTGTTGTGTTGTATAATATTTACTATTGTATTAAAAAAGGATACATTAGATTAATTGATAGATATTTTAATGTGTAGGTTTACAATTACTTGATGCTTATTTTGGCTGGGCAGTTCCGGATGATGGGGAGTACACGAGTGTTGTTGATAGTGCCAAAGAATTGTTGCGGGTTGTTGATGTTGTTCATAGACTTACAACGAATAACATCACATTCCAATGTGAAGACCCACATCATTCTGTTAAAGGTGCATTTGCAATAGGCCATGAAGAGGATGAGGATCGACAAAGATATTGCATGGTTTGTCGTTGGTATGTAGAGTATGGTAGGTTTTGTATATTTCTTAAAAATATAAATGGTTGATAACAGATTGGACATTTAATATTTGTGTTCGTATTGTATTATATATGAAGTTGTATACTACTATAATTTTATGTTGGTTTTATGTTTACATCATTCAACTAAAAAGACATTTTGGTAATTTTTGCTTGCTATGTTGTTTGAGTAGGATGAAATGTACATAAAACCCATGTTATTTTTTGATGAAGTATAGTTAATGGAATTAAAAATAAGTTTGTAATGAATTCAGTATTAAGGAAAATAATCTACATAGATTATATACTTTAACATGCCTGCTTTAAGGGTGTGCAAGAGGTGCAACCGCACAGGCCCCGGAAAAAATAGGGTCCGAGTTCTAATAAAATTATATGGTTAATTAGTCATTTTATACTATGTTTTTCAAGAAATTATACACAACTTGTGATGGGTTTTAGCCATAAGAACTTTCCTATGTGCGCATGCAAAACCTAATGCTTGGATCTATGCTTTCTAATTAAACATGCTTTGAATGCAAGACTTCTAATAACCAATTAGGTATAAAAAACAATACAAAATCAGATCTAGAAGCTTACCTTTGAATCTCTTGTTTGATCTTGTTGTCTTGGAGCTCTAGAGTCACAATTGTCACTCCTCTAATGGCTTACAAACACCAACTAGCAAGGAGGATGATTTGAGAGAGAGGTTAGGAGGAAATCGGCCAGGGTTCTCTACTCTAGATGAGATGCCGATTTCCCTTGTCCATGAGGTCTATTTATACTTGTAGACTCCTTAAGGGTTTCACCTTAAACCCTAGTTGGATAATCTTTCCTTAAAGCAATCCAAATCCTTTCCTTAGATAAGCATTGGACGATTTGAGGCTATCCCTAGCCCTAGAATCCGTCCACCCTTCATCCAATAAGGATTTACAGTCTAAAGTGTAACTATCAAACAATTGACAGTTTATACCCTGTTATTTAATTAATCTCTTTAAGTCACCAAATTAATTCTAATTAATTATATGACTTATATTAATAAAATAACAATATTATTATTCCTTATATTATTCTTATAATATATTAATAATATTTATTCTCTCATAATAAATCATCCTATCAAGTTGTTGTGGTGAAGGCAACCCAAAAGGATCATGCACAATTGGGTCAAATACTTGCCTAAGATAGTTGCAGCCGTAGACACTATTCCAACAGTCTCCCACTTGGATAAGTCTAGTAACTATATGTACAAGTACAATTCGATTTGCAATCGTAACTCTCAAAGACGTTGTCAAACTCTGATCTAATCAATCTTGTCCTTTAGATAAGGGATCGTACAGTCCTCTGTTAGATATCATGCTGACAATTCTATGGAATAATTAGTCAAGCATTTAGGTTTCTCGATCTCTGATTTATTTGACATAGAACTTAATCGAACACATCAATTCAGTTCTGACCGGGCCCGGCACATAAGTCAAATCAAATCATCGAGTGGTCGAGATATCGCTTTTACCTTCTTAGGATAAAAGTTACAGATAAACTTCGACTTATATGCATTTACTTATTCATTAATCAACTATACACAACAATGCGTTTTATAACATCGAGTTACTGATGTGTTTTTCGCATTATCAATGTACAATCAATTAACAAATAACAAACCATATATCTAGGTTTTAAGACTATATGATATTATCGTCTTGCGATCACCCTTTTATATCATATTCCATAAGGTGATTCCAGCAAGCGCGGGTTTGTTCCAATGCTCAAAACTAGTTCATAAGCACTCATGAACATTGCAACAATCTTTTTCTATGTCTAAAACCATTTAGACAATCTACACACTAATTCACGACAATCTTCATTCATATCTACTTCCAACATATGAACGATTGTGGAAAATTTGAATAATTCGATTATTCTTAATAAACTCAATTATTCTGGAAGTCAAAACATGCAAAATGAAACAATAGTTAAACAATTAACATAAGACAGTAACATTACTCATAAATAAAACTCCTTTATTTAATCATCAAATGTTAATTACATTTATCTATTACACGTTTCTAATACTATCTATCTAATCTATGCTAATATCATCCTTTAGCCCAATACTCCTAGCATGTTGCAAGTGCTTAACCCTACTCAGTCCCTTCGTAAGCGGATCTGCTGGGTTATCTTCTAATGATATCCTCTTCACTACGAGTTGTCCTTCTTCTACACGATGTCTAGTAAAGTGATATTTTCTGTCGATATGTCTAGATCTACCATGATCCCTCGGTTCCTTGGTCAAGGCAACCGCTCCTTCATTATCACAGAAAATCTCCATGGGCTCCTCTATGGCAGGTACAACTCCAAGATCACCAATGAAGTTCTTCAACCATATCGCCTCCTTTGACGCTTCGCTCGCTGCAATGTACTCTAATTCGCACGTTGAATCAGCTACGGTTTCTTGTTTGGAACTTTTCCAAGTTACTGCTCCTCCATTTAGGGTAAAGACCCAGCCTGACTGCGAACGGTAGTTGTCCCTGTCGGTCTGAAAGCTGGCGTCACTATACCCTTGCACCTTCAAGTCATCACTCCCTCTGAGGACTAAGAACCATTCCTTCGTCCTCCGAAGGTACTTAAGGATATTCTTCACCGCAATCCAATGGGCTCTACCAGGATTCCCTTGATATCTGCTAACCATGCTCAAAGCAAAGGCAACATCAGGGCGAGTACAAGTCATGGCGTACATGATTGAGCCAACTGTGGAAGCGAATGGTACTCGGCTCATTTCTGCTATTTCAGCTTCGGTACTCGGACTTTGAGTCTTACTCAACTTGGCATTACTTTGTATCGGTAATTCTCCCTTCTTCGAGTTTTCCATACTAAAACGTTTTAGTACCTTCTCTAAGTAAGTGTTCTGACTAATTCCTATTAGTCTCTTACTTCTTTCTCTCACTATCCTTATTCCCAAAATGTAAGAAGCCTCTCCGAGGTCCTTCATAGCGAAGCACTTCCCGAGCCAGGACTTAACCTCCTATAGAGTCGGGATGTCGTTTCCAATGAGTAGTATGTCGTCGACATACAAAATGAGAAAGCTAATTATGCTCCCACTAGCTTTGACATATACACACGACTCATCTTCGCTTCGTACAAATCCAAACTCTTTGACTTTCTCATCGAAGCAAAGATTCCATCTGCGAGATGCTTGCTTAAGTCCATAAATGGACTTCTCAAGCTTACACACTCTGTTCGGATGCTTCGGATCCACAAACCCCTCTGGCTCAGCCATGTAAACATCCTCAGCCAACTTTCCGTTAAGGAAAGCGGTCTTGACATCCATTTGCCAAATCTCATAATCATGAAATGCGGCAATAGCAAGCATCACTCTAATAGATTTTATCTTCGCAACTGGTGAGAAGGTCTCATCATAGTCAACTCCGGGAGTTTGAGTAAAGCCCTTCGCAACCAATCGCGCTTTATATGTGTGTACGTTTCCAACCACGTCGGTCTTCTTTTTGAAGATCCATTTGCACCCAACGGTCTTACATCCGGGCACATTATCAACCAAATTCCAAACTTGGTTATCATACATGGATTGGATCTCGGTATCCATTACCTCTTTCCATTTCGCAGACTCCGGGCCTGCCATGGCTTCCTTATAGCTATTAGGTTCATCAAGGTTTATTAGTGTACCATCACTAATATATGTGTCCCCTTCGGTAGTAATATGAAAACCATAAAACTGGGGTTGAACTCTAACTCTTTCGGAACGTCTAAGAGGTAACGACTCGTCAATCGGTTCAACCGGAGTTTCCTCCTCGGGTTGAGTGCCAGCGGTAGAGGTTCCTTCATCTATCGACTCTTGAATCTCTTCAAGCTCGATTTGCCTCCCACTTTCCCCTTGGCCTATGAGTTCTCGCTCTCGGAAAACTCCTCTCCTCGCAACAAAGACAACATTGTCCTTCGGTCTGTAGAAGAGATATCCAAAGGATTTCTACGGGTAGCCGATGAAAATACATCGCTCACTACGAGGTTCGAGCTTGTCGTGAGTATCTCGTCTTACGAAAGCCTCGCAACCCCAAACCTTGATATGTGCTAACGAGGGAGCTTTCCCTGTCCACATCTCGTGAGGTGTTTTGGCAACCTTCTTAGTAGGGACTCGGTTAAGGATATGGGCCGCAGTCTCTAAGGCATACCCCCAAAAGTAGATTGATAGTGAAGCACGACTCATCATAGAGCGAACCATATCCAATAAGGTTCGATTACGCCTTTCTGCCACACCATTCAACTGCGGTGTCCTAAGAGGCGTCAATTGTGAAACTATTCCACACTCCTTGAGATAATCGTGGAATTCAAGACTTAGGTACTCTCCTCCTCGATCGGATCGAAGCATCTTGATTTTCCTACCCAATTGATTCTCCACTTCATTCTTGAACTCTTTGAACTTTTCAAAGGTTTCTGACTTTTGCTTGATTAAATAGATATACCCATATCTACTATAGTTATCGGTAAAAGTCACGTAGAAGCAGTTCCCATCCTTCGTGGTTGATCTAAACGGTCCACATACATCGGTATGTATTAGGTCCAATAAACCCTCACCCCTTTCACACGTACTTGTGAAGGGTGACTTAGTCATCTTTCCAAGTAAACAAGACTCGCACGTGTCATCTTCCCTAAGGTCGAATGACTCCAACACTCCATCCTTTTGGAGTTGGGCTATGCGCTTCTTGTTGACGTGTCCAAGACAACAATGCCATAAGGATGCTCTATCCATACTATTGGAAGAATCTATGTTCAAAACATCATTTCCTAAGTTATCAACAATCATGACAATTTCATAAATTCCATTACATAGTATAGCTTCAAAATAAAAGACACCATTTAGATAAGCCAAAATAGAACCATTTTCATTATTAAAAGAAAATCTAAAACCTTGTCTAAACAAACCATGAAATGAAATGATGTTTCTAGCCATTTCTGGCGAATAGCAACAATTGTTCAAATCTAAACTTAAACCATTCCTAAGCACCAAAGAATACACTCCAATCTTGGTCACAGGCGACGACCTTCTATTCCCCATGATTAGATTTATTCTTCCAGCCTCTACATCCCTATTTCTTCTTAGTCCCTGCACATTAGAATAAATGTGGTAACCACAACCGGTATCAAGAACCCAAGAAATAGCATGAGATGATTCGTTAGATTTAATTGTGTATATACCTGCGAAAGATGGCTTAATCCTTCCTTCCTTGATGGCTTGCAGGTACTCTTGGCAGCTTCTCTTCCAATGTCCTATCTTATGGCAGTGGTGGCACTCTGCCTCCTTTGGGTTAGGGCAGGGTTTAGCAGGATCAACTTTGGTCCCACTAGAAGAGGCACCATCTCGGGCTTTAACCTTGCGATAGTTCTTAGACGAAGCCTTCCTCTTCTTTCCCTTTTCTTGTCCAATAGCCATGACAGGAGCAGCGGGTGGATTGGGAGTTGGTGCAACAGACTTGTCCTTGAAGTTGCTCTCAGCGACCCTCAAGAGACCTTGGAGTTTGCTTAGGGTGGCCTCCTCTTTGTTCATGTGGTAGGTCATCCTAAATTGATTGTAGCTCGGAGGGAAAGAGTGAAGCACCATGTCGATCACCAAGTCTTCCCCAAATTCAACATTTAACTTGCGAAGACGGTCGACATACCTTTGCATCTTTTGCAGGTGCACGGTAAGAGACTCTCCATGACCCATCTTAGCGGAAATCATGTTAGTGAAAATCTCATAACGCTCTTGTCTCGCGTTTTGGTGGTATCTCTCCAATAAGTCTTGATGCATCTCGTATGGGTACATGTCCTCATAGGACTTTTGGAATTCGGAGTTCATGGTGGCTATCATGATGCAATGTACCTTCGTTGCATCGCGCTCATGAGTTTCAAAAGCGGTCATTTCAGCCGGAGTAGCGATTTCAGGGTTGATTTTCTCGAGCTTCTCATCGAGGACATAATCCTTATCCTCATAGCGAGCAATGGTGCGAATGTATCTTATCCATTCGCTAAAGTTCGTCCCATCGAAAGTGACCTTTTGACAAAGGCTCATCAATGTGAAAGAACTAGCAACAACATTGTTCGCGTTCGACATCTACAAATAGAAAGGACAAAGATAGATTAGAATATGAATCCCTAATAATCACCCAATAAGAAAAATTAGGGCTAGGATCCAACAACAATATTTACATATTAGAAAAGGGATGCCGTAATCTAACATGCAAACAATTTGAAGGTAAGTGAATGACGATTCACTAATTCTCCACCATAAGATAACTTTAAGTCCTAAATGTATTGAGAATTCCTAGGTTCGGATGAGATTCATTGAAACTATTCAATGGCATGTTTAAATCTCGATATGCCCCTCTTGTTTGTGACTGGGATACCGAGGATCACAAAGCGGGTGTGAATTACCATGCAAATTCACATGGTGCCTTCATTGTAACGACCACCTATTCGATGTGCCGGTAAACCACACACGCTCCATCGAACTATGATAAACAATGAATCACCCTTTGCCACCTTTGCTTAGAACCAATCAGTGTGCCGCTAAACCACACACGCTCCACTAACTTCTTAGCAAGGGTCCAAAGTGTAATTTCATGGGATTGCATCAATTCACTTTTCCTAAAGTAACTAAGTTTGGGAAATTTTTTTAAAAAATGTGTAGTTACTTTGTATTTCATATTATACTTTTTAATGAGAGGATGAGGTTGCCCTATCCTACCCGTTCGGCTAACGACCCTCCACCAATCAAGCAAGCGGTGGGTGTGAGTGTACACCCATTAAGCGCCATTTTATAGGCTGCAACCTTATACCCACCTTATAGATCGACTTCGTGAATGAGGCTTACTAACGGTAAGACTAGCATTTTAGTTATATATATATATATATATATATATATATATATATATATATATTAACCATGTAATATTATATTAGTATAGGGTTGTATTTTAAACTTTTAAAAATCTAGGGTTTGAAATTTAAATTGCCTAAATAAAACTTTTAATCACAAAACATAAATTTCAAAACTTGAGGACAAGTTTTAAACATTTAAAACATGGAGGATCAAATAACAAATAATTTTAATTAACAATTAATTCCATAATTATCCATATTTGATTTATTCAAGATTTCTTGCAAGATAATTACCAATTTAATCAAAATAATTAATTAATTATCATATAAGGAAATTAAATATTTTATTAGTTGATAAATATCTTTAACTAGATCAATATTATAGTCATATATATCAAAAAATCGAATTAGGGTTGATCTAATATGATTAAGGTAAGTTTCCATAAGATAATCATCAAAAATCCCGAATCTGGCCCTTCCTGACGCTCGGACTCGTCGATTTCCCAACTGGACTCGTCGAGTTCATGACACAGAAACACAAAATTCGAATTTTGCAAACAAGATTCAAACAAACAAGCTACAATTTAATAGAAACCAATCTAGGCTCTGATACCAGTGATGGGTTTTAGCCATAAGAACTTTCCTATGTGCGCATGCAAAACCCTAATGCTTGGATCTAGGCTTTCTAATTAAACATGCTTTGAATCCAAGACTTCTAATAACTAATTAGGTATAAAAAAACAATACAAAATCAGATCTAGAAGTTTACCTTTGAATCTCTTGTTTGATCTTGTTGTCTTGGAGCTCTAGAGTCACAATTGTCACTCCTCTAATGGCTTACAAACACCAACTAGCAAGGAGGATGATTTGAGAGAGAGGTTAGGAGGAAATTGGCCAGGGGTTCTCTACTCTAGATGAGATGCCGATTTCCCTTGGCCATGGGGTCTATTTATACTTGTAGACTCCTTAAGGGTTTCACCTTAAACCCTAATTGGATAATCTTTCCTTAAAGCAATCCAAATCCTTTCCTTAGATAAGCATTGGACGATTTGAGGCTATCCCTAGCCCTAGAATCCGTCCACCCTTCATCCAATAAGGATTACAGTCTAAAGTGTAACTATCAAACAATTGACAGTTTATACCCTGTTATTTAATTAATCTCTTTAAGTCACCAAATTAATTCTAATTAATTCTATGACTTATATTAATCAAATAACAATATTATTATTCCTTATATTATTCTCATAATATATTAATAATATTTATTCTCTCATAATAAATCATCCTATCAAGTTGCTGTGGTGAAGGCAACCCAAAATGACCACGCACAATCGGGTCAAATACTTGCCTAATATAGTTGCAGCCTTAGACACTATTCCAACAACTTGATTAGCACAACTGGCTTAATTGCGCCCTTTTCTAGCATGAGCTTAAGTTTGAGTCCGCTTACCAGCAATATCTACTTTTATAATTCATTTTTACATTTTTAGCCATTAGTTTATGCCACATATTACCAATTCAAAAACATTTCATTCAAACCGTATCTTACAAGTTCCATTGATCATAATAATAATTCATCCATAGAACAAGAAAATTAATTAAGCATACAACATCCCAACAAATGCCATCACAAATTAGCTACGCGTTTTGTTCCATAGCAAAACAAGCAAACAAAATCATATTCCATAGCAGAATTCCCTAGCAAAATACCTACGAATGATACTTACATAGCAAATCAACTATGTAGTTGGTTTCCGTCACAAACTTGGTTGCATAGTAACTATGATAATTAATTCTATAGCAGCAGTACAACGGAAAGTGATTTCGTAACAAATGTCGTTGGAAAATTGCTACGAATTTTTGTTCTATAGAACTATCGGTAGCATAATACAACCGGATATGGAGTCGGTAGCATTCTCCCTAGCTAGTCCCATTCTCAATACCAGAAATAAATTCCGTAATCAATATGGTAGCAACATTGCTATGGAATGACATTCCATAGGACAATCCATTACAGATTAATAACGAAAATACGTTCCATAGCGACATTCCCTAGCAAAATCGTGTTTTTCTTGTAGTGATAAAAGGCTGATTGCCCGAGATTGTCAGGAGGAGCTGTGGTGCCGCCTGCTGCAGCCACATTGAGGATTACTGATGGCCGCCAGGGCAAGGCGGAGGCTCCTGTGGTGATGAGCAGGGCATTTCAACTGACTATCGATGAGGCTCGTGCAGCACCAGATGTTGTTACGGGTATGTGTCATATCTCTATATTTTATTCATTTCTTTTTTTCATGCTCATATTTATGCTCAATTTTGTATAGGGACCTTTTTGGTTAATGGTTTGACTGCTCATGTTTTGTTTGATTCGAGAGCTACCCGATCCTTTGTATCTCTTTCACTCAGCAATAAATTTTATGATGCTCCCAGGATTTTGGATTCCCTTCTAGAGGTTGAGATTGCGGATGACCTCACCGTAAGATCTTTGAGGATTCACCAGGGGTGTGTCCTGAACTTGTTTAGTGAGAGATTCTCTATTAATCTAGTGTTGATTCCCTTGAGAGGATCGAAGGTCATCATCAGGATGGATTGGTTGGTCCCTAATGGGGCCATGATTTCTGAGTGGCAGCTAGTGAGAGTTAGAACCCTAAGTTGGGGAGAACTAGTTATACCTTGAGAGAGAGCTTCATATGGGCCGTCTCTCTATTCATTTGTGTGGGCTAGGAGATATCTACAGCAGGGTTGTTCTGGGTTCCTAGCTTATGTTGCAGACATGTGGATTGAGGGCATGTCGGATTTAAGTGAGGTGCCCATTGTTCGGGATTTCCCCAATGTGTTTCCTAAGTATTTACCAAGAGTTGAATAAGCTAACAGTGAAGAACCATTACCCACTTCCGAGTATTGACGATTCTTTTGATCGGCTTCAGGGTGCATCTTGGTTTTCCAAGATTGATTTGAGATCGGGTTTCCATCAGACGAGGGTCAGGGATGATGATGTACAGGAGACAACCTTTCGGACTATCTATGGCTATTACGAGTTCGTGGTGATGCCATTTGGTCTCACCAATGCACCAACAACGTTCATGGACCTCATGAACCCAATTTGCAGGCCGATGGTGGATCGGTCTGTGATTGTATTCATCGATGATATTATGGTCTACTCCAAGACCATAGAGCAACATGAGGATCATCTGTGAGAGGTACTAGAGACCCTAAGGAGGGAGAGGTTTTATGCCAACTTCTCCAAGTGTGAGTTCTGGTTGCGCGAGGTGCAATTTTTAGGGAACATCGTCAACCAGAAGGGTATATTGGTTGACTCGGAAAAGATTGAGGCCATGATGCGATAGGAGGTTCCGAGGACCACATCTGATATTTGGAGTTTCCTAGGTCTCGTAGGGTATTCTCAAAGATTTATCCAAGATTTCTCCAAGATTGTGGTACCTTTGACCCGTTTGACGAAGAAGAATGTGACCTTTCAGTGGGGGCCTAATCAACAATTGGCTCTTGAGACTCTAAAGCAGAGATTGTGTGAGGCTCTAATTCTCGTGCTCCCTGAGCACTTAGATGATTTCATGGTTTATTGTGACGCCTCTAATTCGGGTTTGGAAGCAGTTCTTATGCAGAGGGGTCACGTGATCGCTTACGTTTGAGGCAACTGAAGCCTTATGAGGTGAACTACCCTACACATTATTTGGAGGTGGGGGCTGTGGTTTTTTCTGTCAGAACTTGGAGAAACTATTTGTGTGGGGTTTGGTGTACTATCTACATTGACCACAAAAGTTTGAGGTATTTGATGGACTAGTCGAAACTTAATATGCGACAGCGGATATGGTTGGATGTGGTAAAGGATTATGATTGAGAGGTATTGTATCACCTTGGGAAGGCCAATGTAGTGGTGCTTCGAGCCGCAAGACCATGAGTTCATCCATCCGGGATATCTTCTTGAACATGACTGTCACTTCGACTTTGATGAATTTGATCAAGAAGGCTCGGGTGGAGGGATTGAAAAAGGAAAATTGGAAGACCGTACAGATCAGAGGACAAATTCCCTTAATGGCCAGAGACAGTCGGGGGTTGTTGACTCAATGTGGTAGAGTCTGGGTTCCGGCATTAGGTGGCGCGAGACAAACGGTTTTAGAGGAGGCGCATAAATCAAAGTGTTCGGTCCATCCAGAGGCCACGGAGATGTACATGGATCTGAGGTTGAGTTATTGGTGGCCATGTATAAAGAGGAAAATATCTTGGTTTGTGGAGTGGTGCTTGACTTGCAGGAAAGTCAAGGCCGAGCATCAGAGACCCGACGACAAGATGCAGCCCTTACCAATTCCCGTGTGGAAGTGGGAAGAAATTACCATGGATTTCGTCAAAAATTTGCCAAGGAAGGCACGTGGTGTTGAGTCTATCTGGGTCATTGTCGATAGATTAACCAAGAGTGTACACCTCATACCGATTGCTGAGAGTATATCCGCGGAGAAATTAGCAGACATATATGTCTGAGAGGTAGTAGTTTGGCACAGACTGCCACTTTCGGTGGTTTCAAACCGAGATGTTTGTTTCACCCCTAGATTTTGGAGGATTTTTCATGAGTAGTTGGGTACTCAGTTGCATTTTAGTACAACATACCACCCTCAGATTGATGGTCATAGCGAGCGGGCGATTCAGACGCTTGAGGATATGCTCTAAGCTTGTGTGTTGGATTTTGGAAGGAGTTGGGATACTTACCTCCCACTGACCGAGTTCTCCTATGATAATAGTTAACATCCCAGTATTGACCTACCACCATTTGAGATGTTGTATGGAAGAAGGTGTAGGACCCCAGTTTGCTAGGGGGGGGGAGGTCGGGCATCAATTCATGGGTAGTACAGAGCTTGTATTCAAGACTACTGAGTTGATTCAGTAGGTGTGCGACAGGTTGTGGTCCGCTCAAAGCCAACATAAGAGTTATACAAGTCGGCGATATTCGGATCTCGAGTTTCAAGTGGGAAACTTGGTGCTTCTGAAGGTGTGACCTTTGAAATGTGTCATTTGATTTTGGAAGCGGGGAAAGTTGGGCCCCAGATTCATTGGACCTTTCAGGATTTTGGACCAGGTGGGCAAGGTTACATACCAAATGGATTTTTCTGATGAGCTCACCCAGATCCATAACACCTTCCATTTGTCTCAGCTTCTGAAGTGTATGGCCGATGAGTACGTAGTTGTTTCTCTGGATGACATGTTGGTTGATTATCGCCTAAATCATATGGAGAGACTGGTGGTGATCATAGATTGGAAGACGAAGGCTCTGTGCAACAAAAAAGTGTCACTGGTCAAGGTCCAGTGGCAGCATTGGAATGGTTCCAAATGGAAGTGGCAACCTGAGGCAGAGATGCGAGAGCATTACCCATATTTATTTGGATCAGCAGACTTCGACGACAATGTCTAGTTCAAGTGGGGGAGAGTTGTAACATATATTGTTTCAGGCATTCGTTTTAACCCCTTAGTTGTACTTTAATTGCAGGTTTAGTCCCTGATGGAAATTTCGTAATTTTGGAGACGGCTGGAGTATGCGGGGCGTACACCTTCATATGCATGGCGTACTCCGGATCGAATTATTACGATGTGCGTACGCTACGCAAGGAATACACAGCCATGATGCAAATCCTAAAATTTAGGGTTTGGACCCTATTTAAACATATTTATGGCCACATGCACCTTCTTATCATTAGCCTCCTTCCTCATTTAGAAACCCTAAAGAGTGTTAATGTATTGTGAAGCATGTTGAGCCATTTTTGGTGCTATTTGGAGCTCTTAGAGTAGAAGGAGGAGCGTTCAGGTGGTGGTGTTTCATTTAAGGCTTTAGATCCAACATCTTGTTCCCCTTGTGCACCTTGTGGAGGTAAAAAGCTTCAACTTTGGTGTAGAAATGTTATGGATCTAGTTTTTGCTCAAAGTTGTTCCTTTTTTGTCCCAAACGTAGTCTTTGTGAGTAGAAGGTACTCCAAGGCATTTGATTTGTCCTTTCAGAGGTTTTGAGGGGTCTTAGGTCATAAAGTTAGGTTTTTGATCATTAGTTTCTCTCCATGCAAATGCTACATGGTCTTAATGGATTAATAGACTAAGGTTTATGGAGTCAAGGTCTTAAAAGCCATGTTAAACCATAAAGTTGGAAACTTTATGGTTAAGGACATCATTTGTTGCCCATATCTAAAATTTGGACGTAAGTGCTTAAGGGGTTAAGCACTTAATACTAGAGGTGGTGAGCAGACGCGTACTCTGGGTGTAACGAGGGGTACACTGCGCATACGAGGTCAGCTCCCCGATCCTCAGACAACTGAGAAGTACACCTCGCATACAGACTAATTCAACCCGGTTGACTCGGTTGACTTAGACCTTCATTTTGACCAGGGTTTGACCTAGGGGTATTTTAGGTACTTGAATGGTAGCCTAAGTTTTTGTTATTGTTATTTGTAAAGATGACCAGTAGCATGGGTTTCAGAACAGCGTGTTATTCTAACTTTTTATCTGTCTGTGAGGTGAGCCTTCTTACCACCTTAAGTAGGCCAAAGGCACCAAGGCCGACCCATTGTATCGTATGAGTAAAACTATATGTTGTCGTATGATTATGTATGGTTTATGTATTGAGCTAGTTTGGGCTCGGAGGCATTATGGACTCGGGGTTATTACGGACTCGGGGGTTGATTCGGACCCGACAAAGCTACTTGCTGTTATTTTGGGTTGATACGGACCTGACACAGCCACAAGCTGTTATATTATATGTATGATGTATGTGGTATTTTCGGAAGTTCACTAAGCTTTATGCTTACAATGTATGTTTATGGTATTAGGTACTTCCATTTCAAAAGGAAGGGCTTGATGTGATGATACAACATCCTCCCCATATAATTTCCACACTTGATATATTTGTACGCTGATGTTTTGAAATACTATAATGGATTATGGTTTTTGGTTCAATCATTGAATGAAATTAATAGTTTTCAAATGAAAAAATTTTAGTACTATTTTTGGTTCGTTACAACTAAATAAGTTTTTTTAATAATTTTTATTCATCTAAAAAAATACATTGATAAATATGTAATAAAAAAATTAATTATTACAATACAAACAAGTTTTATGCATTATTATTACTTCCAAAATGATAAATATATAAAAATTAGTATGATGAGTGAAATGATATGTGACAAGAAATTAAATTTTAGTAGAGATTAACGAATAAAATTAGAGCTAACAATGGATCGATCTAGGTTAGGTTCGGGTTCAACCCATTTAATAAATGAGTTGAAATTTACAACCAAATCCAACCGGTTTATTTAATTGGGTTGATATTTCCAACCCAACCCAACCTTTTAGATGAATGATATGAAATTAAATTTTAGTAGAGATTAACGAATAAAATTAGAGCTAACAATGGATCGATCTAGGTTAGGTTCGTGTTCAACCCATTTAATAAATGAGTTGAAAATTTCAACCAAATCCAACCGGTTTATTTAATTGGGTTGATATTTCCAACCCAACCCAACCATTTAGATGAATGGATTGTCACCAAGTTGACATGTTTATGAAGTTTTCGACCCAATCTATTAAATAAACTAGACGAATATCCATGAGTTACGCATAACACAACAATATATCTGAAATCATTACAAATATATGTTTTTAAAAATATCAATGACGTTGTTGTTTGTTCTTATATAATTAATCTTATAATAAGTTTGTATAAACATAGTTTGTTTTGAATTATATGATAATGTAGACATTTTTTAAAATTTTATAATCCCAATTGGTTTAAGGACCTCTACCTACAAGTTACTCATGAATATAATTAAATATAATATATGGTTTAATGATATTTATAGTTGTTATGATTAATTAATTTTAAAAAATTTATTTGCTTAAGATTTTAATTTCTATCGTTGTAATTATTTAAAATATCAAACATTGTTTTTGTTTTTTAAGGAAACAATATAATTTTTGTATATAATGTTACTTTTAACTATTGTTATTGTAAGTTATTTGAAATAACTTATTTGGAACTCTAAATTATTTTAATTTGGTTTAAAAAATTTAACGTTTCTAAAATTTATTTGATGAATATTGTTAGTTTCTTTGATTGTAATTATTTAAAATAACAATCATTGTTTTCATTCTTAAAGATAACATTATATTTTTTTTATATAATATTATTTTTAACTATTCCTATTGTAAGTTATTTTTTAGCTGCTTATTTGAAAATTCTTAATAATTATAAAAAATATCATTTTTTTGTTAATTTAGGATTACAATTTAGGTGTAACAGTATAATTTATAACTTTTAACAATTTATAAAACAATATCTCAATTTTTTTTTCAAGTTTAACTAAAATTTTGATGTAAATTAACCGTTTAACATTTTATTGAAATTAATAATTTAACTATTTTGCATAAAATCATAAATTATACCAAAGTTGTGACTTTAAAATGAGAATTTCTTACATACGACAACATTTTTAAACTAATAAGCTAACTATAATATGTTAAAAACTTCAAGTGATTATTTTATAAATAGAAGTAAAATATGATATTTTAATAATAGTTTGGTTAATTTTTTATTAGAATTTAGTTTTTATATTAATTTAACATTATTAACTAGTTTATAATAATTATTACAAATAAATTGAAAAGTGATTGGAGGTTTCAAATGCATGTGATGCAAGAAAAAATGTCTATTTATAAGTAAATATATATATAGATATAGATATATGGGTTAAACTTGGGTTAACCCATTTAAAATCAAATAAATTAATTAATTTACTAAATAGTAAACCACTTAATTTAGTTCTATACATTAATTAAAACTTGATAAATATGAAAAAAAAACACAATCTTAATTCATAAATACAAATAAACTATTTAAATAACGTTAAAATGATTAATTTCAAAGTGATTTTGGAAAGTGGGTAGTATTATCGATGTTAAAAAAGGATGAAAGTTAGTATTGAATTTTATAAAACATAAATAAAAATATAACGTTATAATTTATAAATTAATACTTTAATTAATACAAGATAATATTCAAATAATTACTAAATTAAATATATATTGAAGTTAAATGGGTTGGCGGGTTGCAAATGGATTGATAAATTTTATCCAATCCAACCTATTTAATTAAATAGGTTAGATGAGTTGACTCATTTAACTTAAATGGGTTGAAAATCTCAACTCAGTCCTTTAATTTTGAATTGAGTTAACGTGTTTGATCAATTTTTGCCCGCTTAAATCCTCCGTAATAAATGAAGGTTTCTGTCACATGTCATCATCTAATTCAATATACTACATGACATTTTTTTAATTTTTTCAATTTCATTTAAATCCACTTGACAAATTATGTTTTATTGGCTTTTTTACAAATCAAAAAATATAATAAAAATTCATTTCATTTTAAAGCAATTAAAACAATTTAAAGAAAGTTGGCTCTCTCCTTAAACACTCACATAATCAATCAACGAATATATTAAATTAAAATAAATCTTCCTAATTTTCAAACATAATTTTCTGCAATCCATTTCAATTTCACCCTTATTTGAAAAACTTTCCAAACATCCGTTCATTCACGGCTCAATTTTGATTTCCTTTCCATAATTCATCACAGTTCAATTATTTTATTTTTCTCTTATAAATTTAAATTTTCTAAATTATTAGATATTCATGTTTATTTATTTATTTTTTAAATAAACTCATATAATAAATCTCACAACTAGTAATAAAAAATATAATAAATGAAATATTGATGTGTCATACGCTAACTTTTAAGAGTCCAAAGTCAAATGCATTGATGATGCATAAAAAAGAATAGCAAAATTGGAAACCAAGGATTTGATTATCCTGCAATAACTTCACCTATACAAGAATTGTGAATCTAACTATAGCTACAAATTCTAAAGGAATAATATTATTTAACAATGAGACTTACAAAATTTATCGAAGATCTATTAATGAGGATAAACTTATATAAATCGTTATAGTAGTTTGAGATAATCTATGTGGATGGTCTCTAACTTTAATTATTATTATTAACTATGATCGAGGACTGTTCTAATAATATGTTTTTGTAACGTATTTGATCTTTATCATACATTAAAAAAAAAAAACTAGTTTGCCATTAGTAATATATTTAATAATTTAATAATTTATTATTTATAACATATAAAAGATTTACCCACCACAACTTCACCGGTCATTCCCACCCACTCTTATGTGCGTATCTCTTTATCTTCATCTCCCCTCTCTAATCAATGAAAATTAGACTTGTTAATGGGGCGGATTTAAAATAAATCACAATTGATCAAAACCCTTTAAATTCTTTAAAAACATGACCCGTCTCACTCCAATAACACTTAGGATTTTGAATAATTGAATCCGTACACATATCCACCGAATCAACGAATACCCGACTCTTTTACAATGTTAAAAATTCACAATTTGACGTGTGCCACAAAAATACTTCTCAAAAAGATAAAATGTCTACTTAAAAAAGATGTACATTACTTATTACTCAAAATCCAATACAATAAGAATTACCTTTACTTACACATAGAGTTAAATATTGACATTATATATATATATATATATATATATATATATATATATATATATATATATATATATATATATATATATATATATATATATATATATATATATAATGGGGCGGGTTATAAGTGGAACAAATTGACAATGATCCACACCAACCCATTTAATAAAATGGTAAACGGGTAAACGAATAGAAAATTAAAACCCAAATCCGTAAAATTCTTACCGGTTTAGCGCGAATTAACGCCTTGTTCCCGAGTTTTTTCGCAAATTCATTAAAGGAAAGGGAAGGAAAATTTTGACAGAAAGAAAGAGAGGTGAAGGAAAATATTAATTATTCCGTGTTCCCGAGTTCGGAGGAAATGAAAGGAAAATTGTATGTTTTGTGTTCCCGAGTTAGGAGGAAAAAGAAAATAAAACTTGAAATTTTCCTTCCTCTCACTTTCTTCCCAAATCCGTCCAATTTGGGAGGAAAATTTGGAAGGAAAATATGGCTCCAAAATTCTTTCCCTCCCCTCACTTTCCTTCCATTAATGAAACTCGGGAACACAGTTTTCCTTCGTTACCCCTCACTTTCCCTCCGTATCCTCCCATTTCTCTCCTTAAGTAGAACTCGGGAACAAGGCGTAAGGTTAAAATCTGTCCCAATGATAGGTTTAATGAAAATCCTAAAATTATTAGACCAAGACTCTGAAAGCCTCCACAACTCCTCCGTTGGCAACCTCCACAACTCCTCTGCCACTACTAAATATGTAAGTATCAAACTCCCTATTTAGATCTCGACAAAAAGACAAATAAACAAAAAACAAACAAGTTTGAATCTTCTTCTTCAAATCTACACCGGAAAAAATCAAGCTTTCTGATATCCATCAATTTTTTTTAAGGTTTCAAGTATCACTTTTCTGTCATCCAGTCTTTCTTGGAAAAAAAAAAGAATGCTTTAAGTGATGGGTGATGTTGGTGTTTCTCGAACTCCGATGATGCTGGCAAAAACAACGGTATCTTCAGCGATGGGTGGGAAAAAATGTAGGTATCATCGATAATAGGTAAGATAAAATGTAGGTATCTCCAACGAAGGGTGGGAAAATGTGTGTTTTTCTTTGCATTTTTTTACTCTATTTTTTTGGTGGTCGAAGATGGTAGGTATTTTCTGTTAGTATTGGGGTTTTTCTGGTGGGAGACATTTTGGTGGGTGTGGGATTTTTCATTTTTTCTAGTAACCGAAATTATTGACCGGAGACGATGGTCTGAGATGGTAGGGAATGGAAAAAATGATTTCATTTATTTTATAAAACAAAAAGTATGATTCCATTTGTTTATGAATAATAAATGATAAATTAATTATTTTTAAATGAAATTATTAAGAGTAAATTGATTATTTTATGTTTGGTAGAGACTAAAGACGCAACAAGAACATATGTGAAATCTGCAAAAAAAAAATTATTCTATTTTGGCTTTATTGATTAAAAAAAGTCACCCTTGAAGTTTTATTTATTTTATTATTATTATTATTATTTTGCAATTTAACCATTGGAACTTACTATTACTTACAATTTGATTCAATTTCCAGATTATCCCAAATAATAACAAAGTTTGATAGTTAAATTGTAAATAATAGACAAAAATATAAGTAATTTTTTTTTCAATACATAATAATATTTAACTTCAAGTTGTATATATTTTAAGATTAAGAGGGTGTTTGTGATTTCATTTTGAACTTCAAAATGATATTTAGGCAAAATGACTTAATGACTTATGGTGGTGAGAAAATTAATTTTTTAAAAAGTGTTTAAATTAGCTTTTGTTGTGGAGTAAGCCAAGAAGTCAAAAAGTTGTTTTTTAAAAATCGTTTGTCATAACGTACACATGTTTTAAGGGGTATTTGATTTTTACAACCCAAAAAATTATAAGGAGTTTTGAAAAGTAAGAAATCCTATTGAAATCTTTTTTTTTTTTTTATGTTGAAACAGCCTCTAAATTATAATCTATTTTTGCTAAAACAACGAATACAAATTGTTTGATTTTTAATATATAATAATAAATAAATAAAACTTTTGTTTAATAAAATATAAAAACCGATTAAAATGTACAAATATATTGTTATGAAATGTATTTGTCACTTTTTGATGATTGAAGTAAACCAAAATTTGATATTGATACGAAATATACATCCACATATCAAATACTTGGTTGAAAACAATGCATTAATTCATCCACATATCGATCGAGAAGATGCAAAACAGTCTCGTCTCGTTCGCATGACATAGAATCTATATTCTTGCCATAACTCAACAATAAGTATTCTTAATTTATATAGAATATATATTACAATATACCATATTGATACCAATATGCCTACGATTATAAAATTCAAACAATAAAATTATACCGTCTTTTTATCTCTTGAATTTTTATAATGGTTACCAATGTTAACAGTGGCTTCATAATGGTCTAGAAACCTATTTATTCAACTAGAAAAAACTCATTTGCAAATCATCTTCATTTTAATTGTTTTTTTGATACACACAAACTCACATGAAGATTTTTCAATCAAGTATTTTGTATGTTGATGTATTCATATCAAATTTTGATTTAGTTCTATCATCAAAAACTAACGATACATTTAACAATAATATATATATATATTTTTACATTTTAATCGGCTTTTATAATTTATTAAATAAAAGTATATATAATTAGAAAATTGTATTTATTTATTACCATGTATTAAAAATCAAAAAAATTGTAATTGTTATTTCAGCAAAAATAGATTATAAGTTAACCATAAAATAGATAAAACTTGAGGTTAAAAATTATTACGCGTTGAAAAAAAATAGTAATATTTTGGCCTAATAATAAAAAAAAATCACCATTGATATTTTGTTTACAATTTAACCATCAAAACAAAACCTACTATGTTTGTGGTAATTTGCAAATTGAACCAAATTGCAAGTAATACATAGTTCTAGTGGTTAAATTGTAAATTAATAATAATTATAAAAATAAAATAAAATAATTAAGAGAAATTAAATTACTTCCTACTTTTTATGCCTACAAATGTTCCTACCCAATAAAATTATGACAAATGTCATCATTCCATATTTTTTTAACTAACTCATTAAGGCTATATTAGGAATATATCAATTAGAATTAAATTGAATGATGATTTGTCATAATTTTAGTGGGTAGGAATAATTGTAGGCATAAAAGGTAGGAGGTAATTTAATTTCTCAATAATTAAGGATGACATTTTTGTCAATAGAACCAAATATATATATATATATATATATATATATATATATATATATATATATATATATATATATATATATATATATATATACGGGTAAAGTGAATATATCTAACAACCTTATATAAGCTTAGGTACCTAACCTCATCAAACTACGTCATTGTGCATTAAATTTTCATTGCAATCATCCAAGGTTCTTAAACTTTATTCCTAAACTTGATTTACTTCAAAAAAATTTGGAAATTCATCATTATATTTCTCATACATCTTTTCATTTGGAGTGGTAGGATCTGAAGCCCATCAGGTGGTATTCGATAGAAAGACGTGATGTAAAAGAAAGATATTGGTAAAAGTCCAAAGATTTTGGAAATAATCAAGTTATGGGGTTGAAGTTTAAGAACTTTAGGCAATTACAATGTAAATATGATACAAACCGATGTAGTATTATGGAGTTAGGTACCTAAGCTTATATAAGGTTGTTAGGTATATTCACTTTACCCTATATATATATATATATATATATATATATATATATATATATATATATATATATATATATATATATATATATATATATATATTGCAGATTTCCTAAATCACATTATAATATTGTCCAACTTAAAAAATAAATTAGGGACCCACCCCACAATACCCCAAACAATAATAACATCTTGTAATTTAGGCTATAATATAATACATAGTTTTGGAATTTATAAGTATAAGTTCTAGATATATATTTAATATTGACAAGTAACAATAAAAACAAACGTAATTTCTGGAAAAGTTAAATGAGTACAAACTTATGATTTTACAAGAGCCTTTGTCAGTTTATTGCTCAAAGGGAAAATCAAATCCCAAACAATAATAACCATTCGTGTAATTTAGGCTATTAAATAATACATAGATTTGGAATTTGTACGTACAAGTTCTAGATTTGATAGTTAATATTGACGAGTAACAATAAAAACAAACGTAATTTCTAGAAAAGACGCTACTAGTTGAAAATAAGGGTTTTAGCAACAAAAATTATCTACGGAATGCGATGTCTTAATTTAGTGACAAAATTGTTATGAAATAGCTGCTGAATAGCAAAGGAAAGGATGTAGTTGGTAACGCGTCGGTACAAAGCGACGAAAAGGATGTAGTTGGTAATCGGTTGGTAAAAAGCGACGGAATACCGACGGAATCTGAAACTCATTTTTGTTTTTTTTTTTTTTTTTTTTTTTTTTTTTTTTTTTTTGTCGTTGCAATCCGTCGCAAATGGGAAAGTAAGCCAAAAAAAAAAATGGAGATGGGGATGGAATTTGGGTTGCTTCGATTACATTATGAGGTGATTATCAATTTACCACCAATGAGTCGTTTGATAATTACTAACTGGTTTAGTGACGGAGCTATACATATTTATATGGGGGTACAAACATTATCAATGAATATTCTATGTAGTTATTAATTTGGGGCATTAAAAACATGATATAATATATTTAGCGGGGGATACAATAACATAGAAGACAGTGGCAGACCTTAGTGGTGCCCCAGGGGTCCCAGGCCACTGCTCCGACGCCGGCAGGTAATGTAAATTTTTTTTTTAATGTTTTTCTAATGTTTTTTTCTATTGGTGCACCGATTTAAAACACGAGTGATACTACTAATATAGGTTTATTTGGAAAAAAAATTTAGTGTCACCCCTACGAAAATGTTTTGCGTCCGCCACTAATAGAAGATGTTTATAAATAATTTTTTATATACATAAAACAATTTTTTTGGGGTGCTGTAGTACCCCTAATGCCCCATGTGGCTTCGCCAGTTAGAAGCTAACTGAATTGGAAGCTCTGACTGAGTTAACTTAGGACTGAAACTTGTTGTTTGATTTTGTATTTGACTGACTAAGCAGAATTACTATATTACCCTCAAACAAAATTTTTTAGAATAATTACTAGACACATCAATGAACTCAAACATCAAGAAACTTGCAAAAAAAATACAATCTTTTTATACTAATCTCACTACAATATATCCATGTTTAACTACGATATCTAGTTGATATACATACTCAAATCATCATCGTATCAACAACTAATATGTTGACCCATGATCAAATGCGAGATCAAATGCAAGCACCTTCGGGCATCTACAAATTATCTTCAAGAAAACCCACGTCCTAGGTTAGTATCAATATCAAAGAGCCCCTAAGTCATTCAGAAACATGCCCCTTTATTGTATTTAACATAGGTCTACGGAAAAAAAAGTTGACTGGGACTCTAACTCGGGTTTCCTCTTAAAGCAGACAAACATTTTACCACTAAGCCGTAAAAGCCAAATACACTTTGAAATTGTCAACTATTGAGTTTATACATTCCGATTTGTTATCATTATCTCTATTATTGTTGTTTTTGTTGTTGTTGTTATTATTTTTATTATTATTATTATTATTATTATTATTATTATTATTAAAACTACCCATTTTTCGAGTATTACCACATAGTTTTTTCGATTCAATTTACATTTACGTTTACGTGTATGTATGTTTATTTGTCTAATTATTATTGTACGCGAATATATATATATATATATATATATATATATATATATATATGTATGTATATGTATATGTATATGTATATGTATATGTATATGTGTATGTGTATGTATATATGTTTATGTTTAAGTGTATGTATGTATATGTGTCTAGGTATGTGTATGTATGTGTGTGAATTTGTATGTGTATATTAATTTGTATATGTGAAAATGTATGTGTATGTATGTATGTATATCAACATGTATGTGTATATGTATATGTATATCTATGTGAATATGTGCATACCAATGTAGTTGTAGGTTGACGATGGCAGCTGATGATGGTGGTATGTATGTGTGTGTGTGCATGAAAGTATGAAATGTGTGTGTGTTTATGTGTATGTATATGTGTGTATGTACAATCATAAACATATACATACACATACATACACATATATAAACATGCACATATACATACATATACAAATACATATATACATACATACACATATACATGCATACACATATACATACATGCACATACACAAAGACACATACACGTATATATATATATATATATATATATATATATATATATATATACATAGACATACATACATATACAAATACATATCGTCCAATCCCTATTTGTCCCTCTCCTCGGACGAAAACCACATCCCCTCTCATAGGGATTTGGTGATTTTCGTATAATCCCTAACTTGGATTAAGTCCTTACTGCATTTGATGATGTGGATCTAATTCCATTAGAGGGGGTGCTCTTTTGGATCCTTCTCCCTATTCACATACATATACATATACACATATACATACAGATACAATAGGGATGTTTGTGATGATATCTTTTTCTTTCTAAAATTCGACGTGGTAGTTGCTCTTCCCCTTACATACATACATACATACATACATACATACATAGATCGATACATACATACATACATTATAACGCCCGCGTTTCTGGGCTAAGCATTAATTTTGTTGAGTCTAGGTTAACCTTTGTAACTCATTTTGAAATAATATGAATGTATTATTTAAGTATTATGTGTTTTATGCTTAATTGTGTGGCTTAAATGAATTAAGAATAAAAATAAGCGTAAAAATAAAATGTTTGATAAAACCAATATCGATACATGAAGACGTGGTGGTCGTGACAAGGATTCCGAATATATAAAGAATACCGAGATCCGAGTTATAACGAAGAAGTTATGATCTGTCGAAGTTTCGCGACAAAACCGGTACGACACTACGCGACGTAAATAGTGAATTTACGTTAGAGCGATATTTAGCCTTAGTGATCCTAACGAAAGTCGTAAAACACATTAAACCTAGAGCATGCATAAGAAGAACGTCTAAATCTGACTTCGTATGAGGAAGTTATGATTTTTCGAAGTTTCGACTTAGTGGTATGCAGCCCAAAGTTTGAATAGGAGATCGAGTGATTTTTAGCTGAAACAATCTAAACGAGAATCGAAGATCTCATTGATAGTAGTCGAATGGTAAAAAGACAGACGAAAACGGACGTCAGATGAAGGAGTTATGAATTTCTAACGGAGTTTTCCTGTCCCGGTCTACTAAAAATAATATAATAAAAATAAATTCGAAATTAGCCGACGGAGTCTAAACGAGAGTTGTAGAGCATAATCTCACCTACTCATGGATATAAAGAACGTCGAAAACGGAGCTCGTATGCGAAAGATATGAATTTCTGAAGTTCGAAGCACAATTTTCGAGGCTGTGTCAGAGCTCACGACGTTAGCAGAGACTGGAGACCCTCCAAAGCAAGTAGAAGAGCAACTAACGCAGTGACGACTAAGCTCACAACGTGAGCACTTGAATCTCACGACTTGAGATTGGAAAATCAGCCCTATAAATAGAAATCGAGGGTTAGCCGAATTTGGTTGCTCCATCTCTTCTCTCTCACTCCCGATACCCTATATAGCTATCCTGAAGTACCCCCGAAGCCCCAGTATCATCCCGACGCCCGAAGCAAGTCCCGAAGCTCCGAAGATCCCAAGAAGAAAAGAGTTTCAGAGCCGAAGCTCTGCCCACGAGAAGTCCGGTTTTTGTGAAGCATCTCGGTTTCACCGAATAATACTACACTTAGAGCCGTAGTGCTATCTGCGCATTGTTTTATCATGTGAGTGCATAGTCCCTTTCACATACATGATTTTAATACAAGTATTGGTGAATGTATTAGATATATGATATGAGTAAGTGTGTAGTTGCTTTCTGATAATACACATATATGAATGATACTCTATGAAATACATGCTAAGTGATTATATACTATTTGTTATGTGGTATTAGTATTGAATGAATATGTTATACATGTTTTAAGCTGTATATCAACAAGTATATTTTATCTACAAATATGTTGGGTAGAACATGGGTAGATAATGATGTGTGATGAAATAAAAGTGATGAGAGGCCTCGATGTGATTGTGATCTAGTCGTCCAGCAGAATATGGATGACGACCACTAACTTTTCTAGACAGTTTAGTGGAACGCTGGCAGGCTCATAACCAGTAGGTGTACTGAACCTGGGTGTTCATTTGCTGTATTCTATCCCCTCATAGTTGCCTTAGGACATTCATTACTGAGGAAACCCCTCTACAGTAGTGTCCATCCCGATGAAAATCCTAGATTAGGTCCCTTGTTATAGTTGTTGTCATAGGGACGTAAAGTGAGGATAATGGGAATGTGTAATCGGGTTATTGTTTGTTGGTGAAATTAAATATAACTATTTATTGTGGGTTGAAAACCCTATATGCTCACCAGGCTCCCAAGCCTGACCCACTCAGTGTCTTTGTATTACAGGTAGTGGCGCGAGAGTATAAGTTGGAGAACTTGTGAAGATGTTTTTGTTTCTAGACCAGTAGTTGTATATAACTGTGTAAGGTCTATGTTTTATAGCTTATGCTTTTGTATTTGTATCGGAACATGACATCCCGACTTTTGATATATAATGAAAATACATTTATTTAAAGAAATGCTTGGATAAACCTTATTTTATCATGTATTGTTTTGGGGACAAATTCCGCAACTCTTTTAAATCAATGGATTTACTCTGAAATTATTTTAAAAGCATAAATGAAACCGGTCTTTTCTGGCTGTGAATTTGGGGATGTCACATACATACATACATACATACATACATACATACATACACATTCAAATACATTTACATATATGCACAAACATATATATATATATATATATATATATATATATATATATATATATATGTACACATTCATATACATACACCAATTCATATACGCATATACATACACAAACACACACACACATACATAGATAAATATATATATATATATATATACACACACACACACATATATATACATATATACTCACATACATACACATATACATGATGGGTTATATAGGTAACAAAAATCATATTTTTGGATGAAAAACTAAAACTCTAAGTTCAATTATATCCTAAAAGATCTATGTTCTCACTATGATATGCAAACAACAATTTTAATTTAAGAACCCCACAGTACATTTCTATTTACGATTTAGGAGAAGGCATAATAGAAAACATACCTTTTAGTTTATTATTGTAAATAAACTAGTAATCCTTCTTTATAGAACTTAAGGAAGCCAACACCAGAAATCTCGTGCCTCTTATGGCTCACACCCAAACGCTATCAATTTGAGGCTATTGAAGAGAAAAAGGAGTAGAAGGTATGATTTTCGGTTCTAAGGATCTCTTAGAAGAGTCAATCTTGAAAATCATATGTCTTGGGGTATTTATAGGGCTTAAGGAAGTGTATAAAAGGCAGGTTTCCTGTTGGATAATTGTAACCATTTTCTTTCCCCCAAGCAATCCTAAGCTTCCTAGAACCCATAGAAAAGCTCCCTTGACCCCTCTAGAACCGTCCCTTCTCCTAGGGAGGTTATAGAATCAGTCAATGTTCAACTTTTAGACATTAACACTTTTGGTTCTTTTACTTTTAATTAATCTACTTAATCCCAAAACTAATTCGTATTTTTTTCTGATTAATTCTTAAATAAATAATATAATTTGAAATTAATATGTTTTTTCCAAAAAATATTAACAGATTACTTATTTTGATTTCTAATTAATTTATTAATCATGTAATCAATTAATAAATAAGTCTATCTCTCAAAATAGTATTTCAGTCTCTTACTAGGTTTGAGGGAAACCCAATAAAACTTTGCAAATAATTTAAGTTTATAATAATTTAGTTAATGGCTAAGACACTTAATCCAACAGTCTCCCAATTGGATAAGTCTATAACTAAATTACAACTTCCAAATTAAACAACAAAGTGTGTTTTCCAAAGCAACTGTCGAACTTTGATCTAATCAGACATTGGTCGTATGATAAGTGATCAAATATTTCTACATTCTACTAGATATCGTATAGACGTGATACATGAATTAAAATCAATCTCATTGTCCAAAATATTGTTTCCCGATTTCTCATTTTTGATGATGACATAAGACTTCTAATTAAACACATTAATTTAGTCATGCTAGGCCCTACACTACAAGTCAACTCCAAATCACCGAGGTGACCGAAGATATCGCTTTTCTTGTTAGGGAAAAAGGAACGGATAAACTTTGATATATATGCTTGTATTCTTTACCCATGAAATTATACATGACACTACATATTATAACATCAAGTAACTAATGCATTTCTGCAACACCGTTTGTGCAAATCATATATATACACACACACACACACACACACATATATATATATATATATATATATAAATATATATATATATATATATATATATATATATAGATGTTTTAAGAATATAGGATATTATCATCTCAAAATTACTCGTGATATAATCCATAAAGTAATTCTCTAAGCGTGACTTTATCCAATACTTAAATCTCCATTTCTAAGTACTCATGAATCTTGTTGCAATACAATTGCTATGTCTAACTCCCTTAGACAATCTACAATCCAACTCATGACAATGTTAATTCACTACTTACTTCCCAAAGTATGAGTGACTATGGAGTTTGAATAATTAAATTATTCATGAAGTAAAACATGCAAAACGAAACACAAGAATAAACAATTGACAAAGACAGTAAACAAACTCATAAATAATCTCTATTATTTAGTCACCAAAAATCAATTACATTTATTTTGTTACAAGTTTCAAACTACTCATCTAACTACTAAAACTAATATCATTTCTCAAACCAATGTTTCTAGCATGCTCATTATGCTTGACCCTACTCAAAGCCTTCATCAAAGGATCTATAGGATTCTCTTCTGATGATACCCTCTTCACAATGAGGTGACCTTCTTCTACTCTATATATGATATAATGATACTTTCTATCGATATGTCTTGACTTTCCATGGTCTCTCGGTTCGTTAGTCAACACAACCACACCTTCATTATCGCAGAATAGTTCCATTGGCTCCTGAATGGTTGGAATTACTCCAAGATGTCCGATAATTTTTTTTCAACCAACTCATTTCCTTTAATGCTTCACTTGCTGCTATGTACTTTGATTCGCAAGTAGAATCAGCCACCGTATCTTGCTTTGAACTTTTCCAAGTAACTGCTCCATCATTTAATGTGAAAAACCATTCAGATTGAGAATGAAAGTTATCTCTATCTTTTTGAAATCTAGCGTCACTATACCTGATCACTCTCAACGTATCACTTCCTCCAAAGACTAGAATCATATCCTTTGTTCTTTACAGATACTTGAGAATGCTCTTTACTGCTGTCCAATGAGCTCTGTCAGGATTTCGTTGACAGAGACTGACCATGCTTAAAGCAAAAGACATATCAGGGCGAGTACATGTCATAACGTACATGATCAATCCAAAGCATATGGAACTCGACTCATGTCAAGTATCTCTTCATCTGTATTAGGTATTTGAGTCTTACTCAATTTGGCATTGCTATGAATAGGTAGCTCTCCATTCTTGGAGTTTTCCATAGTAAATTGTTTTAGTACATTTTCCAAGTATGTACTTTGACTAAGTCCAATTAGTCTTTTCTTTATATCTTGCAAATTCTTATCCCGAGAATATAGGCAGCCTCTCCTACATCCTTAATAGTGAAACACTTTCCAAGCCAAGATTTTACTACTTGCAAGGTTGGAACGTCATTTCCTTTAAGTAATATATCATCAACATACAATACTATAAAAGTTACTATACTCCCACTAGCCTTGAATATACATGACTCATCCTCACTTTTAAAGAAACCAAACTCTTTGACTTTCTCATGGAAGCAATGATTCCAACTACGAGATGATTATTTCAATCCATAAATGGATTTCTCAAGCTTACACACTCTATTGGGAAACTTTTTATGAACAAAACCCTCTGGCTGACTCATTTAAACATCTTCAGCCAACTTCCCATTATGGAAACTGGTTTTGACATCCATATGCCAAATTTCATAATCATGAAAGGCAGCTATGGCGAGCATTATCCTAACAGATTTTATCTTGGCCACTGGTGAGAAGGTCTCATCATAGTCAATACTTAGGGTTTGAGTAAAACCCTTCGCAACCAGTCGTGCCTTGAAAGTGTGCACATTTCCATCCATGTTGGTCTTCTTCTTGAAGATCCATTTGTAGCCAACTGTCTTTCGACCATGTTGTTGATCAACCAAATTCCAAACTTGATTGTCATACATGGACTTGATCTTGTTGTCCATTGCCTTTTTCCACTTTGAAGCCTCAGGGCCTTCCATCGCTTCCTTGTAGTTATTAGACTCGTCCAAATTTACCAGTGTTTGACCACTGATAAACATATCACCATCTGACGTTATACGGAAACCATAGAACGTCGGTGGATGCTAAATGTACTATAATGACAAAGAGGTAACGAATGGTCAACTGACTCAACTGCAATTTATTCTTCTGTTTGAGTGCTAGTGACTTCAAAGGTTCTTTCATTGACTGACTCTTGAATCTATTCAAGGTCAATTGTGCTCCCACTATCCTCTTTACATATGAGCTCTCTCTCTCTCTCTCTCTCTCTCTCTCTCTCTCTCTCTCGCTCTCTCGCTCTCTCTCTCTCCCTCTCTTGAAAGGAATTCTCTTAGTGCTACGAAGACCATGTTTTCACTAGGTCTGTAGAAAAAGTGTCCAAAAGACTTTTGTGGGTAGCCAATGAAAATACACTTCTCACTTCTGGCTTCTAGCTGGTTATGTGTCTCCCATCTAAGGAAAGCATAACAACCCCATACTTTGATATGTGCTAAGAAGGGAACCTTACTTGTCCACATATGGTGAGGTGTTCTAGGAACCTTCTAATGGGGAAAAGATTGAGAATACGGGCGAATGTCTCTAAGGAATACCCCCAAAAGGAGATGGGAAGAGTGGATCGAATCATCATGGAACGAACCATATCCAAAAAGATCCGATTGCACCTCTCAGGCACACCATTAAGTTGTGGTATCCTTGGAGGAGTCAATTGTGAAACTATTCCACATTCCTTGAGGTAGTCGTGGAACCCAATACTAAGATACTCTCCTCCTCTAATGGATTGGGGCATCTCTATCTTCCTGTCTAATTGATTCTTGACTTCATGTTTAAACTCTTTGAAATTTTCAAAGGTTTCTGATTTATGTTTGATCAAATAGATGTAGCCATATTGTAAGGGTCGAAACGTTAATAGTGAGGAGTCGAATTGGCCAGAGTCTATAAGGAGTCGAAATCCAAATATTTTCAACTCTCTATCTATTTTAAAAGGCATTCCTTAAACGTTTAGTCCTTGTAATTTTTTGTATGTCTGTTTGTATCTTGTATATAGGATATGTACTAGAGTAGAGTAATAACTTTTGAGCGCCATTCTATTATTTGTACTCTCAAACTCCTGTACTCATTCATACTTTAATACGAGCCAACCAAATTATATTTAGATCTTGTGTTCTTAACAGTTTTCTTAGTATCATTTATGTTCGTAATCAATTCTAACCCACTACACATATCCATTATAATCATCTGTAAATGTTAAATAAAATCGATTAACATCTTTAGTGGTGGATCTGAAGGGTCCACACACATCTGTGTATATGAGGTCCAATAATCATTCACCTATTTCACATGATCCAGTGAAAGGTGATTTTGTCATCTTACCCAAAAGACAAGATTCACATTCATCATCTAGCCTTAGGTCAAATGATTCCAACACTCCATCCTTTTGGAGTTGGATGATGCGTTTCTTGTTAATGCGTCGAAAGCAACAATGCCACAAGCATGCCTTGTATAAACCATTAGACGAATCAATGTGAAATACACTATTGCCTAAGCTATCAACACAAGTCACTATTTCATACACACCATTGCAAGGTAAAGCTTCAAATATAAAAACACCATTTTTATAAACTAAAATTGAACCGGTCAAATCATTAAACGAGAAATGAAAACCTTATCTGAACAATGCATGAAACGAAATAACGTTTCACGTCATTTCTAATGAATAGCAACAATTAATCAAATCTAACATAACATCACTACTAAGCATAAGATGATAAGTTGCAATCTTGTTAACAGGAGAAGATCGCCTATTCCCCATGATCAGATTCATCCTTCCATGCTCCACCTCTTCAGTTTCTCTTAGTCCCTACAAATCAGAAAAAATGTGAAAACCACATCCTGGATCAAGGACCCAAAAACGAGTAGATGGTGAGTTATTAGTTTGAATAGTGTATATACTTGCTGGCGCTGGCTTCACCTTGCCTTCCTTGATGTCTTGTAGGTAGTTGGGTCAGCTCCTATTCCAATGGCCCTTATCATTGCCGTAGTAACCAGTGGCCTCTTTGGGGTCATTAATAGCTGGAATGTCTGAACTGGGCTTCGCCTTTGGGATATTTCTAGATGAACCAACATGAGCCTTGCCCTTCCAGTTAGCTTTGGGAGCAACCTTTTTTTTCTTCCCTTTGCGTTAGACCAATGTCGAGAACAGGAGCATTAATAGAAGGGGCTGGATTCTTTCCCATCATTCCCGACTCACCAATAGGAAGTTGTGGAGTTGGGCCAAAATGAACAGATAATAACAACTTGGTAAGAAGTTCAAGACTATTTCAATGGCCAACTCCTCATCGAACCGAACATTGATCCTATCGAGGCATTCGACGTATCTTTGCATTCTCTACACGTGGTTACACATAGACACTCCCTCTTTCATTTTGCAATCCATGAGAGCTTTGACTACTTCATATTTATCTTGACGATCTCTCTTGTGTACTTTTCCACAAGGTCATTGTTCATCTCATAGGGCCAATATTCTTCATACAACCTTTGCAATTTAGGGGCCATAGTAGCGACCATGATGCAAGCAAATTTTATTGCCTCGTCGTAGTGTTTCTTGTAAGAGGCTAGTTGTTCGGAATAGCAGTGGCCTCATCGATTTCAACAAGTTTTTCTTGAAGGACATATTCTTTGCCCTCAAATCGAATAGCCATCTTGATATTACGCATACATTCATTGTAATTGGTGTCATCAAAGGTCACCTTGGATACGATAGAGAGTAGGGATAAACCAGAGTGATGGGTAGATGATGAAGGAGCAAAAGCATCACCATGAGAAGACATCTATAGAATAAGAAATGTAGTTTTAGTTAGATGATAAAATAATCCTTAATATTTTAACCCATAATAAATAATTAAGGCTAGGACCAACCTATACAATTCACAATGTAAAAGAGGGATGTCGTAATCTAATTATAATTTTTATAAAGGTAGGTAAAAGCAATTTCCCAATTTCAATCGAAAAGAAATTCCTAGATCTTTTGAGATTCGTTGAATCTATCAATGACATGTTTAATCTCAGATTATGCTCTTGTATTTGTGACTTGGATTCCGAGGATCACAAACAAGATGTGAATAACCATACAAATATGCTTCACACTTTTGATGCCATTTATCATCTCCAATTGATGTTCCAGTTAACCATACACGCTCCATTAACAATGATAATTTTTGATATTTCGATTAATTCTTTTTATAGTCTCTAATAGTGTGTTGGTTAACCACACACACTCTACTAACAACATATAAAGCTTAGCATGCAATTTCATGGATTAGCACTTTTCACATTTTTCCTAAAGTATCTAAGAATGAGAATTTTTAAAAGTGGTTTAGTTACTTTAATATCATTATACTTTAAATGAAGTTAATGTCCAATCAGATCCTTTCTGCTGACGACCCACCACTAAACAAAGAAGCGGTGGGTGAGAGTGGACAGCCATTCAACTACCATTTTATAGGCAGTTTTCTTATAACCCCCTATAGTTCAGATTCGTGAAGGAGCCATACTAGCGATCCGAATGACTTAATCTTATACATATAGTAATTAACTTTTTAATGTTTTATATAAGGTGTATTTTAAAACATTTAAAAAACATACTATGTTTAATTACAAATTCGAAATTAATAAAAATCAATTCAATTTAAATTAAACCAATAAGGATTAATTAATTTATTTACTATAAAAATTGATCAAATAAGTTTTAACCCTAATCCAATATCCTATAATTTCGAGATTAGGGTTTGAGTTTTAGCAAATAGTTATTATCCAATTTAAAGGTATTTTAAACTAATAATTATCAAAACATGATGACCCTACCAAAACCCTAGCAATTGTGAAAATGAAGGAGGCTAGGGTTTCTAAAATCCCTTGACCAAATCAAAAACCATCAAAAGGGTTTTTGATCTTATTCAACTTTGTGCAAGATCATAGATAACAATCACTTTGATACCATTGATGGGCTTTATCGGTAACAAAAATCATATTTTTGGCGGAAAACCTAAAACCCTAAGTTCACATATACCCTAAAAGATCTATGTTCTCATCATGATATGCAAACAACAATTTGAATTTAAGAACCCTAAAGTCCATTGCTATTTTCGATTTAGGAGAAAGGATAATAGCGAACATACCTTCAACTTTATTATTGTAAATAAACTAGTAATCCTTCTTTGTAGAACTTCAACTTTATTTTCGGATATAAGGATCTCTTGGAAGAGTGAATTATGAAAATGATATGCCTTGGGGTATTTATAGGGCTTAAGGAGGTGTATAAAAGGCAAATTTCCTTTTGGATAACTCTAACCTTTTTCTTTCCCCCAAGCAATCCTAAACATCCTAGAACTCCTAGAAAAGCTCCCTTGACCCCTCTAGAACCATCTCCTCCCCTAGGGAGGTTCTAGAATCAGTCAATGTTCAACTTTTGGACATTAAAACTTTTAGTCCTTCTACATTTAATTAATCTAGTTAATCCCAAAATTAATTCATATTAATTTCTGATTAATTCTTAATTAAATAATATATATTCTAATTAATATTTTTTACAAAACTTTTTAATAAATTATTTATTTTGATTGCTAGTTAATTTATTAATATAATAAATTAATAAATCATCATTTCTCTCCAAAAAGTATTACAGTCAATTACTAGGTGTGGAGGTAATTCAAAATGACTTCATTAATAATTTAAGTTTATAATAATTTAGTTAATGGCTTGGACACCTAATCTAACAATACATACTTACACATACACATTTATATACATACATGGCCGACCTTAGAGGCAGGGCAAGTTGCGGTACCGACCTCGGGCGTCACATAAGCTTAGGGCCCCAAGGACAAAATTCCCATACATCCACAAATTTACATACACATACATATATATACACACATACTCCTAAATTCACACACACACACACATATATATATATATATATATACATATATATATGCGCACACACACACACACACTCGCATATACATACACATACGTACATGACAATTATATGTTTTTGTCGAGCATCTTTTTTTACTCACCCAAAACCACAACTACGAATCCGTGTTAGTTACTTCAATAATAATAATAATAATAATAATAATAATAATAATAATAATAATAATAATAATAATAATAATAATAATTTTATTAATAAAGTTATGATAGTAGTAATAATTGGAATTGTAAAATTAATAATAATAATGGAAAAATTTTGGAAAAATTATATTTAATCCCGCTTTCCCCAATTTTTTTTTGATTTAATCCCAAAATTGATAAATCCTGCGAGGTTTTGCTTTACATCCCGTAATCCCCAAAATTAGGTTCAGGTATCGATTCTCTCACGTCGCCTCTCATTCACGTCTACTCTCACGAAGCCACCCTCCCCCATCGCTACCCTTGTAAAGCCACCGAACATCGTCAATTACCAAAACCTACAACATTGCACCCCATTTACCATCATCATCACCGATTCAAAATCCCAACGGTCAACTTGGCTGCCATGCTCCGGATGTAACGTCCCATTTTCACAACACAAATTTTCATTTTTATTAAGGTAAAATTCTCAATTTATTAATCTATTATTTAAGAACAATAATTTATTCAAAATTACATTTATTAATGTCAGAGTATTATAGGAAACACTGAATCTTCAAAGTTACTGATGAGTATGTACAGTCCCGCGTTTGCCTTCCCACAATCAATGATGATAACTGAAACAATAAACAAATGGATAAGCATAAAGCTTAGTGAGTTCCCCCAAAACACCACCACATAAAAATAATAATAAACAACATGCATATAGAGTCTTTATCCTGAATGGAACGCCACACCGACCAACAAACTATCTGCAACGCTCACAGCACCTTCAACATGTCTAGAATGCGTCATTGCGCCTTCAGCCTATTTGGACTGTTCTTTGGGCCTTCGGCCTGACTGGTACGCCTTTCATGCATGTATTCTATCCGTGACGCCCTGAGTCTTTTGGCCTTCAGTCTACACTAATTCACCTCAACCCAAACCGCTCCTCCCGAGCCTCCGTGCCTACGGCTTACGGCCATCCCGCACCGGGTATCTTTCCTTACCGCAAAAAGAAGGACCACTTCATCCCAAAACAAACACCATATGTCAACATATAAAAAATCAGGATCAAGTAGGCACATAATACAGAAAAACAACAATCATACAACTCACTACTGCCTACTTTCCCTCTCACATCATACAACCCTAATACCAACTAACCTCCATAGAATTCGTAACCATAAGTAACAAGAGGTGAGATAGCCACCTGAAAAGATGGTCCTACTCTAGATCCACAACCAAACAATGAACAAGCAATATAGCCTAGACCAAGAGTCCTGCGGCTATCCTACATGACCATAGACAATCCTTAAGGGCACTCTATAGATGATAACCAACAACATATACATACAATCCTATAGTTTATTACAACAATGCAACATACTCAATACAAGGAGAAAGATCTAACAAATCACTACCTTATAGCAGAATACTCTATACCATAACAAAAATGTAATAAATCACTACAACATAGCAGCATACTCGATACCAAAACACAAATCTAACAGATCCCTAAGGTATTCCTCTAATACCAGATAACCAAAACTATTGGGCCGACATTGGTGCCTTCGACCCATAGGTACAGTGAGGTGCAACTCACCTCGATATGCATTTAGGTAAACACTGTAGCAATAAAGAAATCTACCAGCTTCAACTCACTTCCAATCACCTATAGGAATATACTTGAGTGAATACCCGATCACAGGTCATAGTCACTTGCAATACTGACCACTTCACATGAAATGACAATTAGGTTTTCACATAAATAACGATTAGGATTAAGTAGGAACACATAACCCATTAAGGACTTAATCACCTAAGGGTAGGACTGATTAATGTTTGACTTAGTCATTCTCGGGTATAATAATAATAATCTAATCAATAGCCCAAATATGCGCCCGATCATTGTCCAAAATAGGGCTCCCCAATTCTAGGGTTTCCTCATAAAATGATAACTAGGGTTAGTAGTCCACATGAAACCTCCTTATGGATTTAATTCATTAAGTCCAGTATTGCATTAAGTTAATCGTAGGGCATTATTAAATAATATTTAAAGTTTAATTAACAATTTTAAGGCGGCTCCCGACCAACTCCAAAACTAAGGTTTTCTTTAACATTACGGTTTTCTAAACCCTAATTAGGATTTCTAATTCAAACGCATGCCACTAGGTCTAATGTTAGATGTTTAGGTAATTTAATGTTTAATAACTCGGGCACCACCCAATGCCACCTTGGGTAATGGTGGTTGGAGGCGGTTAGTGGCAGCAACAACCCACACACGGGGGCGGCGGAAACAACCTCAGAAAGTATGGCATATCGGTCATCAAAGTACTCCATCATAGCGGTCTTGATAGACCCAACCAAGTCCGATATCTGCCCCCAGACAAAAGAAACAACTTCCTCACAAAAGATCTCCCTAACATGGACCTCAGTCAATCGTGGCCCATTCTGGCAACTAGCTCTGATCCCTAATCTTGAACCTCCAATAGTCGCCATACTAAAAATATATAAGGGAAATAGTAGACATCACAATATGATGCTCAACACACTAGGTCCTACTCTTATAAGTTCTTTAGCAACCTCAAAATTCTTCCTGAATCTCATACAAATCATGTGCTTTCAGTAGCACGAGACCATACTACCTTCCACACATATCCTTAGTTGATTCAGAATTCATTCCAAGGTGCTAAGTCACAGCACTAAGCCATTACTAGGTGTGCAAACACCCACTTCTCCTGCGAGCTACAACTAACTCCCTAGGCACTCTACCTAAGATTACCCTTTCTCCTGCACCAGCAGTTGCTTTTGTGCATGCTTGTTGTACACAACCTGAGATCAGATAAACTATAGAATAATCAACTCTGCCCAAAGTCAACAACCAAACAAGGAACAGGAAGAAAGTCCAAGTCGATCATTATAGGGATATCCAATGCGGCCATATACAACTAGTCAACATACACACAACAATCACAATAAACTAAGACACATTAGACAAGAAACTACATATATTATTAGGCATCACAAAAATCAGGCATTTCTATCAAACAGTTTCTAAAAGAACCTTATCCAAAAGCATGCTTTACTAACAATTCATATATATAAGCAAAATCGAAACTCAACAAACACAACAAGTATGGGTATTTTGGGAACCAATCTCCTGTTCAAGCTGTAGCTGATTGTACACACCACATCTTCCTGAAAAATCAAATTTAGGTCAAGGTCCACATTTCTGATCCCAAGCCAACAATCAAACAAGAACATGACAAGAGACCAACACATGTCCTTAACCCAACCCTTTTATTATAATTTATTTTTCAAAAACATTTTGCAAAAACTCTCGAATCTTAGTTTGAGACTGGATTCACACAAGTGTTCCTCCAATTCACCCAAACCAAGACTCTAATACCATCTTGTAACGTCCCATTTTCACAACAAAATTTTTCAATTTTATTAAGGTAAAATTCCTAATTTATTAATCCATTATTTATGAAAACCCATTTATTCAAAACTACATTTGTTAATATCAGAATATTATAGGAAACACAGAATATTCAAAGTTACTGATGAGTGCGTACAGTCCCGCCTTTGCCTTCCCGCAATCACTGATGATACCTGAAACAATAAACAACTACATAAGCATAAAGCTTAGCGAGTTTCCCCCAAAATACCACCACATAAGCATAATAACAAACAATATGCATACTAAGCCTTCAACCTGACTGGAACGCCGCACCGACCTACAGATTATCTGGAATGACCACAGAACCTTCAACATGACTGGAACGCCTCATTGGGCCTTCAACCTATCTGGACCGTTCTATGGGCCTTTGGTGTAACTGCTATGTCTCTTAGGTCTGCAGTGTATCCGGGACACGCTGATTCTTTTGGCCTTCAGTCTATATTGGTCGGCCTCAATGCAAACTGCTCCTCCTGAGCCTCCGTGCCTACACCTTACAGCCAGCCCACACCATGTATTTTTCCCTACCGTACAAAGCAGGACCGCCTCAACCCAAACCAAACACAATATGTCGACATATAAACCATCAGGATCAAGTAGGCTCATAATACATGAAAACAAGAATCATAAAAGTCACTATAGCCTACTGGTCCTCTCACAACATACAACCCTGATACCAGCTAACCTCCATAGAATGCGTAACCATAAGTAACCAGAGTTGACATAGCCACCCGAACAGATGGTCCTACTTTAGAGACATAACCAAACAAGGAACAAGCAATATAGCCTAGACCAAGAGTTCTTAGGCTAACCTACATGACCACAGAAAATCCCTAAGGGAACTCCATAGATGATAACTAGAAAGCAAATATACATCCAGTCCTATATATTTTTACAGCAAAGCAACATACTCAATACCAGGAGACATATCTAACAGATCACTACAACATAGCAGGATACTCAATACCAGAACACAGATTTAACTGATCACTATACCATAGCAGCATACTCGATACCAAATCACAAATCAAACACTTCCCTAAGGCATCCCTCTACTACCACATAACCAAAACTAGTAGGCCGACATTGGTGCCTTCAACCCACAGGTACAGTGAGGCGAAACTCACCTCGATATGCGTGTAGGTAACCACTGTAGAAATGAAGAACTCTACCAGCTTCAACTCACTTCCAATCACTTACAGGAAGATACTTGAGTCAATACCCGATCACAAGTCATAGTCACTTGCAACAGTGACCGTTTCTCAGGAAATGAGGATTAGGGTTTCACATAAAATGACGATTAGGGTTAAGTAAGAACACTTAACCCATTAAGTACTTAATCACCTAAGGGTAGGACTGACTAATGTTTTACTTAGTCATTCACGGGTATAATAATAATAATCCAATCAATAGCCCAAATACGCGCTCGATCATTGTCGAAATAGAGCTCCCCGATTCTAGGGTTTAAACATAAAATGATAACTAAGGTTAGTGTTCCACACTAAACCCCCTTAAGGACTTAATTCATTAAGTCCAATATTGCGTTAAGTTAATTGTAGGGCATTATTAAGTATTATTTAAAGTTTAATTAACGGTTTTAAGACGGGTCCCGACCAACTTCAAAGCTAAGGTTTTCTTTGATATTAGAGTTTTCTAAACCCTAATTACGGTTTCTAATCCAAACGCGTGTCACTCGGTCTAATGTTAGATGCTTAGGTAATTTAATGTTTAAGAAGTCGGGCACTACCCAATGCCACCTTGGGGAATGGTTTCAAGTGATAATTCCAATAATCCAAGAACACATAACGTTCCTACATCATTCATACACACACTAGCATAAAATAGAAAACCAAAATGTCCAATACAAACCACCAAGATGGTGGCAGACGGCCGCAAGAGGTCGTAGCCACCACCTCACGGTGGTGGTGGAGGTTTTCCGGCCAAGCAACACATACACACACACACACTGACGTATACTTAAGCACATACACCCACATGCAAAATTACACACAACACATCCACCCATTCACGGTGGCATGAGACTGCCGGAAGACTGTTAGGGATGGGACAGCCGCTGGAGTGGCGGCATCGACGGGTGCGAAGTAGCAACGACAAAAACAAAGAGGGAGGAAGGGAAGCAGGTTGTGCCATTACCGGAGGGAAACAACAATGACCTTAGCCACGCTCTTCTGACTAAAATAAAATAAAATATAAAATACATCTCGGGGTATTATGGCTTATTATTTATTTATTTAGTTATTTTATTTTATTTACTTTATTTTAAACGAAATGTTACACCGGAATCGGCCACTGAATTGTTGTTGCCATGCTCGACTTTCGTTATCCGGGTCTATTCCTCTTCATTGGTTTACTTTTGTTGTGGATTTACTATTTATGTCTATTTATTTTGTTACAGGTTGAAGAGGGTAAATATGCCCCCATCTCTTACTCGCACAGCTCCATCGACGCCACAAAACCTCTGCCCCCGCCGCACAACCTTCCTTTGACCGCCACTTCTCCATGTATGCAATATATTCTATTTCTCTTTCTATCTATGGATTTTTGCTCATAATACTTATGTTTGATTTGTTTCAGTCGCCCTTGAATTCATCACATTTGAGTTGTCTTCGACCTTGTGGAAGGTACGTATTCCCTTTTTCAATTTCATTACAATTGTTTCTTTTTGATTTTAGGGCTTGAGCTTGAAAAGTATGAACAATAATATAAAATTTAGTATGATGGAACTGATTAATATATGTGTTTATATGTTTTGATGTTAGTATTTCTCATATTTTAGTGCCATGTAAGTTGTGATATGCATTAGGGTTGAATAGATTAGTTTTTACAATTATTAGAACATGTTTCACATGGAATTACATAAAGAAATACTAGCAAGGTACTTAGTTAGTTGTATGTTGTAGCATCTTACTTCTATTTCTTTTTATGACAACATGGTAATTTTAGTTTTTTTCTCATTATAGGAATGTAATTTGAAAAACGTAAGAAATAACATTATGCTTCTAAATGAAAGTTTTTTATTTTTGTTAAATTGCAGGAAATAACAACACACTCTCTCTTTTTTACCAATATGGGCAACGTGTTTTGATTTTTGTAATCCTATAATGGATTGAAAGTCACATACATTGTTGTTATTTAAAAATAGACTACATTTATTAATTATATATGTTTTACTTAGCATTTTTCCAGGTGTGGGAGTTGTGGGCACAAGTTCAAAGGCATTGTAAGTAGAAATGCAACGAAGACAAAAACAACTTGAAAAATAATTTGCGGCTTGTATGTGAGAAATCATTAACCATCCGGTAATCCATCAAATGATTCTCAGTTTTTATGTTTTAAACACTTAGTAATATATTTGACACTTTGAATGTATAGATCATGTTATTAGTAAAGTTTATTTTTGGAAAGTAATGTTTTTTGTAATGTGTTAAACACTTAATAATATATTTGACATTTTGTAGTTTAATTTAGTGAACTTTTATTCAGTTTTGGTTAGAATTAACTGATTTTTTTTAAAAAAATTACTCTTTTTTTTAAACAATAAAAAAAGAGAGATTTTAGTGACCGAATATCTACCGAAAATCCTCGGTAATGTCAGCCGTCGGAAATCCGTAGGTGATAAAGTCAATGTAATTCAAAGTGAGTCCCGTAAGTAATCCGTAACTATTTATTTATGTAACAATTCCATCAATAATTTATTGATGGAAATATTTACCCACGAGCGTTTATGTTAAGGCCCATTTTGCGTTGCAATTCGGTAGGTATCTCCCTATACCTAAGGAATACCTATGGATTGTGCCTTTAGGTATTATAGTAGTGAGAAAAATGAATTTTCTAGTAGTGAGAAAAATGAATACAAACGTATGATTTTACAAGCCATTGTCAGTTTGTTGCTCAAGGGAAAACCAAATCCACCATAACAAGATTCTTGACGTTTTACGGCCAGCGCCCATCAGCATCACAACAAGATATGCATGTGTGGTGTGTGCATAACTTGAATTGATTTTTTATATTTTGCGGGAACATATATTTAAAAAAAATGTTATTATTTTTTTTTTTTGTTGTTTGTGTAATAGCTAGATGGTTGGACATCATGGATCGGCGGCTGCGCGAGGGACAAGTTTTCTTAGTTTATCAACTTGACGAGGCAATTCTAGATTGTCCATGAGTTTTGTGACATTTATGACAGTTTGAATTTTGAAACCTCAAACAAGTTTATATTGATGAACATTAATTTCAGTGCAGCGAAGTAGACATATTTCTAGGGAATGTACAGAAACCACACATCTGCTCATTTTGTTTTTTCCTAGTGAAAATGATAAGTTATATAGATTTCGATCTCATACAGCGACTTCAATGATGTGATTCGGGACACTTGTGTGAGCATGTGGTTCAACAGCTACGTGACCAACATCATTTTCTTTTTCTTTGAGTTTGGCAACCACCGGAAGAATATCAGAACACATTACAGCACTCCGCTTTACCACATCTATCGTTTTGTGATCTTTTATTTCCTGCTCCACCATTTCACTGATAGGATAAGTTTTCTCTTCAAAATCATATACTTTTTCGTTGGTAATGAGCGTCTTATTCTTGTATGCAAAGTACAATGTCATTTGAATAATACCGAAGGTGAATCCAAGTACGTTTGGAATCTGTATATAGAACAAGTCATTCTCAAAATCGTTAGAGTCGGAGTAATATTTGTTAAAACGAGTTATCAGGATGAATTAGATTTTTCCATACCGCAATATTGAAGTCACCTAGAAGAAGACCATAAAAGAACCACATTACGGCACTAACCGTAAGTGCTACTGATAATAGAATAGGCATGTACTCTACACTTTTTGTTTTAATCACTTCTCGCTGAAAAATAATGTGAAGAAATATTAAAACATAGCATACATATACTAAAGAATATATGTAAGTGTAAAGTGCTAATATTTTTTCTAGTGTCATAAAGTGTGTGGTATTTATGCAAGCATATATATACTTACGAGAACTCCCAATGGTGCTACAAAAACACATAAAGAAAACACAAGGCAAATCCATCCAACTATCACCCCACGGTTAACTCCGCTTACAAGGAACTGGGTTGAGAAAACAATCAATCCGAATCCAACTATGACTAGCAATATGATTAGCTTCAAACTTTCCATCTGCAAAAAACAAGTTTAAATGTGTTTAATCTTCTTTGATGATAACTATATATGATCTTTTGTAAAATTTCATAGTAAATTAAGTAAAGATTAACAAGTACCCGAGCCTTCTTTGGTGCGTAGAAGAGAAAAAAGCATATGTACAATGTCTCGATGATACACCCAACTGAGTTAATCGTGATGAGAAGCATGACATTGGTCTTGAGAAATGCGTAATATATCCAAAGCATCGCACTGAATAAGCCCACTACATAAGGCGCTGATTGATACCCTTCTGTCGATTTCTTTTTGTAAATTTTATAAAATGTCGGTCTGCATTTTCATTAAATTTTCTTGATCAGAGTTAGCAAATAACCTAGCTAAGCTACCACCTACCAAGCCGCTAAACTAATAAGTGAGAACGTAACAAGACTTACATGGGTGCGAGAAATACCATAAACGAGACAATATTTCCTGCAAGTTTGAGAAAGCAATATGTTAGCAACATAATCATGCATAAGGAAAGGAGAGTGGAACACAAAGTGAAGGCAACAAGTGGCATGTATATACCAAGAAGGCCAAAAGCAAGAGTGAGATGAACCATGTTGATCCTAGCCATTTTCCTTTATATATTGGTTAGTCAGGAGTAGCTCTTCTTCCTAAAGTAAGTGCGGTTTAACAAATATGCTACCTTTCACTCTATATGTGTGTTGTTAGTCGTGATGAATTGTGCATAAGATATGGTAAAGTGACCCCTATATATAGTAAGATAGAGTTGAGGCTGCTGACGATCATTATCATTAACATAGCATCTAACTTGATTTATCATCCATCAAATTTTATAATCTAAAGAAAATTCAGGATTATATTGACACATGATTGTTTACAGGTTTTTAATTAATACAGCACTCATTTTCCTTTGTACGTTTCTTCTTTTATTTATTTATTTATTTTATTTATTTGTTTTTTTGTCGTAGTAACTTTTTCTAAAACATATATATTATTTTCCATTTTTTTCGAATGAGACAATGATACATATAGTTTTTCCCTTCATATTTCAGATTCCATAGTGTTAATAACTGCATGTCGATCGAAAACCATTTTGGAAAGAAAACATTGCTTACCTTTGTTGCTTTACAAACTTCAAACGTGTCACTTTCATGATCACTTAAAGAAATAAATATAACAGTTACACGTTTACCTTTAGTAGACTTGGATGGTTTTAATTCTTAAAATCTAACATCGTCTAGTTTCCCAACTTAGCTGCTTTTGTAGGATTATAATGCATCTAATCAATCCCACAATACCTTACTTGTTTCCATTAAATAAAAAAAAAATCCCACAATCGATCCCTCACTTTGAGGGCACCCAGCTACTTGCTAGTATATATGTAACCACCCATCCAATTCGTCGGTTATATATAAAATGCATGCATCTCATTTATTTCCAAATAGGTTTACAGTACATTATAAAATTAGATGAACTCTATAAAATTAAATGGATTGTCACATCATCCATTAAACATCTATAAAATAACACCAATAACTCATTAAACATCTATTTAATCATAATCACCACTTTATTCAATCTCCTGAAATATTCAATGATTATTCAATTTACTCTCTGTTCAACACCTATTTAATCCTAGTCATCACCCGATTTAACCTTTATATTATTTGAATTGTGGGTGCTCTAACGCTCGATGCAACATAAACCACATTTTTTGCTCTTCCACGTCATTCTTACCATAAAAGTGTCATTTCGTTGCCACACGTTAGGTTTGGCGCCACACTTTTTTTAAGAACTTTATTTAAATAAAAGCATGAAATTTCATAAATTCAAAAAAAAAGTACATACTAAAATTAAAATAATTTTAAAAATGAAAAACACAAAAAACTTTAAAAAAATCACAAATAAAATAACTAAAACATACTACTTGAACTAAAATAACTTGAATAAATGAATACACAAAAAACATTAAAAAAAAATCACAAATAAAATAACTAAAACGTATTACATGAAGTGTTCATCCGGGAACTCGTCTTCCTAGTCATCCGAGGGATCCAAATTGAGATTAATGTGTTGAATCCCATAAATGTGTTCCACCAAGTCCATGCGAAGATTATGAATGTTTCAGTGCTACATATATATGTTCTCTTATCCGTGTACTCATCCCCACAAATTTCTGTTGGTTGTGTTTCGGGGATGGTTTCATGCTCGACAAACGCACATAACGCTCTTCCTTTATCTTCAATAATCATATTATGCAATATGATACATGCATATATAACTTCTTGAAGTTTTCATTCACCAAAAAGAGTGCTAGTTTTTTTCAGTATGTACCAATGCTTGTTAAGAGATCCAAAAGCCCGCTAGACATCCTTCTTAGCTCATCCGTAAGCTCTTTTGAATTTTTTCCATCTAGAATCATGTAGATAGGAAAATGATTTAACAAACAAAGCATACTCAGGATAAATCTCATTAACAAGATAATAACCATACTTACATGGCGTTTCATACACTTGAAAAGAAGAATCTTGTTCAGAACCGTCATATTTGTTGTTAAATATAGGTGAATTGAAATTCTTCAGAAAACGAATATGACGACATTTCCTAGTGACTTTGAGATAAAAAGAAATAGAAAGATATACGAAATGGATTTAGGTTTTGAGAAATAAGGGTAATTAAGTTTTATTTATAAGCACACACACACACACACACACACACACACACACACACACACATATATATATATATATATATATATATATATATATATATATATATATATATATATATATATATATATATATATATCAGTGTTGCAGAAATCGGCTGTGGCGGCCGATTAATCGGTGATTAATCGTTTGGCGGTCTCGAACCGATTACGATTAAGGTGTTCGGCGGAAATTGGTCAAAATCGGTCAAACTCGGGCTTGGCGGTCCTCGGCGGTCATAGGCGGGAAATATTTAAAAAATTAAAAAAAAAATCAAATATTACACCAAAATTTTAAAATTTGAAATTTTTATGTTTTCAAATTTAGAATATTATACTAAAACTTTTAAATTTTCATAATTTTAAAATTGAGAATTTCCAAATACTTAATTTTTTAGGAAATGTTAATTTTTTAAATAATTTTATTAATAATTTAGGGTCCCTGATTAATCTCCGCCAAGTCTGATTAATCGCTTATCGCCAGTCATCCGTCGAGCTACCGTCGAACGATTTTTACAACCTTGATATATATATATATATATATATATATATATATATATATATATATATATATATATGACTGTTCAAGCATAGGGAGAATGAGAAAGAGAACAAATGGAGAGAAAGAGAGAGAGAGAGCATTTTACCGTGTGCGCCCAAATTGCACGGTGGGGAAGTGTTCCTCTGTATCACCATGGCAAAAGTACGGTAGAACAGCATCCACTCCGTTGAGTATAATTAAAATTTATGGCTTAATTAATTCATTAACAAGCCTATCTCAAAAGATGTGTCAATTAACAAGTATGTACTAATTTGCAATGTCGTCACCAATTTCTTGTTGGTGGGTTCCAATTAAGGATGTCAAAAAGTCCCGTGGGATCCCTATCCCGTGGGGGCCCCGTCCCGTATGGGGGCATTTGTTGAAAAAAATCGGGGACGAGGCGGGGGTGGGTGCAAGGTTAACCCCCGTTTTAATTTCGCGGGCGGGGGTTGGTATACCCGTCCCGAAACCCCCGTGGGGGCCCCGTTAATAAATTATATAAATTGACATATATTAATTATATAAGTATAATAAACAATAAAATGATTTTCACGTACAAAAATTCAACAAACAACATATTTTTAAGTTGTTTGTAACATGTAAAATTATGTTATAAATATCTATTTGTTATCCAAAAAATAGTTTCTTTTAGCTCAAACAAGAACTTATTTTAGCCCAAATAAGTCGGCCCAAAATCAATCGGAGGCGGGGGAATGGGGGCGGGGACGGGGTCAGAAGGGGAACTCGGGGGCGTGGGCGGGGGTGGAAAGGATGGAGATTTCGGGGGCGGGGATGGGGGATGCAATCCCGTCCCGTTTGCCCCCATTGACATCCCTAGTTCTAATGGTGTTGGTCCTATGCAATGAAGTGCATTAATTATATAACATTTAACAAATACGAGCGTTATGTCACGGACCAAGTTTCTGGAAAATTCCACGGACGTCTAGAAAACTCTTGAACGATCAAGTATACTCGAGAAATCTCCGGAGAGATCGAGAATGCTCTACGAGACCCTGGAAGGTGCTAGAATATTATAGATGTCCGTGGAATAAAGGAGAAAGATCTGGAATAAATGAAGAAGGCACTAAACGAAACTAGAACGACCCGGAAGACTTTGGAAGGATCTAGAACACGCTAGATCATACAAGAACGATTTGGATAATGTCGGGAAGACTTAGAGATTTCTAGAGCATCGTATACAAGTTTACGATATTATAGAGTCTTGTAAAATCCATGTATATAATAGGAAAAGTCTAGATTAGTCATGAATGATCGGGACCTAGAAACTTCTATTTGAGGAGGTGTAAGGCTCCTATAAATAGGGGGGAGGGCTCATTTGTCCAAACCATCAAGAAGTTGCCTTGTAAAGAAGTTGAGTTATATAATAGAAGGTTTCTTGAAGTGTCCCTTGTCGTAACTCTTGCTTCCTAAGTTCGTTAGTACATCTAGATCGTCGAAGTTAGCCTGACTTAGTCGGAGAAGCACTAAGTGGCACACGGTATTAACTAGTCTAAAAGAGTCATCCCGTGACAGTTAGCTAACTTTAAGTTTAATCTATTGAATCACTCTATCACATAAGGTGGGTGATGGGGCGAATGTCTATATATTATATATATATATATATATATATATATATATATATATATATATATATATATATATATATATATATATATATATGAAAAAGTTCAATAAAAAAACCATTATTTATCAATAAACCAATGAACCAATCTAAAGCGTTGAAATTTAAAGCAATCAATGACAAAAGAAAGGGTTGCAGATTTTTACAATGAACGTACATGCACAAGATGTTAACAAAACTCACTTCTTTTTTTTCGTTAAAATTTTTTTTAGCCATGTTTTTTGTCGAAAAAAAAAACGAGTATACCGTTATTCAAGATTTTTCGTCCTCTTTCTAAAGAGATCCATGATGATATATAAAAAAACAAACATTTCTTTTTAAAAAAAAAACTCACTTCAGTTTCTTTTTAAAAAGTTAAGGTCTATTTTACTATAGAAAAAAATTAATAAATATATCAAAGTTCATGTTTTTTGTATTTTTTAAACATAAATTCATATTCGTGTTAAAAAAACATATTTCAGCTCAGATTCACATTGTGAAGCTGTTCAGATTCATATTATGAACATGTTCAGATTCACATTGTGAACCTTCTCAGATTCACAATGTGCATAGGAGTAAGTCAGATTCACAACGTGAATCTGAACTGATCGAGCTTTTCACATTATGAATGTTAAAAGTTGAAATATTTACAGTTTAGATTCACAGTGTGAATCTACACTGATCGAGTTTTTTTTTTTTTTTTTTTTTTTTTTTTTTTTTTTTTTTTTTTTTGGTGAACCTTTACAGATTCATAGTGTGCATAATAACAAGTCAGATTCACAATGTGAATCTGAACTGATTGAGTTTTTTCACAATGTGGACGTTAAAATTGAAATATTTACAGTTTAGATTCACAGCGTAAATCTACACTGATTGAGTTTTTTTTAGTCGGTGTTGATCTTTATTAATAGAGTATAAAAAATTAATATTTTTTGGTTTAATTAGTTTTTTATATACAAATAAACTTAAATATTGAAAAAACTAACAAAATGAAGTTGGTTTTAAAAAAAAAGTTCTTTTTTTATATATTATCATGGATCTTTATGGAAAGAGGACAAAAAATCGAGAACAACGGTATACTCGGTTTTTTTTTTGATAAAAAATGTGGCTTAAAAAAAATTTTAAACCAAAAAAAGAGGTGAGTTTTTTGTAAGGAGGTGGATTTTTTGATATAATCTAGTGTGTATGCATCCAATGTACAAGTGAACATCTATTTCCTTGGCCGTTGATCATTATGATTTCCGACGCTTCTTATTGGTTCATTAATTCCTTGTTAATTATAGATCTATATTCAACCTCACCATATATATATATATATATATATATATATATATATATATATATATATATATATATATATATATATATATATATATATATATATAATCGAAAAAGTTACATTTAGAAGGTAATATAACTAATTTTCTTTTAATTACTGAGTTACTATAAAAAAAAAACTTGATGAAATTTGTGTATTTTAAGAACGTTTTTTCTCCTCGCCCCAGACACAAAATATGTTTGGAACGAAACTATATTCATTATATTTTTATCAAAATATGCCGCTTAATCTCATCACTTAGCTTCAGACATTAATAAGAACGGAACTCAGAACTTTTTAAAAAATTTATATTTATTATAAGAAATGGATAATAACTTAGAATGATAACATAAGTTAGATTCTATACATATTTAATCATTTATGTTTAACTTTATATATAGTTTTAATTATTTATGGTTTTTTATATATATATATTTAGCCACTTATATTTTTTTAATTTGCACTTATATGATTATTTTATTTAATAGTTTTAGAAATTTGGGTGTAGAAAAAGCTTAGAAATTATAAGAATCATGTTAAACACTTTCAGATTAATATATTTAGATGGTACTCTCAATCTTTAATTAGATAAGACTTAGAAAACTGAGAAAAAGAAGAGAGAATGTTCAAGATGTTATGAAGAAGAAGTGTACCAACCACAAATTTCGAACATGATCATATAGCAAGAAAAATTTCATGTCTTAAAACTGCCACATGACAGTTTTATGTTCTAAAACTATTCAAAACGTCATAAACTAAACATCATAAACTAACAAGAAAAGCTCGACCCTAGCCAGAGACTGCCACCCCTTCGACCCCGCTACCAGGGATGCTGCCCTGGACCCCCGTCAGCTTAGCGGCTTCGCCTCTAAATAGTAGTATACTTTCAACAAAGACAAAATTAAACAAAAGTGTGCTCCGGTTCATACCGATTTGTTCAATAATTGTCAAAGTGATATTCATCAACAAATTAACCCCATTACACTTAAATAACATTAATGATATAAAATCACTAACAAATAGTCATATGTGTACAAAGTAAAAATCATAAATGATTACACGTATGAAAAACATAAATGTTTAAATATGTATAAAAATAAACATAAATGAATAAATAAGTATACAATCTAAATTATGTTAATTTTTTAAAGCATTATCCTTACAAGAAATTATCATATGTTCATAAACAAAACTTCATTTAAAGTCCATAATCCTAATAAAAACCAATAAAATTATATTTTAATTCACAAGGCCTAAAGCTAGATTGTCACCCTAAGAAATTATCATTTACTCTAATAAATAAAAGTTTTTTTTGCTACATGTCACACTCTCATTCAATTTGTCAAATGTCATTTTATGATTATTTTGAATTAATTTCTTTTCTACATGTCATGGGTTTTTTTTTCTATTTTAATAAATTTCACATAACAATAATTACAATAAATGTATTATAAATGAATGTCAATTTTATTAATGGACTTACCTTCTTATTTCAAAATAACTAAATTAAAACTCATTAGTTTATTTTGTTTATTTATTTAAATTTAAAAGATAAAAAAAATCAATTTTAATAATTCATTATTTTTCTTATTTTGTTATAAATTCAAAGTTCTTAAATATTTAGAACTTTATATTTTTTTTAATTAATCCATGTAATACATGAGTCTTACATCTAGTATGTTCGTAAACAAAACTACATTTATATTACATTTATATTTGATAATATAAAAACCAACAAAATTATATGGTAATTCACAAGTTGCGGCTGGAAAGGCCTAAACCAAAATCGTCACCCTGGTGCACAAAACATTAATTATAATTAAGGGACTGAAATCAAAGTTATATAAACAAGTATAATTTTTTGTCCAACTTATGAACACAATTAATCAACAAATAATTTTATAAATATTATGTATTATGATTAGGAGTTTTACCGTATATAAATAAACATTTGTATTTATTTCCAAGATTACATAAAACGTCTAGGATGATAGAAATTCTATTCATTTTCGAAGTTATCTTTTTATAGCAAACTAGTATTTTGGCAATCATGCGTTGCGACGACGATAATACGTTTTATAAATTGAATTTTGACGATTGTATTGATAAAAGTTAGGTAGCGTTGTATTTGTTGGTAGATAAATATATAAGGTCGAACCATTAGCAAAACTGTTTGTGGATGGGGTAAACTCGAAAGTTTAGAAAGCCGAAAGGGGTAAAAATTATATTTTACAAAGTTCAAAACCAAAAAGGTCAAGGTGACATTTGACAAAGTTGTGGGTTCGTATCTGTATGAAAATCATATTATATATGTTCGAATATTTCACTAAAATGTGGCCTTCGGACCACTTATGCAATAATTATTTTAATGTTACTATATTTACACTTAGTGATAATAACTATGCCAATATGACGTAAATGGTACCCTATCTTTCAAAAGGTTATTTGATGGAAGTATATTATATAAAGGGTACAAATTGATTTTCCATTAGATCTCTATTAGACACTGATGCATCTTAGAATTTTTGGCCTTAAAACTGAGCTTGGCCTTGATCTTCTTGATGGAAGCCGTGATTCTGAACTTGAGAAGCAACACAAACAATAAGACATTCACCAAGAAAGAGACTTGGGAGAACGCTCTGATGATTAATATAATTAGTTGAATATTCTTTTCGTTATAATTTGTAAGATGTAGATGGTATTGAGTACCTATTCTCTTTGCTTCGTTTAATCTTTATAGTTCGTTCATCGAGAAACGTTCTTCCTAGCTAGACCGCACATGTCCTGTCTTGTAGCCATTAATGCTTCTTTTGCCAAAAGTACAAAAGGATGTACCTAGAAAGGGTCAACTGTCACACCCCCAAACCAGAACGGCGGAAACGTTCGGGGGCGTAGGACGTCATATTCAGTATCATAATAGTTCATAGAAAGGAAAGTACACACCACCATACATATTAAGGTTTCCAAAATGTTTACATAATTGTATTCGTTACATGTTCAAAAGATAAATACATAAACATCTTTCAAAAAAAGTAATTAACGTCAGCACGTTAATCCTCAAAAGTTGATTTCCAAACCTGCTTAGCGGTTCCCTGAGAATACAAGTTATTTCAAAAAAAAAGTGTCAACAATTAAGTTGGTGAGTTCATAAGTAGTGTTTTGAGCAAAAAATACGCCATTCGAAAGTTCATGTATGTTTTCCAGAAAACGCGGTATTTTCAAATGAAAAGAGTTATGATTCGTTGGGTTGAAAATGAATGTATTAGATCCAGAAAATCTCATATTTTCCCTAATAGTTGAGATATGATTTGTTGTGCTTTCCAAGAAAAACCCTTATTTTCTTATAAAAGTATGAAATGCATAAGAATGTTCATGTTATAAGAAAATCCCTTATTTTCCTATTAGTTGTTTGTTTTAGATGCAGGAAAAACCCTTATTTTCCTAACATAACTGGCAGTCTCTAAGACCGAAAATCGCAAGCAACCGACATGCTAAAAAGTTGTGGCATAGTTTTATATAATAAAGCTATACGAAGATCGCACTTGTTAGATGAAGAATAGTTTTAATAGCTACTCGTTCATAAAAGCATAATACCATAATAATTGTATATCCGATGAGTTTTATAACCATACTAAACATAATATGCCTGTAGCGACGTTCTTCAGGCGTCGTAGCGTTAATACAACTGTCACCCCAAAAGATAGACTATAGCTAACAGTCAGGGCGCGGGATCATGACTTCCCGTCTAGATCTATGCACATTTGACACGTTCTCCGTACGGGAGACTCTGGTTATAGATAGGACTTGTAGCGATACCTTTTATCAAAAAGGCAGTGTTTGAAGATGTACACGTCTCATGGATTCTCAACTAAGTCTGTATTAAAGTAGTAGTTTTGTATGCAAAGTTTATCCTTTTTCACAATGTTTGACAAAGCATAAATCATAAGTTTTTAGAATGTATAAAACGGTTTAGCAACGAAGAATACTTTGGAATTTCTAAATACTTTGTATGAATCTAGTGCATGCGAAGTATGACAAGAGTTTTCACATAGTAGCACTAAATCACAAGTGATTCATTTGATAAAAACGAGTAAAGTGAAATTCTATGAAATACACAATAATAACCGTATGTTTACTTGTATTCCCCCCCCTTAAAGAGTATAGAAAGCATTTAAAAATGTATTTAAAGAGTGTTTGTAGGGGTATGAACTCACTTGGAAGTTTGAAGATAGCGAGATGGAAAACCGGGCAGAGTTTCGTCTCGGGAAGCGGATTTTTCTCGGGATTCTCGGGAATCTCGGGAGTAAAATCGACCTTCGGGACTTGAGCAAAAATGACCAGGGCTTCGGGTTTGAACGGGCACGGAAAACGAGGCAAAACGCAAGAGAAGTGAGAAGAAATGAGCAATTTTTCCGGAGACCCTCGCATCCCTTTTATAGGGGGTCTGAGAAGCCTCGGTACGCGGGGCGTACGCTCATACGTAGCGCGTACGCGTACGTCATGCATGAGCGAGTCCTCGACTGCCTCGGCTTCGGATAGGACGGCGGGTCGGATGGGACGGCGGGTCGGACGGGGCGACGGGTCGGTAGCTTCACATAGGGGCGACGTGGACGGACCGAGACCAAGGCCTTCGGGTACGCAGGGCGTACGAGGGTACGCAGCGCGTAACCCGGATGAGGACGCTGACTCCTCCTTCGGATATTACCGGATTTTGATATAAATTTATATATAATTTATTTAATAAACTTCAAAAAATCATATCTTCTTCATACGAACTCCGTTTTCGATGTTCTTTATATCCGCGCGTAGGTGAGACTAAGATCTACAACTTTCGTTTAGATTCCGTTGACAAATTATGAAATTATTTTTATTATTTATTTATTAAAATGACGTAATTAAGGAATTTCTTTAAAAATTCATAACTTCTTTATCTGACGTCGGTTGTTGCCAGACTTTTCACCACTGAAATACCATTGATGAGACCTTCGATTCTCGTTTAGGTCATTCCGGCCAAAAGTCGCTCGATCTCCGATTCGAGTTTTTAGCTGTTTGCTGCTAAGCTGAACTTGGAAAATTTTTAACTTCAATATACGAAGCCGGATTGGGGCGTTCTTTTTACGTACGATCATGGTTTAATGACATTTAAACATAGAGGGAATTTAAATAGAACTTTTTGGACATTTTATTATCAAAGTTAATTTTATTAACTCAAAAGTGGTTACAATACTTGACTTTTTAGGTCATTACAAAGAGTTGAAATATGAGGTTGTTACATCATCCCCCCGTTAGAGGGAATTTCGTCCCGAAATTTTAATACAAATAGAAGTCTTAGGGATTGAGGAAGAGGTGTGGATACTTCTGTTGCATTTGGTCTTCCCGTTCCCATGTGAACTCGGGTCCTCTCTTAGCATTCCATCGAACCTTTACTATTGGAATGCGACTCTATTTAGTTCGTTTAACTTCCCTATCCATGATTTCGACGGGTTCTTCCACAAAGTTAAGATTTTCATTTAGCTCGATTTCATCGAGTGGAATTACAAGTGTTTCGTCGGACAAGCACTTTTTCAGGTTCGATACGTGGAATACGGATGTACCTTGTTAAGCTCGATTGGAAGTTGGAGTTTGTAGGCCACTGAACCAACTCTCGAAATGATTTTGAAGGGTCCAATGTATCTTGGATTTAGCTTTCCACGCTTTCCAAAGCGTATCATGCCCTTCCAGGGTGAGACCTTTAGTAGTACACGGTCGCCAATCTGAAATTCCAAGGGTTTACGTCTCTTGTTGGCATAGCTCTTTTGCCTGTCCCTTGAGGACTTCAGTCGTTCTCGTATTTGCACGATCTTTTCAGTCGTTTCCCTGATGATCTCCGGACCAGTGAGGGTGCTATTAGGGACTAGGCCTTTTGCCAATTGCGTGTCGCCCACTTCCGTCCAGCACAGAGGTGACCTGCACTTACGGCCGTAAAGGGCTTCGAATGGAGCGGTCTTGATACTAGTATGGTAACTATTGTTATAAGAGAACTCGACCAAAGGTAAGTGAACATCCCATGCCTTACCAAAGTCGATTACACATGCTCGCAACATGTCTTCTAAGGTTTGGATCGTCCTCTCACTCTGTCCGTCAGTTTGTGGGTGGTATGCTGTACTCATGTCCAACCTTGTTCCCATGGATTTTTGCAATGATTGCCAGAATCTGGAAGTGAACCTGCTGTCTCTATTTGAGATGATGGACATCGGTACTCCATGAAGTCGTACGATCTCCCGGATGTAGGTTCTTGATAGTTTCTCCATCCTATCAGTTTCCTTGATCAGTAAGAAATGGGCTGACTTGGTTAATCTGTCGACGATTACCCAAATAGTATCTTGGCCACTCTGAGTTTTGGGCAGTTTGGTTATGAAGTCCATGGAAATCTGCTCCCATTTCCACTCAGGTATTTCAGGTTGTTGGAGTAGACTTGAGGGTTTATGGTGTTCTATTTTTATTTTGGCGCAGGTTAAACACTTGCTCACATAAGTAGCAATCTCCGCTTTCATGTTTGGCCACTAGTAGAGTTGTTTGAGATCTAGATACATCTTGTCTGACCCTGGGTGTACGGAGTATGGGGTCCTATGTGCCTCGCTCATAACTACCTCTCTGAACCCACCAAACTTGGGTGTCCAGATCCGATTCATGAGGTAGCGTGCTCCGTCACTCTTGATTTCTAAGTTCTTGTCCATTCCCCTAAGGGCCTCACCTGTCACGTTTTCGGGTTTCAAGGCCTCTATTTGAGCTTCCTTGACTTGCGCTGATAGGTGCGAATGGATCGACATGGCTAATGACTTCACTCTTCGGCCAGAGTACTCCTTTCGACTAAGGGCATCGACTACGACGTTTGCCTTTCCTGGATGATAGCAAATCTCACATTCGTAGTCGTTGAGCAATTCGACCCAACGTCGTTGTCTCATGTTTAACTCCTTCTGGTCGAAGATGTGTTGGAGACTCTTGTGGTCTGTAAAGACAGTGCACTTGGTACCGTATAGGTAGTGCCTCCAGATTTTAAGAGTGAAGACCACTGCTCCAAGTTCTAAGTCATGAGTGGTGTAATTGACCTCATGCGTTTTCAGTTGTCGTGAGGCATATGAAATAACCTTTCCCCTCTGCATTAGCACACAGCCCAGCCCTTGCTTCGAAGCGTCACAATACACCACAAAATCTTCGGTCCCTTCCGGAAGAGAAAGGATAGGTGCACTGCAGAGGGCTTGTTTCAAAGTCTGAAATGCAGCATCTTGCTTTTCTCCCCAGTTGTAGGTCACACCTTTCTGGGTTAAAGCGGTAAGAGGCTATGCGATGCTGGAGAAATTCTGGATGAACCTTCGATAATATCCAGCAAGACCTAGAAACTGGTGAATTTTGGTTGGTGTGGTTGGCGCAGACCAGTTTTCGATAGCCTTGATCTTTGAGGGGTCCACGTGGATTCCTTCCTTGCTGACCACGTGACCGAGGAAGTCCACCTTTCTAATCCAAAATTCACATTTTGAGAATTTTGCATAAATTCTCTCAGTTCGTAACGTCTCTAAGACTTGTCTCAGGTGTTGACTATGTTCCTCTTTATTCTTTGAATAGATGAGTATATCGTCTATGAATACTATCACAAATTTATCCAAGAATGGACGACATACCCGATTCATTAGATCCATGAATACGGCCGGGGCATTGGTTAGTCCGAACGGCATCACTACGAACTCATAATGTTCGTATCTCGTTCGGAAGGCCGTCTTGGGAACATCACTCTCTAGGACTCGCAGCTGGTGATATCCCGACCTTAGATCGATCTTGGAGAAATAGTTGGCTCCTTGGAGCTGATCGAATAAGTCGTCGATTCGGGGTAGGGGGTATTGGTTCTTGATGGTAAGTTTGTTGAGTTCTCGGTAGTCGATGCACATCTTGAACGATCCATCTTTCTTTTTCACGAACAACACGGGTGCTCCCCATGGCGAGAAGCTCGGTCTGATGAATCCTTTTCCAAGTAGTTCATTCAGTTGGCTGGATAGCTCCTGCATCTCTGCCGGGGCTAATCGATAGGGTGCTTTGGCTACTGGGGTAGCTCCGGGAACCAGATCGATTCTGAATTCGACTTGCCTTGCGGGTGGTATTCCTGGAAGGTCCTCGGGAAACACGTCGGGAAAATCGCATACGTCGGGCACCTCCTTGACGTCCTGGACTTTGCGTTTCACATCTACAACATGTGCTAAAAACGCGTGACACTCCTTGCGTAGGTACTTCTGATCTTGGATACTGGAGATGATACTAAGAGTGGTACTAGGTTTGTCGCCCAAGACAAGGAAGGTTTCGACGGTTGGCAGATTAAGGCGAACGACCTTATCGTAACATAAAATGTCCGCACGATGTAAACTCAGCCAATCCATGCCAATGATGACATCGAAACTCTTAATCGAGACTGGCATGAGGTTGATTTGAAAGAGATTATCGTTTAGAGTTAGGATGCAGTTTAAATATATCTCCTTAGTGCCTTCGGTTTTCCCGTTGGCCATTTCTACTATGAATGGTTCTCTTAATGATTGTGGTATTGGTTTTAGCATGCTTTTAAAGTCGTGACTCACAAAACTCCTTTCCGCTCCACTATCAAACAAAATGCATGCATACGAGTTATCGAGAAGAAACGTACCCGTAACAACAGTAGGGTCCGCAATGGCCTCATCTTGTCCCATTCCGAAAACTCGGCCCCTTCCGCCGGTATTCCTGTTGTTTGCCTTCGGGCAGTCCCTGCGGTAGTCCCTGTGCCTCCGCACTCAAAGCAGGCGCGGCTTATTCCGGTATTAGCAGTGGGGGCGGATTGTTGGGTTGGCTCTTTGCAATAGCGGGTTGTATGACCCTTCTTATTTCACCTGGAGCATTGAAGGTCACGGCAGAGACCGTGGTGGTGGAAGTTGCACTGGTTACATTTCGGTAGTTTTCCATTGTATGAACTTGTGGGGGCAGAGTTGGTAGGTACAGTAATAGCGTGGGTCGCTACCACTTGTTGTTTCTTGGGGTTCTCTTGGAGGGTTTGTCCCCTCCTCTTGTTCCAAGGCTTACTCTGGCCCTGAGCCTCCCTAGGTGGATTTGCGGTTGCTGTAATGGTACTCTGTTTCACTCCGTGGTCGATGAGGCGTTGAGCCAGGCGTTTAGCGCTGTTGTAGGTGATAGGGTTGGAAGCTAGGACATGCCCTTGAATCTAGGGTGATAACCCCCAAATGTACCTTTCGACCTTCTTTGATTCTAGGTTAACCATGGTAGGGCACAAAGCAGCGAGATCGTTGAACCTAGCTGTGTAGGCGACTAGATCAGATCCAACCATTTTCAAATTCCATAGCTCCTGCTCAAGCTTTTGCACTTCGCCCCTTGGGCAGTATTCTTCCAGTAGTAGAACCTTCAGTTCTTCCCAACTCATGGCGTTAGCGACAGTGAGCGTCACTGAATTCACATGGCTTTTCCACCAAGTGAGGGCTCGATCTATGAAAGTGCAAGCAGCGAACTTAACCTTGCTTGTTTCTTGGCACGAGCAGATCTCGAAGACTGTTTCGGTCTTTTTGAACCATTGCATTAGTGCAATGACTCCTCCACTGCCATTAAAAGTCTTTGGTTTTGAGTTGGAGAACTCCTTGTAAGTACATTCCCTTACATGGCCCTGGCCGGTACCATGATTGGGATGATTCATGCTGCTTCCTGTACCTCCATTTGCATTGGAGTTTATTTGAGAGAGGGCTGCTGCTACTGCTGATGTGATAGCAGCCTGGACCATTGCCGGATCATATGGTAGTGGTGGAGGTGGTGGTGGGGTTGCGTTTGTACGTGCTGATCTACGAGGAGGCATTGCGCTGCCAAAAAGGAAAATGAGATATTATAAGTTTCGGTGGGTGCGAGTTGAATGATATTGAGTTAACTCCCTTTAATAGATTAAGAATTTGGTTTGGCCAACACAAGGTTTTGAGCTTGATTCATAAATGACGTTTGAATAGATGTAATTATGAATTGAACGGACTACACATAATTAAAACAAGAAAGAGATATGTCCTATATATATTAAACATATAGTTGTGTTACATTCGAGTTTAGACAAAACTTTTTGACCTTTCTAAAGGTCTCCGATTACAGAAAGTTTTAAAGAAAATTATATTCTTATCCGAAGTCCTAATTTATAACAAAATTTGAAATCCTGGCAAGCACTATTTGCGACGCAAGTTGTGCTTGGAGCTTGACTCCGCATCTGATTGCTTCGATTCCATTAGACGCCTATCAAAAGCGGCTTGTTGCTCCCTTAACTCAGCTAGGGCTGCAATCATCTGTGCCTGAAATGCCTCAGATTGGAGTTGGGCATGGTCCTGAATTCCATCCAGCCTACGGATGTCAGAAGTGTGGACCTGCACTTCTACGTGGATCTCGCAGATCCAGTTGGCTTGAACTCCGGATTGATAGCATTGGTTGGCTAGTTTGCCAACCATGACCGGAAGTCCCCGGTTTGCCAATCCTCCGCCTCTGACATCATAAAAGTCTCGGTACATGCCGTAGGGAGGGCGTAAGCTTTGTTGTCGGCTCCAGTGGTGGAGGTGACTTCCCCACACAGGAGTGGGTCCTTGGAAGTTCCTCACATGAACATGAGGTTGTGGGGCTGGTGGATTGATAACCTCTGGCCCTGAATCTGTACCATAGTCATCTTCCCCATCCAATTCTATCGGCTCTTCGTCTTCTTCGGGATCATCTTCGATCCATCCTCCATTGCCTTGGTTGGGAAAGTAGGGGTCATTGGGGTGATAGAATCCAGCCATTTAGTCTGTACGAGAATAGGGTTAAGAATTGACTATAAGCTAGAGTACATGAAATTTACCCTTAAGTTTAATAGCTGATGACAACACCAAGACTCCCTTAGAATTATGTAATGATGTGCTTTTGGTAAGTTTTAAATTTGTTGTCCATTGCAGACACTCCTTGGCATACGTTAGTCGGCTCTTGAACAAATATAGTTGATCAGGCCATATCTTCCCAGTTCCGATTACATGTCCCAAGGCGTACCTGCACTGCACAACTTATTTATAATACTTCTAAAATGGTCCGATGGGAAACTGTTATTAGTACGAAATGAATGTATGCTTACTTTACAAAAACTAAATAAATTTAATTTCAAAAGTATGACTCTTCTCATAGTGTTTTTGCCCAGTTGAGTTTATAGTTGTATACCAAAAAAATGGTTTTGATATACTTAATTCACTATAAACGATGCTCTGATACCAATCTGTCACACCCCCAAAGCAGAACGGCGGAAACGTTCGGGGGCGTAGGACGTCATATTCAGTATCATAACAGTTCATAGAAAGGAAAGTACACACCACCATACATATTAAGGTTTCCAAAATGTTTACACAATTGTATTCGTTACATGTTCAAAAGATAAATACATAAACATCTTTCAAAAGAAGTAATTAACGTCAGCACGTTAATCCTCAAAAGTTGATTTCCAAACCTGCTTAGCGGTTCCCTGAGAATACAAGTTATTTCAAAGAAAAAGTGTCAACAATTAAGTTGGTGAGTTCATAAGTAGTGTTTTGAGAAAATATACGCCATTCGAAAGTTCATGTATGTTTTCCAGAAAACGTGGTATTTTCAAATGAAAAGAGTTATGATTCGTTGGGTTGAAAATGAATGTATTAGATCCAGAAAATCCCATATTTTCCCTAATAGTTGAGATATGATTTGTTGTGCTTTCCAAGAAAAACCCTTATTTTCTTATAAAAGTATGAAATGCATAAGAATGTTCGTGTTATAAGAAAATCCCTTATTTTCCTATTAGTTGTTTGTTTTAGATGCAGGAAAAACCCTTATTTTCCTAACATAACTGGCAGTCTCTAAGACCGAAAATCGCAAGCAACCGACATGCTAAAAAGTTGTGGCATAGTTTTATATAATAAAGCTATACGAAGATCGCACTTGTTAGATGAAGAATAGTTTTAATAGCTACTCGTTCATAAAAGCATAATACCATAATAATTGTATATCCGATGAGTTTTATAACCATACTAAACATAATATGCCTGTAGCGACGTTCTTCAGGCGTCGTAGCGTTATGACAACTGTCACCCCAAAAGACGGACTGTAGCTAACAGTCAGGGCGCAGGATCATGACTCCCCGTATAGATCTATACACATTTGACACGTTATCCATACGGGAGACTCTGGTTATAGACAGGACTTGTAGCGATACCTTTTATCAAAAAGGCAGTGTTTGAAGATGTACACGTCTCATGGATTCTCAACTAAGTCTGTATTAAAGTAGTAGTTTTGTATGCAAAGTTTATCCTTTTTCACAATGTTTGACAAAGCATAAATCATAAGTTTTTAGAATGTATAAAACGTCGGTTGTTGCCAGACTTTTTACCGCTGAAATACCATTGACGAGACCTTCGATTCTCGTTTAGGTCATTCCGGCCAAAAGTCGCTCGATCTCCGATTCGAGTTTTTAGCTGTCTGCTGCTAAGCCGAACTTGGAAAACTTTTAACTTCAATATACGAAGCCGGATTTTGGCGTTCTTTTTACGTACGATCATGGTTTAATGACATTTAAACATAGAGGGAATTTAAATAGAACTTTTTGGACATTTTATTATCAAAGTTAATTTTATTAACTCAAAAGTGGTTACAATACTTGACTTTTTAGGTCGTTACAAAGAGTTGAAATATCGGGTTGTTACATCAACAGTCACTTCCAATGGAACGAGTACACTATTAGAATTTACAACGGTAATTTATAGGTTGTTTGGTTAAAATATCGAGGTTTCATCTGTCTAATCTTTGCCAGCTGATATTCATGATCAATCTTGCTCCCTAATGGTTCGGCCTCTTACTCTTCGATTTGGCAAAGTATCTGTGAGGGGACAGGCTTGAATTGTTTGATCGGCGTACTAGTGGTTCAACTCAGTTACGCCAGGTGGAGTTATATGACCGAATTAGTATATAAGTCATTGTGTCCCCCTAGTTTGAATTGTTAGTAACAAGGATACGAATTAGCCGTTACAATCGAGGCTTCCGAAAGTGGATAAGTATGACCTATACTTAAATGTGATGCAACTGTTCTATTAACCTATTTTCAATTATTAATCTATTGGCTTCATAACTGTCACTTCATTATTACAATCCTTGATCTTATAAAAAAGGGGAATTATCATAAGAAACCTCCCAATCATTTATTTCCGAAATGTTTGGTGGTTTTAGTAGGTTGCAACAAAATTCTTGATGCGGAAAAACACTTAACAATTAAGAAATGGCACATGCAACCCAAAAGGATCTATGTCTTACACTTTGAATGCAACATCCTTTGAATAACAAAATCTAGCATAAACCCTAGTTAATTCGAAACTAAGAAGTTAGGGTTACATACCTCAAACTTGTTATAGCAAACAAGTTACTTGAAAACTTCCTTATAGAGCTTGAGAAGCTATCACTATAAGTTTAGTCCCACTAATGGTTTGTACCCAAACCTTAGCAACTAGAATACAAATGGAGAAAGGAGAAGGGAGGCGGAATTTTGGCTCTTCGTTCAGGTATCAAGTGGACAAAAATATGGAGCCTAATTTATATCTGCTTCAGCAACCCTAGAAACCCTAATTTGAATATAATAATATTATTTTTGTAACACCCGATTCAAGGTATTTTTCATTTTGGACCCTTGGTGTGTAATTAGGTTGCAATTTTGGTCTTTAGGGCATTATTGTAATTTTGGGAGAAGGGTGCATACATTGGGTGTTCCTTTTGAATGTTGGGCGTATGTAATCAGGGGGAAAACCTTAATTTTAGTGTTTAGAACCTATTTAAGAAATCTTATAACCCAAGGTTCTCTCATTTCCCAGCCTCTATTGCCTTTTTAAGTCCCATTTCGAAACCCTAGCTCATTTCAAGAGAGAGTTGACATTTGTATGCATTTAATGTAACTCGAAAAAGAAGAATCTTAGAGAAGGAGCCTTGATCAAGGAGGAGCTTGTACATCCAGATTCCACTCATGATTTCCAACTTCATTACGGTACAAAGCTTGGAACTTGCTCATTCTATGCATAGATCTAGTTGTTGCGGAGTTTTGGACACTTTTTGATCCCATGAATGAGATATAGTGGTATTTTACCACCCTAGAAGTTATGAGTTTCTCCTCTTGATGTTTCTGAGGTCCCTAGTCAATAAAGTTAGCATCTTGATGGTTGAAAATCAACCATGCATGAGTATATGTCCACTTGGTGAAAGTAGGATGCTAAATCGAGGGTTTGAGTGGATTTGAACCATGCAAAGGCATCATATTAATGCATTTATGGGTTAAGACGCTCCGCAAGGATTGGATCTGAAATTTTGACATATGTCTTAACAGGGGGTGTACGCTGGGTGTACGTGTCCGAGCCCCCAATTAGGCATAGCCACCGAGTATGATGGGTGTATATCTGGAATGCTTAGTGTTCGCGACCTGTTCATGGGCTTTTGTGGTTTGGGCCATCTTTGGACTTTAGGGTTTTGGGCCTTTGTTGGGCTAGAAGTCTTTCTGATTATGGTCCATAGTTAGGGCTTGAGCGATTTGGTCCCATATAGGGATTTCAGTGTCCTTTAGGAATTCGACCATTGTTGGGCGTTTGTACTATTGAGTTCGGGCAACGGTTTTTGGGCCAATTGAGGGAAGGTTAAAGTGGTTTTTACCCTTGGAGTCGGGATTAGTTAATTAAAGTCCCACTTATGGTTTATGACCTAATTATTAATTAGGGTTTTATTTTGTTGGTTAGTGTGAGGATTCTCCGGTTCAGCAGTCCGAGCATCTATTTAACTGACAACAGACTGAGGTGAGTTTGGTCACTATATTGTAGGACACTATGGATTATATGTTTGGTTGTAGTCGTGACTCCTAATGTATATGTTGTATGCTTGTGTTCTTGTTTAGTATATGTATCCGGGGTGAAATAGAACGAAGGAGAATTAGAACCGATCAAGGTTGTAGAACTTGTTACTCGGTACCTATTCGGCCGACTACCGAGTAGCAAGTACTCGGGAGTACTCGGATTTGGAAATTTGTGTAGAAATATTTTTACGGAAATTAGATATGTCAAAATCATATGATAAAATCATAATTTGATTGAAATATATAACAAAATTGGATACATGTGAATACACAAAAAATGAAAAACACATAATGGTCTCACTTCGTGAATAATTAGTAAAAATTTAAGATATATATGTAGTAATAATCATATGTGTGTGTGTTAAATAATAAATCATTAAGTATATTATACATATTAATCACCGAGTTGACCGAATTTCACAACTCTACTCAGTTTGTAAGGGGCCGATCGGGGAGTACTCAAGATTATGTAACTCGCCTCGGCAAGGGGGGGAGTAGCGAGTACTCGGAGGAGTAATCGGCCAACTCGGCGAGTTTTACAACACTGGACCCGATAAAACCTTGTGTTGACATATGAGTTGAGATAGACTCACAAGTGAAATAAACCCGAGGATGAAATAGACTTGGTACGGCCTTGGGCCGATACATGAGTTGAAATAGACTCAGAGGTGAAATAAACCCAGGGTGAAATAGACCCGACACAACCTTGAGCTGGTGTATATGTATGGGATGCGGTGTTTTAGGGAACTCACTCAGCTTTGTGCTTATGGTTTCCATTTTATGCCTTAGGTACTTCCGGATTGAAGGGGAAGTGCTCAGGATGATCGCATCGTACACACCATCACTTTTTCACTTGTTTGACTCTGATGCATTTTGGATGATTATGGATACATTATGATTACCCTATGGTTTTGATAAATACATTTGGTTGATGTTTTATTTAATATAAAAAAAAAAAATTTGGTTTTGAGTTTTGTGACGTTACAGTTTCAAATTAGGTAATTTTCTAATCCCTTAACTATCGAAAAGGAGCATTCCAAAAACCCTAAATGGGCATGCCAAAATTGGCCATCCGAAGAGGGTTCTAGAATCCTTCTCTTTTTCAACTTTTAAACATATGTAGCTTAGGTCCTTGCTCCTTTAACTAATCTAATTACAAAATGTGGGTCTAAATTTTAACTAATTTTTTTTAGAGTTAATAAATAACCTACCAAGTGGCTAAACTAATATAGCAAGAAAATGAGATAGTTAAAGTGAGAACGTAACAAGACTTACATGGGTGCTAGAAATACCATAAACGAGAAAACATTGTCTGCAAATTTGAGAAAGTAATATGTTAACAGTAGAATCATGCATGTTAATATACATAGGTAAGGAGAGTAGAACACAAAGTGAAGAAAACAAGCAACATGTATATACCAAGAAGGCCAAAAGCAAGAGTGAGATGAACCATGTTGATCCCAATCATTTTCCTTTATTGATTATTCAGAACAACTCTTCTTCCTAAAGTATGAGATGGTTAACAAATATGCTATCTTTCATTATATATGTTTGTTGTTAGTCTTCAAGAATTGTGCATAAGATATGGTAGAGTGACCCTATATATAATAAGGTGGAGTTGAGGTTGCTGACGAATCTATAATCAGTACATAGCATCCAACTTGACTTATCATCCATCAAGTTTTAGTTTAATGAAAATTCAGGATTATATTGACACATGATTGTTTACAGGTTTTTAATTAATACATCCCTCATTTTTCGCTGTAAAAGAGGCATTTTTAATCATAAATGAACTAAACTACAATATTAAAATATCATATTTTACTTCTATTATAAAATTATGACTTTAAATTTTTAACATATTATGTTAACTTGTTTGTAACATCCCTAATTTCAAGACAAAAAATTGATTTGAATAATAATAAAATCATCATTCAAAACATTTTCATAAAACCATAAAGGACAATCAGAGTAAGTCAATCAATCATGTCAATACATCAGAGTCATATAAAACGGAAATCATGGTGTGTTTGTGTGTACAATGCGATCGCCCCGAGCTCTACCCTTTCGATCCAGAAGTACCTGAAACATAAATTCATAACTATAAGCACGAACCTTAGTGAGTTCCCCAAATACCTCATACCATACATATGGAATACATATGTTAGAACATGAGATGCGCCCCGCCCATCACATTCATCAGCCCGCCTCCCGAAATTCATACAAACACATAAACACATGCAATAATCACTAAGATAAATAGCAAACAATACTCCCATCATGCCTCGCCTGGCATCGGACCTTGCCCGGTATACATGTCACATAATACACATACAAGAATCACACATACAATTATCATCCTAACCATATTAAATCTTGGGACGACATTGGTCCCTTTGACACGTCAAGCATAGTGAAGAGACGTCCCTTAAACTGATGAAACAAGCAGATGAATGCTCAGACTACTCTGATTCGGGAAACCTCCGCACTAAATATTATCAAACAATACCCTAATTAATAATTAGGTCATAAACGATAACTAGGAATCTTATTCATTTTTCCAACTCCTACGATAAAAGACCATTTTAGCCTTTCCTCACTTGGCCCAATAACCATGGCCCAACCTAATTGCTCCAAAAGTCCAATATGACCCAAATTCCTAAATGACACCCAAAGCCCATTATGGGTCCAAATCCTAGAAGGCCTAAAGCCTAACAATGACCCAAATTATGAAGGATTAGTGGCCCAACAAGTCCTAAAACCCTAGTAGTCCAAATATGACCCAAAACCCAAAAGTCACCAAAAGTCAATGATAGCTGAGTATGCCCGGCGTACTTAGACTTACGCCTATCGTACGCCTTCTTTGTTTAGTACGCTTAGGTTAAAAGTTGGGTAAACCCAACGTACTCCACAAAAACCCCAAATCACCATTAAATTCTTAATTGGTTAAGCCACTATGTCCAATTCTCAGATCTATTCCTAAATGATGCCTTAACATGTAAAGTTTGCAACTTTACTCCTTTGTATGTCTTAATGTGACTCAATTCTTAATAAAATCCATAATAAGCACCCAAGCTCATGCATGGTCCAATTTAACTCATCAAGATTGCATTTAAAGGACCTCAAAAATGCTAAGATATATCATCCTTATCTTATGGAGTAGCTCATACTCACTTAAAAGATCATAAAAGCACGAAAACAAGCCCTAACTAGATCTAACAAAATGAAACGTCAAGTTCAGAGCTTTATTCCTCCAAGAGCTTTCCAAGTTGATGATGATTCTGGACCCACAAGCTCTGGCCACACTAATGCAACTTCCAAGAGTTCCTCTTCCTTTAAAATCCCCAAAACATCTTCAAAGTTCACTTTTAAGCTAAAAACACTCAAAAGGAAATTAGGATTTCGTTCTTAGGCTTTAGAGAGGTTGAGGCTGGTTATAGGAATGTCCAAGAGTAAATTAAGTTGTTTAAATAGGGCACAAACCCTAAACATTATGGTTTTCCCCTGGTAACCGTACGCCCTGTGTACCTCCACCTACGCCCAATGTATGTGAGTTTCCTCTGCGACCAACTTTGAGACAGTACGTCCAACATACTCATAGCGTACGCCTAACGTACTTGACTAGGGACTAAAACCGCCAATCTTCCGAAGGCTATAAGTTTTTTTTTTATAAATCCGATTTCGACATTCTTTATATCTAAGGATAGGTAATTAGAAGCTATACAATTCTTTTAACTCTCATTTTCCTTAAAACTTACCGAACTTAAATCCAAAATTCACTAAAGGCCCAAACTATCTCTTTACGGTCATACCCTTGGGCTCCAAAACAAAAACTGAACTCTCGGATCACCTAATCTACATTATCCACATTCAAGGGGTCTAAATCTTTCCTGCTCGAAGGCCCATAGCCTTATGATAACTGATCTTCGAGTCACGACCCTGAATTAGGAAACGATTTGAAACAGGCTGTTACAACTCTCCCCCATTTAAATTAGATTTTGTCCTTGAAATCACATCCTTACCGTCCTCCTGGAAGCTAAACGCTCTGAACAATACCTCTTAATTCCCTAAATCACCAGAAAGGTTGTCTCTTACTCTTAGCACCCCCATAAGGCTACCATCGAAACCTAACTTTATTAGAACTCATGCTCCTAATGGTGAACAAATCATCGATCCCTTAACTATCGAACTAGCACCTAACTGTTATATTTCCGAAACCCCCAAAACTTTGCCTGACATCGAAACAGGTAGGACCATCCTGAAACATTACCACTACGACCCAACACTGCAATTTGAACTGAAGAACTTCCTTTTGGTTATGTACTATCCAACTGGTACCTTTGAAAATAGATTCCTTAACCATAAATTGGTGATGAAATGATCCTTCGACTCTCAACATGAGTCCCGCCCATTTGCCAATCTGATACATGACCCATATTCCGAAATCCAAAGATTTACACTTGCATTTTTTCCAAAATATTCTGATTCCACGGTGACCTTTCACTAAATTGCGATATAAAATCCCTAATATTATGTTGTAATTGATAGTCTCACACTTGGTCCAACCACCAGGCTCCTACTGAGAGTCTAACTAATAAAGGCTGCCTTAGCTTATACATCATATTAATACTAATCACTAACCACAGATTCCCTCCATTCTAAATATAATTTAATACATTGCTCCAACCGATCTCCGTTGGGTCTTACTCACACGATCATAACCATACGACCTTACCCACGGGTCTCACCCAGTCTGCACAATCGAACCGAACTCACCCATGGGTCTCAGCCAATCGAGTGCTTTACAGGCGTAATCTGACCTTGTGAATGCTACAGCTACCCTGTAGTCGTACAACACTTCCATACTACCATGGACCCAAGCCATGGATTTACAGTCTATCTACCCTACCAACCATAATCATTATTAGTCGAAAACTCTTTCAACTATACCCAATCAAATGTTCGGGTTATGCTTCGAACCCCAAGCATTGATCAGATAAGAGCAGACTAAGAGGCTCAAATACAACCCTCAACCTAGATCCATCCACATACCCACTATGCATCACTACTGATGTGTAATGAAACCTAATTATCCACTCTTGTGCAACCTTTAAACCAAATGATTCTCCCCCACTTGGATTCGATTTTGCTCTTCGAATCCACCAAAAATTGATGGATTCCCCAATCCATCTCTCAACTTTATAATTCAAACTTGTCAACAACCTTAGCTTGCAAGAGCTAGCATTCCCTTACTAGCCAACCTTAGTGATCACATACATTCAAAACCAAATAAATACTTCCCGAAATCTCAATGAGCTCAAGAATTCCAAGTACTTCTTTAATACAACTCCAAATGCTTAAGCCAATTCAGACCGTTTCATAGAAGTAGAACTATAACCCCTGACCAGAATGGATGGATCACCAATCCAAGTCCATTTACATCCTCTCTAAATTCCGATCACCAAAACCAACTCGAGCGATTAATTTGCTGCATACTCTCTGGAGTGATGGTTCTCTTTTGCTCTTGCCCTACCAATATTAGTAGTTGACTCACAGCCTGACACCAATCAGCTGAAATCCCTCCTAAGCGATATAAGTGCTCCTACATTATGACTTTGTCATCCCAGATGGGGATAACCATTTTCCATAAGATCCTTTATTAAAAGCCCCTGACGTGAGTACCCCTCTTGCATCCTGAAGACATGAATTAGTAGATACTCATCCGACACTTGCATCCTAAACAATCCTTTATACCTATCAATCGTGACAGATCATTACCAGCTTGAGTTTCATTATTCCCACAAACTTGACATCTACTTATCTTACACCCACGATCAAAGCCATTCCTCATTGCCTCGAATCCCTGAAGAACCTTTACACATCCCACATTCAAACCCGACATGCCCACCTTGCGGATTCCTTGAGTTCTCGCTGATACCTACCAAAGATCAGACTGAATGTTGGTCTCCTAAGCAGAATACTCAATCCTCTTCTAAAGACGGCCCATGGCATGAAAAATTGCATCTAACAACTTTCTAGATAAATTTTTTATATCACTCATACAGGTGCCTCTATTCATAGATAATCAGGGCATAACATTTCACACACACCAACAAGCAATTATTAGCATAATTATTAAAGCATGAAAGTGACAATACGATACATACCCGTAGTGTGTCAGGGTCCTACTCCCCCTTCTTGTAGAAGCACTTGCAATGGAACCTGAGCCACCCAACAACTAAGCGTGGGCAATCATCACTTATATGATCAGGTTAATGACAACGATGACACAAATCTACTTCCAGGGTGCATTCTTGGGGTAAGGTGGCCCTTTCATCCACACCTGCTACATTTAGACTTGTTGCACACACTCTCATGTGTTCCTTCACCTTTCAGATAAATGTCGTGGCCCTTCGGGCCTCTAGTACTAAACATGGAAACATCAAACTGATTAGGTATTGCTAGCAGATTTGGATTATCATTACGCTTCCTTTTCCCTAGTTTCCTCTTCAAACTAAGCTCCTGATCTCGAGACACCTCGACCATCCCATGTAATGCATGAAAGGACAAGATCTGATCCTCGAACCCGGTGACAAGTCTATCAGTGACATTACCAATACTGTCGGGTAACTCCTCGCATAAAGCTCACAAAACCTCAGTGAAAATAGTAATGGAATCGATCCCCCAGAAGGCATGATGCATAACCCACCTTTGATCCCTCATGACAAGAGCTAGCAATAGGATCCTCCCCTGAAAGATTTGAGGGCTCCACAAGCCTTGAGCTCCCGATAAGCCTCCAACTGTCCTACAACAATCTCATCCATAAAAGCCCTGAAATGATCATCCAAGAGTTCCATGATCCCCTCCTTGATGGTACAAAACATCATAAGGTCTACTCCAAAATTCCATGGGTGATCTCCGACGAGATGAATTCCTGCATCATGTCATCCATTGGTACCAAAACCTGAGCCCGAACTAGAACCTGACTATCCCCCATGTGTGATCATAACCATTCTGAAAAAGAAACTGCACAAATAATCAGAACATACATCAAGAATCCTCATCCTTTAGGCTTCTTAGATTCTCTGTGACTATTATCCAGTCGAGTGTGGATCCTATGCTTTCAGTAGTATGGGCCCAATACGACATTCCACATCAATCCATACTTTCCCAAGAATTATCCCGAATCCTCCAAGTCACCTTCTCAAACTGATACTTCAAATATTTGATAAATAGCATAGTCAACTCACTACAACACATATATAGCGCCCGAGACGCCATGTATGAAATTTATCTCATATTCTTTTCAATTCAATTAAAGGTGGTGAAGGGGTTCATGAGTATAATGGGCATACATTAGGTACGGATGGCGTACTCCTTGCATGTGCATCGTCGACGTGATCCCAGTGTATGCTAGCCGTACTCAAGCTAGGGGAAAACCCTAATTTTTAGGGTGTTTACCCTATTTAAGGTTCTTAAGTTCTTCAAGTGCATCACCCTTTCAGCCTCCATTGATTTTTAATGCTAATATCAAAACCCTAGCCATCTTGAGTGCAATTTGAGCTTACTTGGAGTGTTTGGGTGTTCTTTTGTGGTTTTGAAGAAGAAGGAAGTTCGAGGAGAAGCAAAGGAGAAGAAGGAGGTTGTAGATCTAGAGTTTTTGCATCATTTCTATCCTACTGAAGGTATAAAGTTTGAAACTTGTTCATTCTAAGCTTAGATCTAGACTTAGGGAAGATCTTATCATCTTACGGTCCCATAACTTGGTCTTTTGGAGTATGGGCTACTCCAGAGAATTTGTGCTGTCTTTTGGACTCTTGGGAGTGCATGGAGTCATAAAAATCCTATCTTGCAGATTAAGACTCAACCTTGTATGTTTTGGTGACCACCTACGAGAGTTAGAGGGCTTAAGTCATTGTTGGAGTCCGAATAAGGCGTGTAAGAGAATAAAGTTTGCAAATTTATGGATTAAGAAACTTTTATGAGCTTGGATCTAAGGTTTAGACGTTAGGGATTAATGGATTAAGTTGCTGGTGAAAGTTTGGGCTGAATGAACAATACGTCGGGCATACCCTAGAGTACGTTGCGTGTACCGTGCCAGTGCCCCGATTCTGGATCATCAGCGTAAGCGGGGCGTACGAGAGATGTACGTCGCTCGTGCGCGGTCTATCGACTTAGGAGATTTTTAGGCTTGAGTATTGTTGGGTCATTGACTTATTTAGGATTGGGCCTTAGGCCCACTTGTTGTAGTAATGCATTTGTGGGCTTTAGGCCATGTTAGGTGTGCTAGGTCCATATTGGGCCTTAAAGGCCTTGTAGTTGGGCTTGTATGCCTTTGTGGAGTTGTATGGATTTGGTCCTTGGTGGGAGGGAGGCCTAGTGAGGCAAGGGTGAAGAAACCCTTTTTTCCTTAAAGTCAAGAATGAGGGTTTGGACTTTCAGGTTAGAATATTGGCCTAATTTCTAATAAGGGTTTTATAGTTGTGCTCTAGGGAGAAGATTTCGCGAGTCATCTACTAAGTGCGATTTGATACCTTCAGTTTAAGGTGAATTTCCTTCACTATATCTATGGGTCGAAGGCACCAACGTCGACCCACTACTTTATGTTGTAGTGTGATGGTTGACTTTGTGACAACTGTCAGTTATGCATGTGTTTGTTTGATGACTCTTTGATTCTTTGTTATGATATTATATGGTAATGGTTGATATCTGGTTGAAATAGACCAAAGGGGATTGTAAGCACCCATATATGCTTGACAGTTTCTAGTTGAAATAGGCTGAAGGGGATTACAAGCACTTAGATATGCTCGACTGTATCCGGTTGAAATAGACCGAAGGGGATTGCAAGCACCCAAATATATTGGTTGTATGTTTGTATGGTATAAGGTATTTTGGGGGAACTCACTAACGTTTGTGCTTACAGTTTTTAGTTTATGTTCCAGGTATATCCATGTCACACCCCGCTAAAGAAGAAACATGGGGCGTGACAGAAATGGTATCAGAGCCGAAGGTTATCGAGAATACTTGTTTTCCTTTGGAGAACCATAACTATAGCCAAGAAATTTCAAAACATAATTAAGATATTGAACATACTACTGGTATAACTAATTCGAGTATGTATTATTAGACTTTAATTAAGTATATCCTAGCCAACTATGCTTAATTAAGGAAAATTAATGCGAGGCTGGAAACAGTTATAGTAGAATTATGTTTAAAACAATTTTCAACTCGAACTTTTGAAAAACAAAATTTTCCGGTGTACGTATGGGTATTGCATATTATAGGAATTCATCTAGGTACACTTAGAAACTAAGTTCACTTTTATCACAATGCCTTATTTAGGAATGTTCTTATTGATGGGTTTTAGCCATAAGAACTTTCCTATGTGCGCATGCAAAACCCTAATGCTTGGATCTAGGCTTTCTAATTAAACATGATTTGAATCCAAGACTTCTAATGACTATTTAGGAATAAGAACAATGTTAAAACATATCTAGAATCATACCTTTGAATTCCTTGTTGATCTTGTTGTCTTGGAGCTTCTAGAGTCACAATTGTCACTCCTCTAATGGCTTACAAACACCAAATAGTAAGGAGGATGATTTGGGAGAGAGGAGAGGGGAGGAAATCGGCCAAGGTTCTCTTACTTTAGATGAAGTTTCGATTTCCCTTAGCCATAGGGTCTATTTATACTTGTAGACTCCTTAAGGGTTACAACCTAAACCCTAATTGGATAATCTTCTCTTAAGGCTATCCAAATCCATTCCTTATATAACCCCTTGGACGATTTGAAGCTATCCTTAGCTTCTAGAAACCGTCCAATCCATATCTATATGGATTTACAGTCTAAAGTTTAACTATCAAACAATTGACAGTTTATACCCTCTTATTTAATTAATCTCTTTAAGTCACCAAATTAATTCCAATTAATTCTATGACTTATATTAATCAAATAATAATATATTATTCTTTATATTATTCTCATAATATACTAATAATATTTACTCTCTCTTAATAAATCATCCTATCAAGTTGCTATGGTGAAGGCAACCCAAAAGGACCATGCACAACCGGGTCAATTACTTGCCTAATATAGTTGCAGCCTTAGACACTATTCCAACAGTCTCCCACTTGGATAAGTCTAGTAACTATATGCACAAGTACAATTCGGTTTGCAATCGTAGCTCTCAAAGACGCTGTCAAACTCTGATCTAATCAATCTTGTCCTTCTGATAAGGGATCGTACAGTCCTTTGTTAGATATCATGCTGACAATCCTATGGAATGGTTAGTCAAGCATTTAGGTTTCTCGATCTCTGATTTATTCGACATAGAACTTAATCGAACACATCAATTCAGTTCTGACCGGGCCCGACACATAAGTCAAATCAAATCATCGAGCGGCCGAGATATCGCTTTTACCTTCTTAGATAAAAGTTACAGATAAACTTCGACTTATATGCATTTACTTATTCAATAATCAACTATACACAACAATGCATTTTATAACATTGAGTTACCAATGCGTTTTCGCATTATCAATGTACAACCAATAAGCAAATAACAAACCATATATCTAGGTTTTAAGACTATATGATATTATCGTCTTGCGATCACCCTTTTATATCATATTCCGTAAGGTGATTCCAACAAGCGCGGGTTTGTTCCAATGCTCAAAACCAGTTCATAAGCACTCATGAATGTCGCAGCAACCCTTTGCTATGTCTAATACCATTTAGACAATCTACGCACCGATTCATGACAATCTTCATTCATATCTACTTCCAACATATGAACGATTGTGGACAATTTGAACAATTCGATTATTCCTAATAAACTCAATTATTCTGGAAGTCAAAACATGCAAAGTGAAACAATACTTAAACAATTAACATAAGATAGTAACATTACTCATAAATAAAACTCCTTTATTTAATCATCAAATGTTAATTACATTTATCTATTACACGTTTCTAATACTATCTAATCTATGCTAACATCATCCTTCAGCCCAATGCTCCTAGCATGCTGCAAGTGCTTAACCCTACTCAGTCCCTTCGTAAACGGATCTGCTGGGTTATCTTCTGATGATATCCTCTTCACTACGAGTTGTCCTTCTTCTACACGATGTCTAATGAAGTGATATTTTCTGTCGATATGTCGTGATCTACCATGATCCCTCGGTTCCTTTGTCAAGGCAACCGCTCCTTCGTTATCACAAAAAATCTCCATGGGCTCCTTTATGGTAGGTACAACTCCAAGATCACTGATGAAGTTCTTCAGCCATATTGCCTCCTTCGACGCTTCGCTCGCTGCAATGTACTCTGATTCGCACGTTGAATCAGCTACGGTTTCCTGCTTGGGACTTTTCCATGTCACTGCTCCTCCATTCAGGGTAAAGACCCAGCCCGACTGCGAACGGTAGTTGTCCCTGTCGGTTTGAAAGCTGGCGTCACTATACCCTCACACCTTCAAGTCATCACTCCCTCTGAGGACTAAGAACCATTCCTTTGTCCTCCGAAGGTACTTAAGGATATTCTTCACCGCAATCCAATGTGCTCTGCCAGGATTCCCTTGATATCTGCTAACCATGCTCAAAGCAAAGGCTACATCAGGGCGAGTACAAGTCATAGCGTACATGATTGAGCCAACTGCGGAAGCGTATGGAACTCGGCTCATTTCTGCTATCTCAGCTTCGGTACTCGGACTTTGAGTCTTACTCAACTTGGCATTACTTTGTATCGGTAATTTTCCCTTCTTTGAGTTTTTCATACTAAAACGTTTTAGTACCTTCTCCAAGTAAGTGTTCTGACTAAGTCCAATTAGTCTCTTACTTCTTTCTCTTACTATCCTTATTCCCAAAATGTAAGAAGCCTCTCCGAGGTCCTTCATAGCGAAGCACTTCCCGAGCTAGGACTTAACCTCCTGCAGAGTCGGGATATCGTTTCCTATGAGTAATATGTCATCAACATATAGAACGAGGAAGCTTACTATACTCCCACTAGCTTTGACATAGACACAAGACTCATCTTCGCTTCGTACAAATCCAAACTCTTTGACTTTCTCATCGAAGTAAATATTCCATCTGCGAGATGCTTGCTTAAGTCCATAAATGGACTTCTCAAGTTTACACACTCTATTCGGATGCTTCGGATCCACAAACCCCTCTGGCTGAGCCATGTAAACATCCTCAGCCAACTTTCCATTAGGGAAAGCGGTCTTGACATCCATTTGCCAAATATCATAATCATGAAATGCGGCAATCGCTAGCATCACTCTAATAGATTTTATCTTTGCAACTGGTGAGAAGGTCTCATCATAGTTAACTCCGGGAGTTTGAGTAAAACCCTTCGCAACCAATCGCGCTTTATATGTGTGTACGTTTCCATCCCTGTCGGTCTTCTTCTTGAAGATCCATTTGCACCCAACGGTCTTACGTCCGGGCACATAATCAACCAAATTCCAAACTTGGTTATCATACATGGATTGGATCTCGCTATCCATTGCCTCTTTCCATTTCGCAGACTCCGGGCCTGCCATGGCTTCCTTATAGCTATTAGGTTCATCAAGATTTATTAGTGTACCATCACTAATATACGTGTCCCCTTCGGTAGTAATATGAAAACCATAAAACTGGGGTAGAACTCTAACTCTATCGGAACGTCTAAGAGGTAAGGATTCGTCAATCGGTTCAACCGGAGTTTCCTCCTCGGGTTGAGTGCCAGCGGTAGAGGTTCCTTCATCTATCGACTCTTGAATCTCTTCAAGCTCGATTTACCTCCCACTGTCTCCTTGGCCTATGAGTTCTCGCTCTCGGACAACTCCTCTCCTCGCAACAAAGACAACATTGTCCTTCGGTCTATAGAAGAGATATCCAAAGGATGTCTGCTGGTAGCCGATGAAAATACATCGATCACTTCGGGGTTCGAGCTTGTCGTGAGTATATGTCTTACGAAAGCCTCGCAACCCCAAACCGTGATGTGTGCCAACGAGGGAGCTTTCCCTGTCCACATCTCATGAGGTGTTTTGGCAACCTTCTTAGTAGGGACTCGGTTAAGGATATGGGCGGCAGTCTCTAAGGCATACCCCCAAAAAGAGATAGGTAGTGAAGCACGACTCATCATAAAGCGAACCATATCCAATAAGGTTCGATTACGCCTTTCTGCCATACCATTCAACTGCGGTGTCCTAGGAGGCGTCAATTGCGAAACTATTCCACACTCCTTGAGATAATCGTGGAATTCAAGACTTAGGTACTCTCCTCCTCGATCGGATCGAAGCATCTTGATTTTCCTGCCCAATTGATTCTCCACTTCATTCTTGAACTCTTTGAACTTTTCAAAAGTTTCTGACTTTTGTTTGATTAAATAGATATACCCATATCTACTATAATCATCGGTAAAAGTCACGTAGAAGCGGTTCCCATCCTGCATGGTTGATCTAAACGGTCCACATACGTCAGTATGTATTAAGTCCAATAGAACCTCACCCCTTTCACACGTACTCGTGAAGGGTGATTTAGTCATCTTTCTAAGTAAACAAGACTCGCACGTGTCATCTTCCCTAAGGTCGAATGACACCAACACTCCATCCTTTTGGAGTTGGGCTATGCGTTTCTTGTTGACATGTCCAAGACGACAATGCCACACGGATGCTTTATCCATACTAGTGGAAGAATCTATATTCAAAACATCATTTCCTAGGTTATCAACAATCATAACAGTTTCATAAATTCCATTACATGGTATAGCTTCAAAGTAAAAGACACCATTTAGATAAGCCAAAATAGAACCATTCTCATTATTAAAAGAAAATCTAAAACCTTGTCTATATAAACCATGAAATGAAATGATGTTTCTAGCCATTTCTGGCGAATAACAACAATTGTTCAAATCTAAACATAAATTATTCCTAAGAACTAAAGAATACACTCCAATCTTGGTCACAGGAGACGATCTTCTGTTCCCCATGATTAGATTTATTCTTCCTTGCTCCACATCCCTACTTCTTTTTAGTCCCTGCACATTAGAACAAATGTGGTAACCACAACCGGTATCAAGAACCCAAGAAATAGCATGATTAGAATCGTCAGATTTTATTGTATATATACCTGCGAAAGATGGCTTGATCTTTCCTTCCTTGATAGGTTGCAGGTACTCTGGGCAGCTTCTTTTCCAATGTCCTATCTTGTGGCAGTGGTGGCACTCTGCCTCCTTAGGGTTAGGGCAGGGCTTAGCGGGATCAACTTTGGTCCCACTAGAAGAGGCATCATCTCGGGCTTTAAGCTTGCGATAGTTCTTAGACGAAGCCTTCCTCGTCTTTCCCTTTCCTTGACCAATAGCCAAGACAGGAGCAGCGGGTGGATTGGGAGTTGGTGTAACGGACTTGTCTTTGAAGTTGCTCTCAGCGACCCTCAAGAGACCGTGGAGTTTACTTAGGGTGACCTCCTCTTTGTTCATGTGGTAGGTCATCCTAAAATGATTGTACATCGGAGGCAAAGAGTGAAGCACCATGTCGATCGCCAAGTCTTCCCCAAGGTCAACATTTAACTTGCGAAGGCGGTCGACATACCTTTGCATCTTTTGCAGGTGCACGGTAAGCGATTCTCCATGACCCATCTTAGCGGAAATCATGTTAGTGAAAATCTCATAACGCTCTTGTCTCGCGTTTTGGTGGTATCTCTCGAATAAGTCTTGATGCATCTCGTACGGGTACATGTCCTCGTAGGACTTTTTGAATTCGGAGTTCATGGTGGCTATCATGATGCAATGTACCTTTGTTGCATCTCGCTCATGAGTTTCAAAAGCGGTAATTTCAGCCGGAGTAGCGATTTCAGCGTTGATCTTCTCGAGCTTCTCATCGAGGACATACTCCTTATCCTCATAGCGAGCAATGGTGCGAATGTATCTTATCCATTCGCTAAAGTTCGTTCCATCGAAGGTGACCTTTTGGCAAAGGCTCATCAATGTGAAAGAACTAGCAGCAGCGTTGTTTGCATTTGACATCTACAAATAGAAAGGACAAAGATAGATTATAATATGAATCCCTAATTATCACCCAATAAGAAAAATTAGGGCTAGGATCCAACAATAACATTTACATATGAGAAAAGGGATGCCGTAATCTAACATGCAAATAAATTGAAGGTAAGTGAATGACGATTCACTAATTCTCCATCATAAAACCTAACTATTAGTTCTAAATGTATTGAGAATTCCTAGGTTCGGATGAGATTCATTGAAACTATTCAATGGCATGTTTAAATCTCGATATGCCCCTCTAGTTTGTGACTGGGATACCGAGGATCACAAAGTGGGTGTGAATTACCATGCAAATTCACATGGTACCTTCATTGTAACGATCACCTATTCGATGTGCCGGTAAACCACACACGCTCCATCGAACTATGATAAACAATGAATCACCCTTTGCCACCTTTGCTTAGAACCAATTAGTGTGCCGGTAAACCACACACGCTCCACTAACTTCTTAGCAAGGGTGCAAAGTGTAATTTCATGGGATTGCATCAATTCACTTTTCCTAAAGTAACTAAGATTAGGAAATTTTAAAATATGTGTAGTTACTTTGTATTACTTATTATACTTTTAATGAGAGGATGAGGTTGTCCTATCCTACCTGTTCGGCTAACGACCCTCCACCGATCAAGCAAGCGGTGGGTGTGAGTGTACACCCATTAAGCGCCATTTTATAGGCCGCAACCTTATACCCACCTTATAGATCGGCTTCGTGAATGAGGCCTACTAACGGTAAGACTAGCATTTTTGTTATATATATATATATATATATATATATATATATATATATATATATATATATATATTAATCTTGTAATATTATATTAGTATAGGATTGTATTTTAAACATTTTAAAATCTAGGGTTTGAAATTTAAATTGTCTAAATTAAAACTTTTAATTACAAAATATAAATTTCAAAACTTGAGGACAAGTTTTAAACATTTAAAACATGGAGGATCAAATAACAAATAATTTCAATTAACAATTAATTTCCTAATTATCTATATTTGATTTATTCAAGATTTCTTTCAAGATAATTACCAAAATAATCAAAATAATTAATTAATTATCATATAAGGAAATTAAATATTTTATTAGTTGATAAATATCTTTAATTAGATCAAGATAATAGTCATATATATCAAAAAATCGGATTAGGGTTGATCTAATATGATTAAGGTAAGTTTCCATAAGATAACCATGAAGAAATCCCGAATCTGGCCATTCCTGACGCTTGGACTCGCCGAGTGCACAACGGGACTCGCCGAGTCAGGCCAACTCGCCGAGTCCACTTTGGAACTCGCCGAGTCCATGACTCAGAAACACAAAAAACGAATTTTGCAGTTTAGTTTCAGACAATTAAGCAACAATTTAATGAAAACCAAGCTAGGCTCTGATACCACTGATGCGTTTTAGCCATAAGAACTTTCCTATGTGCGCATGCAAAACCCTAATGCTTGGATCTAGGCTTTCTAATTAAACATGCTTTGAATCCAAGACTTCTAATGACTATTTAGGAATAAGAACAATGTTAAAACAGATCTAGAATCATACCTTTGAATTCCTTGTTGATCTTGTTGTCTTGGAGCTTCTAGAGTCACAATTGTCACTCCTCTAATGGCTTACAAACACCAAATAGCAAGGAGGATGATTTGGGAGAGAGGAGAGGGGAGGAAATCGGCCAGGGTTCTCTTACTTTAAATGAAGTTTCGATTTCCCTTAGCCATAGGGTCTATTTATACTTGTAGACTCCTTAAGGGTGACAACCTAATCCCTAATTGGATAATCTTCTCTTAAGGCTATCCAAATCCATTTCTTAGATAACCCCTTGGACAATTTGAAGCTATCTTTAGCTTCTAGAATCCTTCTAATCCATATCTATATGGATTTACAGTTTAAAGTTTAACTATCAAACAATTGACAATTTATACCCTCTTATTTAATTAATCTCTTTAAGTCACCAAATTAATTCCAATTAATTCTATGACTTATATTAATCAAATAATAATATATTATTCTTTATATTATTCTCATAATATACTAATAATATTTACTCTCTCTTAATAAATCATCCTATCAAGTTGCTATGGTGAAGGCAACCCAAAAGGACCATGCACAACCGGGTCAATTACTTGCCTAATATAGTTGCAGCCTTAGACACTATTCCAACACTTATCCCTTATCAAGTGCTAGGTTAACCAGTTAGGTTATATCACTAGCCACTTTAGGAGTAATCTGCTTAGTACTAAGAATGAGTATTCCTCAGTGCCTATTGACTCTATTCGTAAGGTTAGTAGCTAGATAGACACTACCAATAATCTTAAGTCAAAACCTATACCAATTATACCTCAATACCTCTTCATCATCTTTGTACAAGCGTTACAATTATGAAAAAGCGTTACGATACCGACACAAATAGCAATTGTAGCATCGCGTTAGAAGGTAGATGAGTCGCCACGAGTAGTTACATGGATACCATTGACGACCATCTCGGATATCACTCACGAGGATGCACGGAAGTTTAGCCCATTTCTATAAATACATGAGACTTCTCTACTACGCTACGAATTTAGCTTTAGGTTGTTTCCACCTTGAGCTTAAAACTTAACATAGGATATCTCTTTGACCCAAACCTTAACTTTGGTGATTCTTACCTTACCATTTTTACTTTGTATTAAAGCAAAAACCATCCCCGTTACGAAAAAATTTACAAGTCTTCGTTCAAGACCCCCATGTGCACTAGTGATCTTCTCAAGTTTGCCATCATCTTACACTTTTCAAATTACCAACATGCTTCCTAACCAACCTTCAACCTAAATATGTCTGATCCAATATCGCACTACTTCATTGTACGAGTCTTTCCTATAATTTCGAATCCTCATTCGAACCTTATTTTTTCATACATTTGTTTGAGCGTTAGCGACATTACTAACATTTCTATCATTATAATGGATTACATCCTCTTACGTCGTGAGGCAGACGCCAAATGTATAACTTAACCTTTGACCTTTATAAAGGCCGCGAAACTGCATTGACACCATAAAGCGTTTTACAAATAATTTTTCTTGTCCTTTATCTAAGGGAAAAGACATCAGTACTCGCCTTATACTCGCATTAGTATTAGGTACGACTAGTTACACTAATCCACTTAGTCATTGCTTTTTAATTTTTCAGCAAACATATTTCACCTCACTAGCTTTATTTACCATCAGTACAATAATTTGTAATCCCTTCATATAACTTACAAGACCTTTCCTAACAATGTAAGTTACACTTCTCGCTAAATACAACCAACTTTACTTTTGACAACTTGCTTTAACTAAACACTTATCTCTAAAACTCAATTTAACCAATGTTGGGTTTAACCTTCCTATTTCAATTTCATTTAAAATCCATTTCAATGGATATATGTGCTTTTAAGGGCATATACACCATTTAAACCTTGTTACCATTTTGACACATTTTCGAAAAGTATGAAACATTTTCTTTTATAAAAGTGTTTAAAATCTATACTATAAAACTTAAAATATGACATTGAAATTCATATTATGTGTAAAAGCTTCATCGGATCTTTGAAACCACTTTTGTTTTGACTCTTTTATCCACTTTCTCATTTAGACATTCTAATTTACTTTAATGTGTCTTTCCAAAGCCCAACATGATATTTATGCAAATTTCTACTTCAAACATGTTTATAAGACATCTTTAATGCTTGTATTTCAAAACATACCTTATTTGTGTACTTTGCTTCAATATAGTTTTATAATCTATAAAGTTTCTAAAATTTATAGCATTTGAAAACTTAGTGTTCATTTCTAAATTTCCAGTGATACACTCTCAACAGTGAATAATTATTCTTCTAAATATGTTGAGTCTTTACCTTATCCATTTTAACCATTGTTGGACTTCAGTCTAAAAAGTCAAAATTGTCAGATTTTGAATTACCATTTGTAGTGCTTCTTCTTTTTCACAAATGGAGTTTAACTTAATAGATAACTCGTGAATTTTTAGCAAACCTTTGCAAACACTTTAAAACTTCTGCATTTCTATGTAACCATCAATATACATCAACGATTGAAGTTTGGAAAATATCTCAAACGAATATTTAAATCAACTTACGGATATTGTCCTTAAAATTTTAACAATAGCAATAGTGTCACCGCTACCTTCCTTTTCTTTCCCCCGCACATGATTTCTTGCTCTCCTTCTGATTTTAGATCTCGCACACCCATAATAATAACATAATACATTTTCTAACTTTGTTTTTGTCTATTTTGCTTCTCTTGGTATCATGTTTGTAGACATACAAACTAGAAGTCTACCTTTTCGGTTTGAGCGATTAATACGTGTATAGTCGTGAGGCATAGTTTTGATTTAGCCAACTTTGATATATTCAATTATGCCTATTATTATATAGATTTTGTTTTTATTTTAAAATCTATTGTAAACAAGTAATCCTTATTTACATTTGTTCTTTTGTTTTGAATTTAGAAATTTGATTTAAAATGCAATTTTCATTGTATTTTCTTTACGATTAATACAAAAGATCAATACACTTGTGCTTATTATTTTTCTAAAACCAGAAAGTATATGTGAAGGATATATTTTCTTATGTTTCTTCTTCTTAAAAACATAAAAAGTTCAAATATTACAATTATCTATCCTTAAAATGATAGTTTTTGGTAGAATCACTGAAATAAGAATGCACTATTTTCAATAATCGATATTTTTACTCTTTTCTTAAAATAAAATTCTACTTTGCAATCTCCAATGAATTCCTAAACTCTCAAACTTGTTTTCATAAATACCCTGACTCCTCGTAAACTTGTATTTGTCTTGACTTAGACAATTAGACAATTTTTTTTTCCAAAGAGTAATCAAAATATTTATGTATAAATTCCTTTATGAATGACTTAAATCTTTAACCTTAATTAATATCTTCATTATCTCACTACTTCGTTTGATCGCCACACATATTTCTTCGTTCTCTTGGAATTATTACACATTTTGATAACAATGAGATTACTTATCGTATCTAGACACTCAAACTGCTATCTAGACAATGTGATTTACTTTATCATAAGCTTTCATCTCCTTCATTTTCAACAATGACTCTCTCTCTCTCTCTCTCTCTCTATATATATATATATATATATATACATATATATATATATATATGTATATATATTCTTAAAATATGGTTTTATCATAGTAAGAGTAACCATAGTAGAAATTATAGCTTCGGAAACCCTCGATCATTTTGTAATTTATTTTGTAGACGACACTTAAATAGCCTTTATATTGGAGATGTACCAAAGCTTCGTTGCCTGCCCTTAGCACGTATCCTTAGGAACTTACTGTTGATTGTTTCTCTTTCATTCGTGCCACCCCTTCTTATTTTGGAATATAACTTTTTCTAGACTTAATAGCCAACCCGATAGTAAGCAAACAACACCTAATCTCTTCTTTATTCGGCGGCAAATGTACACTTAGTGTTGATTTAGAATGCGACCTATGGATTAATGTGGACCTAGAGCTCAATATAGTTGGTTCTTCAACAAAACTTATAACGTTATTTTAAGCTAGATAATATCTAACTAGATAATCTTTTCAGCTAGTTCTCCATGGTTCAGTCATGATTTCCATGATCCTATTTTCCCACAATCTAGACTGTAGAACTCGATATAGGGAAACACTAATTTGATTATAGATAAAAGTTGGGCTCTTTCCTTGAGGAATTAACCCAAAATAATCAAAGAGCTCTCAAAGTCACCACCTATCCAACTATACAGTTGTATTCGACTGAGTTCTAATAGAATACGTCACGAATTGAATTTCGGGACGAAATTCTTTCAACCGGGGGAGACTGTGAAAACCATCAAAATTCGAGACAGTTCTAGATTTGTATAAATGTAGTTGTACGTATAGGCACGAAACACACTAGAATTGGTAACTAGAAGCTAAGTTATAAACTTCTATAAACTTGGAAATAGTTAGAAACAATGGATAGGATACTTAGATTTCACATTGATACGCGACTTCTATAATTACTTAAAATGTGACAACTATTCAAATTCGGGTAATTCCTTGACTTCAACATCTTTTCATGAATCATATACACACATCATGCACTTGAACTAGTAGTAGAAATTAGGTTTGATTGTCATAGGACCTTAAGTTAGAATTGAAAACTAGGACTAATATACTTGATTCTTCAATTTCGTTTGAATCTGGGAATCACTACATAGAAATGCCGAAAAATAGATAAAAATAAATTTCAAACATTATTTCTTACTTGAATAAGAGTTAGAAAACCCAAAAATAATTTGAAGTCTTAAAATTCAAGTAATTTTGATATCCAAAGATTTACTAACTCTCAAAAACCCTAAATTCCCTAAAAACCTAAATTTTTAAAATTTAACCTATAAAATTCAATTAAAATAATTATGAACCTTAAAATATCAATTTAAAATAATTAAAATTAGGAAAATATAACCAAGGAGATATGTTTTAGGTCATTACCAATTACCCTTAATTTATAAGCCAAAAATCAAGGTTTTATGGATAAAAGCTACCTTAAGTAGTTTATTTTATAAAACTTTGATATTTTTTATAGAAGATTTAAATTTTATAAAGAGAGAGGAGAAAGTGAGGGTATTACATCTCTTAAATTCGGATCTCTCCTCCCCATACCTCTCTTCCCAAAATCATAATCACATCCCTCATTTCCCACACTCCATCCTTTCTCTATCTCTCTCCCTTCTATCTAAAACAGACGAACATAGATGCCAAATTTGTGGGAGAGATTTACCCAATCCATTCTTCATTAGTACGTTTGCATTTCTGTATTTTGGTTGTTGATTTTGGTCATGGGAAACCCCAAAGAGATGAAGAGAGAGATGAGCTATCCAGAGAGATATAATCTCTCTTTTCTTCTGTCTAAAACCCCCATTCTTTCCCCCCTCTCTCTAACCCATGAAAATAATCAGTCAAGAACATCATTTTACTCAAAAAAATCAGCATCTAGTGTTATACATCAAGGTAAAATCGAATCCCTCACATTTCCTTTACTTTACCTTCAAAGATTTCTACTTTTCTTGCATATCTTCTTCTACTACCCCCTTTCTAATGAAAAATCATGAACACATACATACACATACGGTTTTGATGATGGTGGTGGTAGGATTTCACGCAAAAACAACATGCATGTTATAAATGTGACATCCATGTCCAAAACCTAAGTCAAAATCAACATAATGCACTTTTCTAGAAGTTTTGGTGGAAATCACCACACGCACCCTAAGTTTTCTTTCAAAAACTACTTTTGAACATTTCAACCTCATGAATGGTCTTCAAACCAACATGCATGTAATTATCTTCAACCTTAAATGCTAGATGATCAAAGTTTGTTGCTAAAAAGCTTTCAAATATGTTCATAAAGGATTTATTCACAAATAAATATCTAAAACTTCTTTTTCTGATCAAATCCAATTTTCTTAGAATCCCACCAACAAAATTAGAAGCTCTGCAAAATTTCAGAAGATAACTTAACTCTCTCGAATTACTTTAATTATTGCAATAAAATATAGAAATAATTCACATAAAATACTTTTTGATGTCAATAAATTCTAAAATCTTTCTGATATTACCCATACAGTGCTTAAAGACGTTCCATGCATTTATGTCACAGTCTTCTATTGATTTCGAATTTATTTTCGTTGAAAAAAAATAAATATTAAGATTAAGTTATAAATGTCCAAAGTCATATTTAATAATTTTTGCATCTTATGGACATCATAATGACCATATGCACAAATTTACAATTTTTCCATGAGTATTTTTTAATTTTCTCGATATAATGAAGGTTTAATGTGTTAAATTGGTAATAAATAGCTAGACTTGTCCAAAAATTATAAAAATTTACTAGAATATCTTATAATACATATTAATTGTGAATAAAATGTTTAATGAATTTGTCCTACTGTTTATTATTTTTTCATGAATTAATGCTTATTTATGAGAATAAATGTGGTAAAAATATTTAATCTGTTCTTAAAATTTCAAGAAATTTCCATAAAATCTTCTATTAAAGTTTAACCACAAATATAAATTTTGGGCAGTTTTCTAAGCATTTTAGTATTTTTTTTCATTTTTAATAAAATAAATACACAAAAATCATAAAAACAAGTTAATTTGTTCAAAAACTAGTTTTGATATTTTTACCCGTTTGTAAACATCAAATAATAATTTTACAAAATTTTAGAAGAATTATCGATTCTTTTGCTATTTATGCTATATATCTTACATTAAATGTACATAAATCCAAAACTCGGACTCCAGTGTATGAAAATCAATTTTGGTAATTTTCCCAGGTTATATACACCCTATATGAAGCTTACAAAAAGTTTTGTAATTTCCGTAACTATTTAATAATTATTCACAAATTAATGTTTATTTAAGTGAATAAAACAAAAAAAAATATCTAAACTATTTGGAAACCAACTACTATATTTTTTCCAGCTTTAATATATGTAATAACAGTAGAGCAAAAAGTTTGGGGAATTTTTGAAATTGTTTTCTATTTATCTCTATTTTGGTAGAATAAATACACAAAAATCAGAAAATTCGTGTTAAACTATTTGAAAATACATTTTATTATTTTTCCAAATTATATATGTTTCATATAAATGGTGCAGAAAGTTTAAAGAATTTTCTTAACAAATTTCTATTTTTCATGAATTTATATGTATCTAGAGAATTAAATAATGAAAATGGTTATACATATCTAAAATCGATGAAAACTTATCTGGTAGTCCTTTAATATTGTTAGAACCAAAATCCAAAGTTTGGTAATTTTTATTAATTGTTTAGTATTTTTCATGATAACAACGAACTTTGTTTATGCACACTTATTTACTCATTTTTGCAATATATTTTTATTTATGGAAAATTTTATCAAAACTTTGATTTCGATTCATGAAACCAATATTATTTTTAATCTGTGAGCTCACCAACTATTTTTACAGTTGATGCTTGTTTTACATGGTTTTTCAGGAATCATCTAGTAAGAGGCACATAGAGACACATCACTTGTAGGAGCATTCACATGTGTTGGCTTTTGAATACATTGTAATTTCTTTTTAAAAGTTGTTCAAACTCACTATAAATTTTTAATGATTTTTAATACTATGGTTGGTGTCATCATTTATCTTTTGCTATGAGGCCCTTTGTAGTGCCACGCCCTGTGTTTCCGCTTTATCGGGGTGTGACATTCTAGTTCGAAGGAGAAGGGACTGTCCTGATCGCACCGCATCATCCTATCGATTCCGCATTTGAGAAATTGGGAGTTTGTGCTCTTATAACATGTTGCTATGATACAATGTTGACTATTTTAATATTAGTATCGTATGATTTAAATGAATTTAAAAGCAAAATTGTATCCGTATTTTTGGGATTTTACAACTTGGTATCATAGCCTTGGTTTTAGGGATTCAGGTATACTCTTGGGTGTGCTTGGACTCAAATAAAGTGTTTAATAGATTTTCTTAAAAAGAAACATTTTAATCAAAATATTTTAATAAAAGAAGAAGGGGTGTGATGATTTCAATCAGTTGCGCTTACGCAAGTCTTCCGAAAACATCCATACATGTTATATGTTTTATGCTATGATATGAGAATTGCCTTCTAGCTTAGGGGCTAAGGATATGCTCAGAATTGCATGATAGGATACTAGGAGAGATGCCTTTATGTGCCTATTTGTTTGAGCTTATAGATTCACATGCTAGTATCATATTAGTTACTTGTTAGGATGACCTGTATAGGGTATGTTCTCAGTTAAATACCTGATACTCGAATGTTGCATGCTTTGTACTTTAGGAAATTCTGTTGGTACTAACTAACTAGTGGAATACGTTAGACTACATACTATTGTGATTTTGATAATTTTAGAAGGATAGGTTTAACTCTATTATGCAACTCTTGTTTGAATCCAACTGTTGTAGTGTGGGACCTGTCATTCGATGAATTCTCTAGTACTAGTAGAATGTAACTATGTAAAAATAGTAGTCAGGAAGTATTAGTTGAAGTTTCTTCTAATCCTGATAGAAGAGAGGGGTGAGGAAGGGAGTCCTAGGAATTCCTGGAGATATGCTTTGGTATGTAGGACGCCTGGTAGTATGAGGAATGAACCAATTGGGAAGAGCGAATTGGAGGAGTTGGGATAGTCCTTGTGGAGGGTATAAGTAAGTGTGGAAGGTAGTCTTGGGCCCGTACTACTGAAAGCACATGATTTATACCCAAGACCAGGAAGACAACGATGAATCTAGGGAACTCGAGAGTGTGAAACTTCTCGTGTGTTTGCTAATTGTTTATGTGGTTATGTTTCAGTATGCTGGTGACACATCATGGAGGAGGGGTTCAAGATCGGGATCTGGTTCGGGCACGATCACCAAACCTATTGATGAGAGGTTACACAATTTCATTGCATTTGAGCTTATTAGAGGCATACTTGATGTAATGCCAGTGACGTTCTTGTCTATAAAGGAAGTTATCATTGAGCTGATGGAGGATTGCCTTCAGATCCTTAGGGCCGATCTTGCCACTAGCCAGTTTGGGGCCCGCACTCTCTCCTTCAAGGAATTCAGGGGATGTGGGGGAACAAATATATTTAGGGTGAAGGAACCCATCACAGCTAGGCGTTGGATAGCTGACATTGAGTGTGCTCAGATGATGAGCTTCTTCCCCGAGGGGTCGAAGGTGAGATTCGTTGCATGGTGCTTGAAGGAGCGAGCCCGAGATTGGTGGGAGGTCGGCTAAGCTTTAGGAGCCCTAGCCATTGAGACCATTGTTGGATTAATGTCTAAGTCCATCACTATAATTGGTAAGACTTGACCCGACCCGGCATGGTCCATTTGGGTCGCATGGCATCATGCATTTGGATAGACTATAATGTGAGAAATAACACTTAAGGTTTATTAATATATTATAAGTTCTAATATATTAATAACTTTATTTTATTAGTATTGATCAAGAATTAATTTGGAATTAATTAAGTGATCAAAAGGAGACTAATTAAATATATGGGTTGATTGTGTAATTCATTCATTCTTATATATGTGGGCTTGTGATCCAAGATTACTTATGTTGGACTAAGTCCATGGGGTGACCCATGGATACTCCATGTAGGTTAAAATCCATGGACCATAAGGAATGGGTAAAGTTATGAGTTACATAGTGTAACCCTAATAGCCACCATATAAAAGAATCCCATGGCTCAAGAAATCGTGCACTAGAGTGTGTGTATGAGGGCTAGACGATTTCAAGGAGTATTCTAATTTCTCTCAAGTCATTCCATGTGTATTTGGTGTTGTGTGAACCATTTGAGGTGTCACACTTGGGGCACTAGGCACTCGAGCTTCATGAAGACTTTCTACATCAAAGAGGTATGTAATTCTAACTTCATATATTCATATGAATCAATGTTATTATGCTAGTTAGGATGAATACCTTGGAAAGTTCATATTTGAATGTATAATAGAGAAAACATAGATCCAAGGTATTTAGGGTTGCATGTACACTTAGGAGTGTTAGAATGCTCAAAACCCTACAGTGGTATCAGAGCCTAGGCTTGTTTTCTTATTATACTTGCAAAATTGGCTGAAAAATCCAGTTTTTATGCTGTCTGCTCAGCAGACTCACCGAGTCCACTGATGGACTCGCCGAGTCGAAGACAAAATGTATCCAACTCGCTGAGGTGGTTCATGCATTCGATGAGTTGGACCCCCAGACAACATATATTCGATTGTTTTGGCTGGAATTGGAATAGGAACATTAACCTAAGATGGTTTTGGACTTATAAACTTGTTTTTGATGTGGTAATGTTCATGCTAATCCAATTTCAAAGATAACTGTCAATAGATTCATGTTTTGTATTAGTTTAAAGTTTAGACTAATTACATGAAAATTTTTGATTTGAATTATCTTGTTCTTATGAGTTGCTTAGATTAATAGAAAAAGTTAATTGATTATGTGTTCTCAATCCATTTTAACCTAAGAGTTGATTCTAAAATGTGTTTTTGTAACTTGTCCTCAAGTTATATGAAAAGTCACATTTAAGTTTCATAAAACTCATAAAAGTTGGCAATGGTTACAAAAAATGAAGGGTCTTGTCCTCAAGTTATGGAGGTTCAAGAGTCACTTCATTAAGTAATAAAATGTGTAACCTTAATTAATTCCATAAGTTACAAAATAAAGAAAATTTACATTCTTTTATTAGTTTAAAGTCTTCCATAACTTGTCCTCAAGTTATGAAACTTGAAGAGTTTTTAATTAAAACTACTTTAAACTCATAAGTTATGGGATTAATTAGTTTTGAATAGTTTCGAAACTTGCCCTCAAGTTTTGAAATTTGGAAAGTTTTCACTTATGAATTCTTTATTTCCAAGTTAGCCCTTGGAATTTTAAAAGTTAAAATTCAACTCTTATACTTTATAATATTATAAGTTAATAATATTTATATATATTTATAAGAGTAAAGTCAGTCTTACCGTTAGTAGGCCTCATTCACGAAGCCGGTCTATAAGGGGGGTATAAGGTTACTGCCTATAAAATGATAGTTTAATGGGTGTCCACTCTCACCCATCGCTTCCTTGACCGGTGGAGGGTCGTTAGCCGTACGGGTAGGACAAGGACTAGAATTCTCCCTTCATTAAAATTGTTTATGATAAATACTAAGTAACTAAACTCTTATTAATACCCAATCTTAGTTACTTAGGAAAATGTGAAATTGGTGCTAACCCATGAAATTACACATTTCACTTTGCTTAAGTCGTTAGTGGAGCGTGTGTGGTTAACCGGCACACTAACCTAGACTTAACAAGGTACACAAAGGGTAACTTAATATTTATCATAGTATCGGTGGAGCGTGTATGATTAAGGGGTAAAAAATTAAGGGTACCAAGTATATTTGCATGGTTACTTCACACCTTGTTTTGTGATCCTCGACATCCCAGTCACAAAACCTGAAGGGCACACTTGAGATTGAAACATGCCATTAAACAGTTCAATGAATCTCAAAAGAATCTAGGAGTTTCAAAACCAATTAAAACCTAATAATACATTTCATTTATCTTGGTGGAAATTGGTGATTCGTCATTCATCTGCCTTCAAATATTTTATAGCTTGGATTACGGCATCCCTCTTCTGAGTTATAAAATAGTTGTAGGGTCCTAGCCTTAATATTTCATATTGGGTGTTATATTAACGACTTTTAATCAACTATCTTGAATATCACCCAAAATATGTCTAGTTCAGACATCAATGATCCTCCCAAATCTCTTGGAACTTCACTCCCTCCACCTCCTCCAATTATTCTCCCTAACCCACAAAGTTCAAGGTCACTCAAGCCGTATTGGCAAGGCAAGGTCTAGGTGTGATCACATCTTGGAGATGAAGTCACATATTGACAAGCCGGGAGAGTTGGGTGTCAAAGTCTTGAGAAAGTTGGATGTTCCATCACTTTCTAAGTCACATAGTGAGTTCCTTTGGGACCCCTATGAAACAGACTATGACAAGACCCTTAATGATCTTATCTATTTGCTAAGATCAACTTCCTAAAACTTTATGGACATTGAAAATGAAGACACTAGAAATCCAGAAAAAGCATTCTCTTCCCAATGGAAAGGGATCGGCCATAGTCAACTCGGTTGACCAAATGGTAAAGAGAAAAGCTAAGTCTGTGATAGTACCGGTACCATTACCAAAGGGTCCATATGTTTATATTGCCAAAGGAAGGGGCATTAGTTGCGAAGCTGCCAAATTTTTCCTAAGGATGTTAAAGTCAATAAGTTCGACTCTACATCAGGTAAAGTCCACTATCTAACTCTACTAAGTTTCTATTCTGAGACTCTTGATACATGATGTGATTGGGTCACATGTAGATGTTTTAAGAATCAAACAAAAGTGAAGAAATTTAAATAAAGAATGTGTTGAATCTGATCGCGTAGATGGATTTCTATCGCATAGTTTGAAGATTGGATTCTTGAGCTACTTCTTAGGAGTTATGATATATTGCTTAGGAATAGATAACAACAAAGTTTTCATGCTCTTTTGCATTGTAAGGATAGTTTTTCCGCAAAGTTTTTAAAATAAAAGGAAAAATGATGTTTTATTTATTTTAAAATATCCTTACAATGGCATTTGAGGAAAAAAAATGGTTGCTTATATGATTCCATTAATAGCAAGAGTGGAAATATGAAATTGATTCTATCATTTGTGGTAATGTCTAAATTACCAAATAAGGAAAGATCCTCATCTCCCAAGTTTCAATTGGACTGAAACTTGGAATCATGCAAGTTGTATAGCATGATAAATGAGAATTTTTCATCTTTGGAAAAATTAAGACTAGTTCCTTGTTCACATGTATATGTGAGTCAAGTTAAGGACTAAGGGATCGAGTACACATTCTTGTGCACTGGCCAAAGCCCACCACAAAAGATGGATAAGACTATTCATCATGATTTACTAAGTTCAGTAAATATGGTTATACTTACAAGCTTAAGTGTAATTCTGAGACATTGGAAAAGGTTCCAATGTTTGGCAGAGCGAATAAGAAGAATCAAATTAGGCAGAAGGATAAAAGTTTCTCAAATCTGAAAAGGTGGGAGAGTACTTTAGTATCATGTCATGTGATCATCTTAAAAATTAAGAGACCTTATCGCAATTCATCCTCTAAATGCATTTTGATATCCAAGAAGAGGAGCTATGAATTGCTGAAGTGGTTAAATCAAGAAGATGAGTCATATTTCATTCCAAAACAATTCTTAACGTCATACTCCAAGATTGTAACTTGAGTGACATGTCTTAAAGAAGGTTTAAAAACACTTGTCAAGTGTAAGAGTAAAAGTTTCCTACTTTTGTACATTTGAAATTGATAAGTTGTGATGTTTCGGATAAAACAAAGACCAACTAAGGTCAATTGTGTAAAGTGTTTGTCTTGATAAAGAATCCAAAATATCTCTTGAATATTTGGCAAGTGAGTCTGATATGTCAAGAGGATAGTGGGAGTCTTAAAGATCCTAAAAGGATAATCAAGAATAAAAACATGTAAGCTTATCACTAGCACACGACTTGAGGTTTATAACCTATCATGTTGACATATTCTGTGCTCATTCCAGTTAAAGTTGGCTTTGCATATGAGTTCTTAGAGTTATCAATTGGTTGCATAACAACTTGGAAGCTATGGCAGGCCCTTGAGCTGCCAGATGGCAAGAAATTAAGATTGAGTTCAGTCCATATGAGTTTGGATTTGTCACTTGGATAGGAGCACATACACCATTAAATCTAAGTGTCACAAGGTTTGTATCTGATTCATGAAAATGATGGTGAGGAAACACTTTCACTAAGTAGATTTTAACTAGATAGCAATTGTGATATTTGCATTCTCAAAGTCGTTAGTGGAGCGTGTATGGTTAACCAACACACTAACATGGACTTGTGAGAAGTGGCAAAGGTCTAAACAATTGAGACTATGATTACGACATCCCTTTTCATAGTTCTTAAATTGTTTAGACACACCTGTGAGCTATCTAATGAAAGGTGTATGACTTTGATAAAGTCTTATCAAATCAATCTAGTATCAGAAATCTGAACTTTGGTAAGAAAGTCAATAAAGTATTGATTTCTAGAAGTCCAGCTGATTTCTGAGTACATGTCAAAGCTAGTGGGAGCATAAGTGTTATGCTAATAATCATCATGATAGTGGGAGCATGATACCTATGATAAGTATTGAAAGTTATCAATGTTAATTATAGAAAACAAAAGTGTCAATTCGTGAGGCTGCAGGGGTTGAAATAGTGGTTTTGCTATAATTAAGGGAGAGGAAATTATACTTCATTTCAATTCTAAAAGCTTAGATTGAGATTTTAATCAAATTTAGTCAAGAATATATATGAATTTCATGTTGGAATGGCTCAACATAAGGAAATTATATATATGGGTTCATTATTTGTGTCCTAAAATTCGATTATGATTACGACATCCCTTTTCATAATCTGAATTATGAGAACTTGGCAAATAGAAATGGAATTATTATAGCAAAAGACTGGTTTAGTCTTTATGTGAGACATCATTAATAATGTCCCATATGCTTCGGATATAGGATCAATTACATGTGCTATATTCATCCTTTCTAAAGTTTTCCAAATGCATGGGGCATTAAGAAGGGAAAAGGTCTAGAACTGGATATGACTAAAACGATTAAGCAATTGTTGAGGACAATCTAAGGTTTACCAAAGATTGGTTGCTCAGGGCAGTTGGAAGTATAGTGTTAATTGTTGGAAGGACATCATTGACATATTATGAAAAGAGGCAACTCTTGTTCAGAAGTTATACTCAAAAGGGGAATATGGAAATGATCCCATTGGTGGAAGTTGTTCAATAAATCTGTGTAAGATTAGGAAACTTAATGCAAGAAGGATGTTTCCAAGGAGTTGATCTCCTTTGGAATGCTCTGTAATGCTTGTTGTCAAGTCTTTGTGACTTAGTGCATAATCATTACAAGAGAATCATTGCATATAAGTTGAGAATCTAACAAATTTTGGTAAAATGGCATGAATTTGGAATACCTGCATTTGCCATAAGAATTCGGGAGTGTGAAATTAGAATCATTGAAAGTTTGGTCAATTGGTTTATTTCACAAAGTAAGGATCATAGACAGACATAGAGTGCATACTTGGTGTATGGAAAAGCTATTGTTTAGAAAAACATAGTGTACATGCTCGGAGCATGGGACAACTATTGTTTTAATTCAAGAATAAAGTTGATAGCTAAAACAGTATGCAATGAATAATGTGTAATCATATGGTGATAAATAAAAGGTGTTTTATTTATGTTCATAGGTTTTGATACCATATTAGATTCAATTATCCTTGTGTTTCATTTTGCATGTTTTGAATTCCAGAATAAACTAGGTTATTCTTCTGGAATGACTAAGTTATTCAAACCATCCACAGTCGGTCATATGTTGGAAGTAGATATGAATCAAGACTGTCATGGGTTGGCTTGTAGAGGTCCAAGTTGGTGGACAAAGTTGTGCTACAACACTCATGAATGCTCATAAGTTCTGAGTATTGGATTCAACCAACGCTCATTGGAATCACTTCATGGATTTTATCACGAGTGATCATGAGACGATAATATCTTATATTCTTCAAACCTAGAGATATGAGTTGTTACTATGAGTTGGTTGTACATTGATTGCATGAAAATGCATTCGGTAACTCGATGTTATAAAATGTGCCTTTGTTTATGATTCAACAAGTAGTAGAACAAGCCATATGAGTCGACGTTTAGCAATTCCTTTTACCTTTGGATAAAAGCGATATCTATGGGCCCCTCGATGATTTAATGATGATACATGTGAGTGCTTGGCCAAGCCAGGATTGATTTGATCTGTTCAATCAGTCATTCATCATGAATCGGAAATCGGGAAACAACAAATGGACAGAGAGAATGATTTTAACCCATGTCTCAGTCCATATTATATCTAGAATGGAGGAATATATGATTCCTTATCTAATGGACAAGTCATTGAAAAAGGTCAAAGATCATCGGCAAGGTCAGAGTTCGACAGAAGCTTTTGAGAGCTACGCGATTGCCAGTCCGTTCTTGAAGTCATACGCAATAATAGTTTTTGACTTATCCAAGTGGGAGACTGTTGGATTAATGTCTAAGTCCATAACTAGAATTGTTAAGACTTGACCCGACCCAACATGGTCCATTTGGGTTGCATGGCATCATGCATTTGGATAGACTATATTGTGATAAATAACACTTAAGGTTTATTAATATATTATAAGTTCTAATATATTAATAAGTTTATTTTATTAGTATTGATCAAGAATTAATTTGGAATTAAATAAGTGATCAAAAGGAGACTAATTAAATATATGGGTTGATTGTGTAAATCATTCATTCTTATATATGTGGGCTTGTGATCCAAGATTCCTTATGTTGGACTAAGTCCATGGGGTGACCAATGGATACTCCATGGAGGTTAAAATCCATGGACCATAAGGAATGGGTAAAGTTATGAGTTACATAGTGTAACCCTAATAGCCACCATATAAAAGAATCCCATGGCTCAAGAAATTGTGCACTAGAGTGTGTGTATGAGGGCTAGACAATTACAAGGAGTGTTCCAATTTCTCTCAAGTCATTCCATGTGTATTTGGTGTTGTGTGAACCATTTGAGGTGTCACACTTGGGGCACTAGGCACTCGATCTTCATGAAGACATTCTACATCAAAGAGGTATGTAATTCTAACTTAATATATTCATATGAATCAATGTTATTATGCTAATTAGGATGAATACCTTGGAAAGTTCATATTTTCATGTATAATAGAGAAAACATAGATCCAATGTATTTATGTTTGCATGTACACTTAGGAGTGTTAGAATGCTCAAAACCCTACAACCATGACCTGGATAGATTTTGTGTACCTGTTTTCAGCAGAGTTTGCACCAACTGTTGAGGTGCAACAGTTAGCTAGGGAGTTTCTTGACATGAGTCAGATGACTGAGATTGTGTCAGAGATCACCACCAAGTTCAGGGAGAGGGCTTTGCTGGTACCCCAATATGCAACTGATGAGGAAATGAGGAAGACCTAATACTATGATATGCAGAGATCCAACATCAGGGAGTTTGTTAGTTTTTCTCCCTATCTAACTTTGGATGACATGATATCCATGGTGCGGGAGTGAGAGATTTATTGGGAACATATAGTAAAGATGAAGGCAGAGCTTTGGTAGACGGTTGGGGTTTCGGAAAAGAAACCCAAAGGGTTCGACTATAGGTCGAAGGACCAATAGGGTCCAAGCCGATGTGGCAAATGTAGTAGGTTGCATGATGGGGGTTGTTGAGTGGGTGGTTTTGGTTGCTATAAGTGTGGCAACACAGGGCACTTTAGCAAGGATTGTACTAATATTATCACCACCACCCAAACATTAGATGTGATTTTCTTTCATTACAATCAGAAGGGCCACAAGAAGGATGATTGCCCGATTTTAGCATCTGGAGGACCAGTAGTAGCGCATGCTCCAGGGACCCTACAGATTACTCATGGTTGCTTGGGAAAAGCGGATGTGCCTGTTGTGTGGAGTAGGGCTTTTCGACTGACTGCCAAGGAGGTGCGTGTTGTACCAGATGTGGTGACAAGTATGTATCTTCCCTTAACTCTTTAATTATATTGATTTCTCTGCTTATATTTGTGTGTTTTGTTTTAGGATCGTTCCTTGTAAACGTTATCTCTGCTGTGATATTGTTTGATTCATTGGCTACCCAATCTTTTGTATCTTTTACGCTCAACTAGAGGTTTGTCGGAGCTCTGAGAGAGCTGGATTATCTATTAGAAGTAGAGATTATAGATGATCGATCAATCTGGACATCGAGGGTTCATCGAGACTGCGTTTTAGAGATCTTCAGCTAGCAATATCCAATCGAATTAGTTCCCGTTACTTTTTGCGGGAACAAGGTTATAGTAGGGATGGATTGGCTAAGCCCCAATGGGGATGTGATTGTTTACGAGTGTCAGATGGTGCGTGTTTGGACCCCAAGTGGGGGAGAGTTGCTGGTCCATAATGAGGGCCCTCAGTGCGGGCCAATCCTATGCTCAGCTGCTAGGGAAAGACACTATCTTCATCAAGTTTGTTCTGGTTTCATCGCCTATGTTATGGATACCCGAGAGAAGGGTAACGCAACGATAGATGATGTGTTGATTGTATGGGAGTACCTAAATGTGATTCCAGAGGATTTGCGTGGAGTACCTCTGGAGAGGCAGGTGGAATTCTGGATTGACTTAGTTCCTGGTGCGGCTCCGATAGCCAAATCACCATATCAGTTAGCCCCACTAAAGATGCAGGAGTTGTCTACACAGCTGCACGAGCTATTAGACAAGGGGTTCATCCGACCAAGTAGTTTGCCTTAGGAAGCGTCGATCTGGTTTGTAAAAAAGAAGAATGGATCGTATAGGATGTGTATTCACTACCTGGAGCTAGATAAGCTAACGGTAAGAACCATTATCCACTCCCGAGGATTGATGGGTTCTTTTACTAGCTTTAGGGTGCATCTTGGTTTTCCGAGATTGATCATCGTTCAGGTTATCTTCAGATGAGAGTTAGAAAGGACAATGTGAAGATAAACGGCCTTCCGGACTTGTTATGGTCATTACGAGTTCGTGGTGATGCCCTTTAGGCTGACCAATTCTCCAGCCATATTCATTGATCTCATAAACTACATTTGTCGACCAATGTTGGATCGGTTTGTGATTATATTCATCAACGAAATCCTGGTCTATTCCAAGACCTAGGAGCTGCATTATGAGCCCTTAAGAGAGCTATTAGAGACCTTGAGAAAGGAGGGATGTATGCAAAGTTCTCCAAGTATGATTTCTGGTTGCATGTGGTACAGTTTCTGGATCACCATGTCAACCAAAATGGTATTCTGGTCAATCCGGTCAAGGTCGAGGCCGTAATGAGGTGGGAGGTTCCGAGGTCTCCATCCAAGATTCGGAGTTTTCTTGGGTTGGCGGGTTATTACTGGAGATTCATTCAAGATTTCTCCAAGATAGTGGTTTTTTCTTACTCGACCGCAAAAGAAGACTGTCAATTCTCATTGGGGGCCGAAGAAGTAGGCAACGTTTAAGACCCTAATACAGAGATTGTGCGAGGCACCGATTCGGACACTGTCGGAGGGTGTTGAGGATTTTGTGGTTTATTGTGATGTGTCTATCATGGGATTGGGCTTGATTTTGATGCAGAGGGGTCATGTTATTGCTTGCGCATCGAGGAAGCTGAAGCCTCATGATGCGAATTATCCAACGCATGATTTCGAGCCCGGGACTATGGTTTTCGCCCTCAAGATTTTTTGACATTACCTCTATGGGATCCGCTATACTATTTACACAAATCACAAGATCCTAAGGTATTTGATGGATCAACTGAATCTGAATATCAGGCAACGTTGGTGGTTGGATGTGATGATGGATTATGATTGTGAGATCCTTTACCATCTAGAGAGGGCCAATGTGATGCCTGATTCTCTCAGTCGTAAGGCGGTCATGACACTTATCAGGGATATCTATATGAGGATGAAAGTGATTGCTCCACTCTTAGAACAAATTCAAGAGGCTCGGTTTGAGGCTATAAAGGAAGATCACCGAAAGAGTGAGCGTATACTGGTTCAGGTGGCTTCCTTCGATTTTGATATTTAGGGTTTATTGATTCTCTATCGAAGAGTGTAGGTTCCATATTGGGGAGGTGTGTGCCAGGATCTGATGGAGGAGGCGAACAAATCGATATTCTCCATTCATTCTGGGGCGGCGAAGATGTATAGAGATCTCAGTCCTGATTATTGGTGGCACTACATGAAGCAGGACATAACCGAGTATGTAGAGAGGTGCTTGACATGCAGGAAAGTGAAGGCCGAACATCAGCAGCCTCAAGGAAAGATGTAAGTGGTAGACATTCCTGTTTAGAAATCGGAAGAGATTACCATGGACTTCATTACGAAGTTTCCTCGGTCAATGCGTGAATTTTATTCGATTTAGGTCATTATGGATCGATTGACCAAGAGCGCACACTTTATTCCGATTCATGAGAGTATCTTGGTGGAGAATTTGGCTGACATTTATATTAGGGAGGTGGTGGCATGACATAGGGTTCCGGTTTTGGTAGTTTCAAACAGGGATGTCTGGTTTACTTCCATGTTTTGGAAAAGGTTCCATGAGGAGTTGGGTACTCGTCTGCATTTCAGCACGACCTTTCACCCACAGATGGATGGTCATAGCGAGCAGACCATCCGATCATTGGAGGATATGCTGCGGGCATGTGCTTTGGATTTCAGCGGTTGCTGGGATACATATCTTCCTTTAGTGAATTTTTTGTATAGAAATAGTTATCACGCCAGCATCGATCGACCTCTTTTTAAGATGCTCTACGGTAGGAAATGTAGGACCCTGATATCCTGGGGCGATGCCCCTCAGCGAGTCATGTGGAGTAACGAAGTGTTACTCAAGACTACCGAGTTGATTCAGCAGGTTCGGAGTAGACTTCAGACAGATCAAAGTCGGCATAGGATTTACGCCGACAAGAGTCGATCATACCTAGTGTTCCAGGTTGGGGATGAGGTTCTCCTGACGGTGTCACCTTGGTAACCTGTCATCCTATTCAAGAAGCGGGGCTAGTTGTCCCCCAAGTATATCGGTTCTTCTAGGGTTGTAGCCCGGGTAGGCTAGGTAGCATATCGGTTGGATCTTCTGGAGGAACTCAGTTAGATTCACAATACTTTTCATGTCTCTTAGGTACGAAAGTATTTGGTTGATGATTCCGGAGTGGTTCTATTGGAGGATATTCAAGTGGTTGAGTGAATAAACTACATTAAGAGATCGGTAGCGATCCTCGACAGGAAGACGAAGACCTTGAGGAACAAGGTTGTTGAGTTGGTAAAGGTGTAGTGTAATCACTGCAAGGGTTCATAATAGATGTGAGAGCCGGAGGATGAGATGATGGAGCATTACCCAGAGTTATTTCCGGCAGCGGACTTTGAGGACGAAGTCTGATTCAAGTGGGGGAGAATAACAATGCCTGAGTCGCTAGGCATGAAATTGATCTCATACTGTTTTCAACTCAATTAAAGGGGGTAAATGGTTTTGTGAGTATGTTCGGCGTACATTAGGTACTCAATTCAGGGGCAAATCCTAATTTTTAGGTTTTTCCCCCTATTTAAGTCCTTATGTTTTTCAAGTACATCACCATTTAGCATCCATTGCTTTTTAGTGATAATTTCGAAACCCTAACCATCTTGAGTGCATTTTGAGCTTACTTAGAGTGTGTGGGTGTTCTTTTGTGGTTTTAAAGAAGAATGAAGTTTGTGGAGAAGAAAAGGAGAAGAAGGATCTTGTAAATCCAGAGTTTGTGCATCATTTCTAGCCAATTGAAGGTATAAAGTCTGAAACTTTTTCATTCTAAGGTTAGATCTCGACTTAAGGAAGATTTTAGCATTTTATGGTCCCACAACTTGATCTTTTGGAGAATATGCCACTCCAGAGCCTTTAAGTTGTCCTTTTGGACTTTTAGGAGTGCATGGAGTCATAAAAATCATATCTTAGAGGTTAAGACTCAACCATGCATGTGTTGGTGACCACCTAAGAGAGTTAGAGGGCTTAATTCATGGATTGATTCCTAATAAGGCATGTAAAAGGATAAAGTTTGCAACTTTATGGGTTAAGACACTATTATGAGCTTGGATCTAAGTCTAAACGTTAGGGCTTAATGGATTAAGTCGTAGGTGCAATTTTGGGCTGACTGACCAGTACTCTAGGCTTACCCTAAAGTACGCTACGGGTACTGGGCCAGTGCCCCGATTTCGTGTCATCAGCATACGCGGGGCGTACGATCCATGTACCACCCGCGTACCCAGTCTGTGGACTTAGGAGATTTTTTGGGCTCCAGTATTATTGGGCCTTTGACTTTTTTATGGTTGGGCATCATGCACACCTGTTGTAGCAATGTATTTGTAGGCTTTAGGCCATGTTGGCTGCTCATGCTCCATATTGAGCCTTTAACGCCTTATAGTTGAGCTTAGATGCCTTTCTGTACTTGTATGGATTTGGGCCTTGGTGGGAGGGAGGCTCAATGAGGCAAGGGTGAAGAAACCTTTATTGCCTTAAAGTCAAGAATGAGGGTTTGGACTTTCGGGTTAGAATATTGGCGTAATTTCTAGTTAAGGTTTTGTACTTGTGCTCTAAAGAGAGCATTTCACAAGTCATTCGCTGAGTGCGAGTTGATACCATTAGGTTGAGGTGAGTTTCCTTCAATGTATCTGTGGGTAGAAGGCAACAAATTCCGACCCACTAGTTTATGTTGTAGTGTGATGGTTGACTTCATGACAACTGTCAGTTATGCCTATGTATTATTGGTTATGTGATTATTCGTTATGATATTATATGGTAGTGGTCAGGGGTGAAATACACCAGGTATCCGGTTGAAATAGACCAAAGGTGATTGCAAGCACCCATATATGCTTGACTATATCCGATTGAAATAGACCGAAGGGGATTGTAAGCACCCATACATGTTTGACTGTATCCCATTTAAATAGACCGAAGGGGATTACAAGCACCCATGTATGTTTGCCAGTATGTTTATGTGGTATGAGGTATTTTAGGGGAACTCACTAAGCTTTGTGTTTATAATTTTCAATTTCTGTTTCAGGTACTTCCAGTTCGAAGGGGAAGGGCCTGGCGTGATTGCACCGCATGACCCTATGGTTTCCGTATTTGAGATTTTGGTAATTTATACTCTGATAACATGTTTTTGTGTTCTACTTTTGAGTATTTTAATATTAGTATCGGATGATCTGAATGAATTTTAAAACAAAATTTTATCCTTATTTTTTGGTTGTTACAACATCCTAGGCTCTCCTAGATTGTTGACCTCACCTTGCCATCATCTGCTGAAGTACTCCCAATAGTGCTGGTTAACTACTTCATGAATACAATCACACGCAAGAAAGATTAGGTAATCCTTCGAGCAAACGACTCATCCTTACAACTGTTTGACTTAAATGAGAGCTGCGTAGTAGGGTCAAATCCGTCAGTCTGAGATTATTTATGTTGGATTAGGTATCTAAGCCATAACTATAATTGGTATAAAATTGAATTGATAGTAATACAGTCCTTTTGGGTTTCCCTCAAACCTAGCAATTGGACATGGCAACTTTTAAGGAGAGAGAGAGAGAGAGTGTGTGTGTGTGTGTGTGTGAGAGAGAGAGAGAGACTAATTTATTATGTGATTAATAAATTGAAATAAATCATTTATTAATGTATTATGAAAATAATATATTAATTAGAAATCATATTATTTAATAAATAATAAATCAGAAATTAATTAAAATTATCTTTTGGATTAATTGCATTAATATGCATGGACTGTTTGGTTATTTATTGAAAGTTGAAGAAGGAAGGCCCAAGGACCTTGTTGGATGATGTGGACGAAAGTCACTTGGTCAAGCCCAAGAGTTTTTGTGCAAGCCCCTTAGATAAGGGGAATGGGCTACTTGGCCACCAAGCAAAGGATCTAGGGCATATCCCCTTAACCCTAGCTTTGACACCAAGTTTCCTCAATTATATAAGGACTCCCTAGCCCCTTATTTTCGTCCATGCCTTTCTTTTAAGAGCCTTGGACAAAATCTTGGCTCTCTTCTCCTCTCTATATAGTTTTCCTCTTGCTAGTTTGGGTGTGATTCCACTAGAGGAATGACACTTGTGGTGCTTGCTTCCAAGAGATCAACAAAGAATAATTCTAGTTGTTTGCTATAACCACTAAAAGATATGTAACCCTAAACATTTTCTTTAGTAATTTCAAAAATTACCTAGGGTTCTTAAGGTTTCTTTTTGATGTTCTTAGTTATAGGTTCAATAGAGAAAAAATAGATGCTTATGAGGGTTTAATGCATACTTAAGAGTTTAAGTTGGTTTGTTTTGCATTAACCCCATCAGGGGTATTAGAGCGCTAGGTTTGTTTTAAATTGAATTTGCTATAATTGTTGAATTTGATCAAATTAGTCTTTATGGAAATTAAAACCTATAGGGCAACAAATTACGAAATTTGATTCGGGTTTCTTTCCCCCTATGTTTCAAAATTAGGTTTAGGGTTTTGAAACCCTAACTCTCCTCCCCAAGAAATTTGAAATTAAGTTAAGGATTTGAATCCCTTACCTTCCTCCCCAAGATTTCAAAAATATGGCTAGATTTTAGGGTTTGCAACATTTGGTAAGTGTTATTTGACTTGCCTAATATGAAATAATAAAAATTGGAATAAATCCTATATCCTATTTTCGATAATTAGAGGGTAAGGATTATGATTAAATTATTTGATTAATTTAATTAGATAATCCTAATTTATTTAATTTATTTAATTAATTATGAATTAAAAGATAATAATTAAATCATTATTGATTTATTTTAAATTTAACTAATTAGATATTAATTTTGAAATTTAAAATATAAAAACTAGTATTTTGAAAAAAGTTTAAAATACACCTTATACTAAATGTATAATTAAAAGTTTAATAACTACTATATGTATACAACTAATTCAGTTGAACCACTAATACGCCTCATTCACGAAGCTAGTCTATAAGCGTATAAGGAAACTGCCTATAAAATGGTAGTTGAATGGGTGTCCAATCTCACCTGCTTCCTTGATTAGTGGAGGGTCGTTAGCCGAACGGTTTTGATATGCCAATTGATTCTCATTAATAGTATACTGATATTAAAAATTACTAGAACCTTCTTTTATTAAAATCCCAAATCTAGTTACTTTAGGAAAAATGTTAAAAGTATGCTAATCCATGAAAACACACATCATGCGCTATATGTAGTTAGTGGAGCATGTGTGGTTAATTGGCACACTAATTGGAATATAAAGAGATATGGTGGGAATATCGATAATTATCATTGTTGATGGAGCGCGTGTGGTTAACCGACACATCCATGTGAGATGATTAAGGACATCAAAGTTTCCAAGCGGGTTTGCATGGTTATACACATCTCGTTTGTGATCCTCGACATCCCATTCATAAAAGTGAGAGCATAATATAAAATTAAATATGCCATTGATATGAACCAATGAATCTTAAAAGATCTAGGAGTTTCATTAGATTGGAATTGGTAAAAGCCTTACCTACCTAAAATAGATTCAAATTTGATTACGATATCCCTCTTCAACGTTCGAATCGAAAGTATGGATCCTAGCCTTAAGTTAAAATTTATTGGTTAATAATTAATGATTAAAATCAACTAACTTGATTCTCTTTTCTCCCATTATATATGTCGAGTCAAGACAACAATGGTATTCCTTGTTCTTTTGGAAATGGTTTTCCTCTTTCTTCTAAACATGATCTTCCACTTTCTGATCATGGTGAAAATGTTTTCTCTTTTTCAGGAAATGGTGGAACTGGACGTCATGCTTCTTCAACTCTTCCACCTCCTCCTCCAGTGACTCTCCCAACATCACATTTTCCTCGAATTGAAAGATATGAAACTACTCAAGCCCTATTGCCATGTAGACATCAAGATGGAAATTATCTATGTACGCATGTTCCAGAAATGAAATCGTACATCGACAAATTAGATAGAATGGTTGTCCTTTTCCCAAGGGAGCAAGCCATTGATTTGGTTCTTCTTTCTCTACCTAAGGCGTATGATTAGTTCATTGAGAACTTTCATATGAGGGATATCGACATGACCCTTATTGATCTAACCCAAATGTTAATTGTTGCCAAAGAAAAAAATGCTTAAGAGTACATCTGAAGTCGAAGAAACAAATTTCTCTTCCCAAAGGAAAGGGATTAAACCGTTTGATCGTATGGTAAAGAGAAAGGCTAGTTCTGAGATCGTTTGAGATAGTTCCATGTGTTAACCCTAAACAGTCCATATGTTTCTATTGCCAATTAAAGGGAGATTGGCTGCGAAGCTGCCCAAAGTACTTGAAAGATCTCCAAGATATTGAAGTCAAGTTGTGTGATTCTACTTCAGGTACATTCCTTATCTAATTCCATTATTCCTATTCATAGACTCTTAATACATGATGTGGTGATTATATTTTGATATTATTGTTGAATCTGAAAGAAAGAAGGAAGCTTATAAGAGTGAGCTAAATCTAATCGTGACATATGGACTTCGGTTGCATGGTTCGATGATCAAAATTTGGAGCTACTGCTTAGGAGTTATGATAAATGAATAGATTGTTACTACACGTCGAAGATGTCTAGTTTTCATTTTATGCTTTGTAAGGATAAGTTCCATTTTTTGTTTATTTTTAATAAAAGTGAAATTTTGGTTTATTTGGTTGCTTCATTTTATACATTTCCTTACAATGGAATTTATGAAAGTGCTGGTTATATTTCTTTTATTAGTAATGTTAATTGTGGATTTGATTCTTATGATATCGCTTGTGGTATTGTCATAATTAACTAAGTGATAATGAATTCTCATCACCCAAGTTTCAATTGGATAGAAACTTGGAATCATGCAATCTGAATTACGTGATGTATGAGAATCTTGATCGTTGGAAAATTGTGACTAATTCATTGATCATATGTTTATGTACGTCAGGTGAAGGACAAATGGATTTATTTCATGTTGATGTAGACTCTTCAGATCCACCACAAAGGATGATAACTCTATTCGTCATGAGTTAATGATGTTTCAGTAAATATGGTTGTGTTTATAAGATTAAGCATAATTCTAATTCTTTGAAAAGGATTCAAAGAGCAGCAGAACGAATATGAAGAATCTAATAGGCAGAAAGATAAGAGTTTCTCTGATCTGAAAGGAAAAGAGAGTACTTCAGCATCATGTTTTATGAACATCCTAAGAATTGTGGAACTATATCACAATTGATCCTCGAAGAACATCTTAGTGCAATGATATGATGAAGAAGATGAATCTGATATTGTTGAAATGGTTAAATCGAGAGATGAGTCATACTTCGATTCCAATCTAGTTTTAGAGCCATACTTTAGTTACTACAGATCGTAACTTGAAGAACTAATTTTGTTCTAAGTAGGTTTACGACACCTCGTGAAATGTGTAGTAATAATTCTTTCTTACTCTAGCACATTTGGAATTGGAAGTTGTGATGTTTTGGTTTAAACAAAGGAAGAACTAATACCAATTCCATGAAGTGTGTCTTGTCGGGAATCCACATTAACTTTTGAATATTTGTTTTAGTTCGCCAAGGAATGTTCCTTAAGAGGGAAACTTATATGTCAAGAAGTCAGTAGGTGTCTTATTGATCTTGAGAGTTTCAGGAGCCAATCGACAATGAACCTTTTTAGTTATCACTAGCACACAATTTGAGGTTGATAAGTTGTCATCTTCAGTTGACACAGTCTTGTTTCTGTGCACATTCTAGTTGAGTTGGCAATGCTTATGAGTTCTATGGTTCTCATTTGACTGCAAAAGCAAATCATGTTGGTTAGTAAAAGTACATTGATCAATATGGGTGAGCTGCTTAACAACACGAAAGCACTGGTAGGCTCTTGTTCTACCAAAGGGCAAGAAATTGAGAATAACGAAGTTCATTCCATGAAGGAAAGCTAAATTTGAATTTGGTTTTGTCCTAAACCTTGTCTTATGATTGTAGGTTGGAAATGATAGATTCACATGGATGGGAACGTATACACCATAAAATCTAAGTGGAAAAAGTTTTCTCTCTAATTTTTGAGAATAATTGTGAGGAAACACTTTCCCTAGTAGATTTTGAGTAAACACTTTTACAAGGTCTTTCTATGAGACATAATCAATCGAGTCCCATATGCTTCGGATACAAGATCGACTTCATATTCTATAATATTCACATGTTCTGATTTTTCCTAATGCCTTGGGCATTGAGAGGTAAAAGGACTAGAACTTTGTGTAACAAAAGTTGTTAAACAACTGTGAAGAACATTCTAAGCTTAAACCAAAGGATTAGTTGCTTGTAGACAATTGGAAGTATGGTATTGTTTAGAAGGACTATAGTGACATGTTTTAGATTGGAATGATTCTCAATCAAAATTGAGGTTCATATAGAATATAGAAATGTTTCCATAGTGGGAGTGAATTATTAAAATCTACATGTGAGTTGGGAAGTTTAATACAAGAAAGGTGTTCAAGGAGTGTACCTTGAAATTTGATACTTCATTTTCATGGAATTGTTTTCAGAGACAAAGTTCCAATAGAACATTTTGTAATGTAATTGGATAACTCTCTGTGACTTTGAAGCGTTGACATCTCAGAAGGACAATGCATCTAAGGTTCGAATTCTAACACATTTTAAGTAGTGACAAGAATTTGGAGCTGTGAAATGAGCATCATTGAGATAGTATCCAGTCGATCTGTTCAAAAAGGAAGGGACGTAAAGAAACATAGTATGTATATTTATAACATAGCATGACTGATGTTTATTTCAATCGGTTAGTTGATTACTCGAAACATTATACAATGAATAAAGTCTTAATTAATATGGTGTTTAAATAATAAGAGTTTTATTTATATTCAATAGTTTTGAGACCATAGTTAATTAGGTTATTGTTGTGTTTCACGTTTCATGTTTTACTTCCTGAATAATTTTATCATTCGAAACTCCATAGTCGCTCATACTTTTGGAAGTATGTAGTGAAATAAGACTATCATGAATTGAATTGTAGATTGTCTATGGAGATTAGACATTGCAATGGTTGCTACAATATTCATGAGTACTTGGGACATGAGGATTCTGAGTATTGAATAAACCCACTCTTAGAGAATTACTTCATGGATTGTATCATCAGTAATTCTGAGACGATAATATCTTATATTTTTGAAATGGAGATATATGAGTTGTGGTTTACAAGTTGGTTGTGCACTAATAATACGTAAACATATCAGTAACTTGATGTTATAAAACCTACTGTTTTGCATGATTTTATGAGTAAATAGTGAAAGAATATAAGTCAAATTTTATTCTTTCCTTTTGCCCTATCGAGAAAAGCGACATATTTGCGCCCCTCGGTGGTTTGATGTTGACTTATAAGTGCTAGGCCTAGCCAAGGCTAAATTGATGTGTTCGACTAGAAGTCTTATGTCATCATAATAAATCAAAAACTGGGAAACGAAAATTGGAAAATGAGATTGAATATAATCTATGTCTCATGTCCGTACGATATCTTGTAGAACGGAGGAATATTTAACCACTTATCTTAGGACTCGTAACTGACTGGGTCAGCGTTTGGCAGCAACTTTTAGAAGCTACAATTTGATGATCGATTCAGAAGTTATACTGGGAATTATAGTTATAGAGTAATCCAAGTGGAAGACTGTTGGATTAGGTGTCGAATCCCATAACTATAATTTGTATAAACTTGAATGGATATTAGCACAATCCTTTTGGTTTACCCTCAAACCTGGCAATTGGAAAAGGTTGAATTTTAGAGAGAGAGATTAATTTATTATGTGATTAATAAATTGAAATAAATGATTTATTAATGTATTATGAGAATAATATATTAATTAGAAATCATATTATTTAATAAATAATTAATCAAAAATTAATTGGAACTGATTTTTGGATTAGTTGGATTAATTAAAAGTGTAGGAACTGTTTGGTTATTTATTGAAAGTGGAAGAAGGAAGGCCCAAGGAGCTCGTTGGAGGAGGTGGACATAAATCACCTGGTCAAGCCCAAGAGTTTTCATCCAAGCTCTTGGATAAAGGGAATGTGCTTCTTGGTCACCAAGCAAAGGATCTGGGGCATATCCCCTTTAACCTATCTTTGGCACCAAGTCTCCTCAACTATATATGGTGTCCATAGTCCCTTAATTTCGTCCATGCCTTTCTTCTAAGAGCCTTAGATGAAGTCTTAGCTCTCTTCTCCTATCTTTATAGTTTTCCTATTGCTAGTCTGGGTGTCATTCCATTAGAGGCATGACACTTGTGGTGCTTGCTTCCAAGAGATCAACAAAGGAGGATTCTAGTTGTTTTCTATGACAAGTAAAAGATATGTAACCCTAAACCATTTCTTTAGTAATTTCAAAAATTACCTTGGGTTCTTATGGTTTCTTTTTGATGTTCTTAGTTATGGGTTCAATAGAGAAAACATAGATCCTTATTAGGGTTGCATGCACACTTAAGAGTTTAAGTTTATTTGTTTTGCATAAAACCCATCGATTTAACCTATACAACATGTGACTTAACATATTCTCTAAATAGTTAACTCACATCATCAAGAGTCCCATAAATTACAAAGTAAGCAACATTCATGTAGTAACCCTCCAAGCCACAACCAAACAGAGGACATCTCAAGCTTACTTCCTTCCAAGAAATATTCCAAATCTAGTATAACATCCAATTATACTTAGGCTACAAGGCATCACATATCAGGCCAATCCATCTAATCATCTGAAATTCATACTAAAATGCAATTCTAAAAGGTCAAACAATCAGACATACAATGTAATCTCTCTTAGTCATGAAATTATGAGCAGATCCTTAGCCCTAATCTATCATGCAATTCTCATAACATATAACATAACAAACATGTATGGGTATTATGGGAATCACTTAATTGAGCTCGACTGATTGTAAGCACCACAACGATTTTATTTTATTAGAAAATCCTTTAATAAAACTTTTATTTTATAAAAATCAACCAAAACCTTATTTTGAGTTCAGACATACCCAAGAGTATGCCCAATCCCTCAAACCAAGGCTTTGATACCATCTTTAACGTCCCAAAACCTAAGACCAAAAATTTATTTTAATAGTAATAAAATCATCATCCAAAATGTTTTCATAAAACCATAAAGGAAAATCAGAGTAACTCAATCAATCATCTCAATACATCAGAGTCATATAAACTGGAAGTCATGGTGTCTGTGTGTGTGTGATGTGATCACCCTGAGCTCTTCCCTTTAGGTCCGGAAGTACCTCAAATATAAATGAAAACTTTAAGCACGAAGCTTAGTGAGTTCCCTAAATACCTCATTGTAACTCCCCGATTCTCAGGTATTGATTTATGTATGAATCTTTTCATTTTTTGGGTCTACTCGACGAGTAGTAGCGGGTTGGTCCGCGTGTTTTAATGATCTACTCGTCGAGTCCAAGAGCGGACTCGACGTGTAGGAGCTAGCAGATGAAACCCTAGATTTCGGGGTATTTCACCCTATTTAAAGGATCATTGGCCTCCCCGACCTCCCCTTTACTACTTCTTGTCCCTCTCAAACCCTAAATCGAGTGTGTGTGTTCTTTTGGTGTGTATAAGCTTGGAGGAGGAAACACTTGGGGAGATCAAGCAAGTAGATGCAAGAACGTGTGGGATTCAATATCTACATCAATAGACATTATCTTGAAGGTATTAGACTGCTTTCCTTGGTTCATCTTCATCAAAATCTCTTTTGTATGGGTCTTATGAAAGGCCTTTTCTGTTTAAGCTAAGATCTGAAGTTGTAACTTCAGATCTGGACTCCCTTTGACCTCTACATCGATAAAGTTATCAGCCTTTCCTAGTATGAGCCTTACCTCAAGTGTGAAACTTCATTTCAAGTTTAGTTTTGTCATTTAAGGGCTTTAAAGCCTTGCATGCACGTAAAGTTTGCTACTTTACGTGATAAGCATGCCTAAGGAGGTTAGATCTCCAAACTGGAACCTTTGCATGGCTTAAACAGCATCTATATGGATGAAGGATTGAAGGGACTCGGTGAGTCGCAAGGTCGACTTAGCGATTCATATGAAGATGGTCATTAACTCAACGAGTTGGATGAACAACTCGGCGAGTCCGATAAAGATTGCCTAGGACTCGGAGAGTCAGTCGATGACTCGGTGAGTCGGCTAGGGTTTTTTCAATCTTTGGACACGTATAAGCGCGGCGAGTTGTAAGGGGAAAACTCACCGAGTTGGCCAAGGAGTTGTAGCCATTGACACTAGGAACTCGACGAGTCACTCAAGTGACTCGGTATGTTGGAGAGTTATTCAAGGAACTCGGCGAGTAACTAAGGATACTCGACGAGTTGAGTGACCTTGACTGTTGACTTTGACTTTGACCATGGGTTAACCAGATGACTTTTGGAGGACAGTTTTGAAAGATTGGAAACTTACAAGTATGGTTTACAATGAATATAGGTGGTGAAGTACGTGGCAGTGATCCGGGAGTTCGAGCTTATCTTACGAGTCGACTGTTGCAAGGTGAGTTACCTCACTATACTAAGGGGTCTAAGGCACCAAAGCCGGTCCATTGGATACGTTATCCTATCAGTGTTAGTATGTGGAGTATGAAGTTAGTGTTGCATGCTAGTGGTTATGCCAGTTTGGTAGACCTGTAGGACTACCTGTATTGGTATATGATTATCTGTGTGCTTAGTGGTTATGATATATGTGGATATGTTATGTGGGATGGGTTGAGGTGATACTGCTTCGTGCGGTAACCAACAAACCCGAGAGCATTTTAGTTACGGGCTAAGGGAGACCCGTATTGTGGGCTCGATGGCAAGCAAGATGTGAGTCGTGGGCCCGTACGACAATCCAGACTCACACTGTGGGCCCAGGGGTAATCCAGTCTGTAAAGTTGTAGACCCATCGCATGCTGTTTAGTTTGTTACATTATGATATTGTTGGCAGGGATATGTGAATTGTATGTGTATCGGTATTTTGAGGGAAACTCTCTAAGCTTCGGGCATACAATTTCAGTTTATTGTTTCAGGTACATCTGGGGATCACGGCAAGGGAAATGCATGATCATACAGCTCCTCCTATTTTGTTTATGGTTTTGGGAAAACTCTGATATTAGACATTTTGAAAACAAACTTTGTAATGATGAATGGTTTTTGAATGCTTTGAAAAAAATTATTTTGGCATGAAATTTTTGGGTGTTACACTCATACTATACATATCAAATATACAATGGGCCATGCCACATAACCATCGGGCCCTACCTGACATCGAACCCACTCAGAACATATTTGTTAGAACATGATATGGGCCCCACCCATCACATTCATCAGGCCTCGCCTAGCATCGGGCCCTGCTCGACTGTCATACAGACACATAAACAAATGCAAAAATCACTAAGATAAATAATATACAATGCACCCATCCAGCCTCTCCTGGCATCGGACCCCGCCCAATATACATATCACATACTACACATGCTAGAGTCACGCAGACAACTACCATCCTAAAGAGAATAAATCATGGGCTGGCATTGGTGCCTTCGACACGTCAAGCATAGTGAGGAGACTCACCTTAAACTGATGAAACAACCAGATGAATGATTGGTCTACTGATCTAGGAAACCTCCGCACTAAATATCATCAAGAAATACCCTAATTAATAATTAGGTCATAAACCATGGCCAAATTTACCCTTTCCTCACTTCGTTCAATAACCATGGCCAAACCTAATGGCTCCGAAAGCCTAATATTGCCCAAATTCCTAAATGATACCCAAAGCCCATTACGGGTCCAAATCCAAGAAGGTCTAAAGCCTAACAATGACCAAAATTCGAAAGGACTAGTGGCCCAACAAGACCTAAAACCCTAGTAGTCCAAATATGGCCCAAAACGTAGAAGTCAACAAAAGTCAATGGCAGCTGAGTATGCCCAACATACTCAGACTTACACCCAACGTATACCTTCTTCAGCAAGTATGTATATAGTACGAGTTGGGTATGCCTAACGTACTCCAAAGCCAACCCAAATCACTATTAATTTCTTAATTGGTTAAGCTACTATGTCCAATTCTTAGATCTGTTCCTAAATGATGTCTTAACACGTCAAGTTGGCAACTCTACTCCTTTGCATGTCTTAATGGGACCTAATACTCAATAAAATCCAGAATAAGCACCCAAACTCATGCATGATCCAATATAACTCATCAAGATTGCATTTTTATAAACAAGGGACCTAAAAAAATGCTAAGATCTATCATCCTTATCTTCTGGAGTAGCTCATACTCTCATGCATGACTTATAGGACCATAAAAAGCACAAAAACAAGCCTTGACTAGATCTAATAAAATGAATCATCAAGTTAAGAGTTTATACCTCTAAGAGCTTTCCAAGTTGATGATCATCTTGATACACAAGCTCTACCACACCGATGCAACTTCCAAGAGTTCCTCTTCCTTCAAAATCTCTAAAAACATCTTCAAAATTCACTTTTAAGATCAAAACACTCAAAGGGTAATTATCGTTTCTTTCTTAGGGTTTGGAGAGGTGGAGGCTGGTCATTAGAATGTCCAAGAGTGAATTAAGGTGTTTAAATAGGGCACAAATCCTAAAAATTAGGATTTTCCCTAGTGAACGTACGTTTCACGACCAACTTCGACCTAGTACACCCAGCGTACTCATAGCGTAGGCCCAATGTACCCGACTAGGGACTAAAACCACTAATCTTTCGAAGGCCATAGCTTTTTCGTTCTAAGTCCGATTTTGTAGTACTTTATATCCACCGAAAGGAAACGATAAGCTCTATAATTCTATCAACTCTCCTTTTCCTGAAACTTGTCGAGCTTAAATCCAAAATTCTTAAAAGGCCCGAACTATCACTTTACGATTATACCATTGGGCTCCAAAACACAAACCGAACTCTCGGATCACCTAATCTACATTATCCACTTTCAAGGGGACTAAATCTCTCCTTCCCACGGATTATACTCTTATAATCCGGTCATGTCCATGACTTAGGAAATGATTTCAAACAGGGTGTTATATTATTAGTTTAGATATGTTTTTGTACGTGTGTAATTGTCATTTTAAAGTCAAAAGTTTTGTATAATTTTTGATTTTATGCAAAATAGTTAAATAATTATTTTCATTATAATGTTAAAGGGTTAAATTAAATCAATTCAGTTAAAAAATCGAGAGACTATTTTTAAATAGTTAAAAGTTATAAATTATAATATTAAACCTAAACTGTAATACAAAATTAATATAAAAAAACCTTGAAACTATTTTTTTTTTAATCTTTAAGAATTTTCAAATAAGTAGCTTAAAAATAACTTACAATAAGAATAGTTAATAGTAATATTATTTAAAAAGTTATAATGTTATCTTTCAAAACAAAAACAATGTTTGTTGTTTTAAATAATTACAATCAATGAAACTAACACTATTCATCAAATAAATTTTAAAATTTTAAATTTCTGAAACCAAATTAAAATAATTAAGAGTTTTCAAATACGTTATTTTAAATAACTGACAACAATAATAGTTAAAAGTAACATTATATACCAAAATTATAATGTTATCTTTAAAAAGAAAAACAGTGTTTGATGTTTTATACAATTTTAATCAAAGAAATTAAAATTTTAAGCAAATAAACTTTTAAAAATAACTAATCATAACAAAAAAAACTATAAATATCATTAAACCATATATTATATTTAATCTTATTCATAATTAACCCACATGTAGAGGCCATTGAGACATTTAAGATAATAAAATTTTAAAAGATGTCTATATTATCATATAATTCAAAAAAAACAATCTTTATTCCAACTTATTATAAGATTTATTATATAAGAGTTAACAGCAACGTCGTTGATATATTTGAAAAACATATATTTGTAAGAATTTCAAAGATATTATTGTATTCTATGCAACACGCGTGTATTTGCTTGGTTTATATACATTTCCATTTAAAATAAAATGATACGTATAGTTTTCCCTACATATTTTAGATTTCATAGTGTTAACTACAAACCATTTTGGAAAGAAAACATTGCTTAGCGTTGTTGCTTTACAAACTTCACACGCATGACTTTCATGATCACTTTAAGAATTAAATATATAATTATATTTAATAATTTATCTATTGTTGACTTGGATAGTTTTAATTCTTAACATTTTCTAATTTCCCCAGGTTAGCTACTTTTGTAGGATTATCATTCATCTAATCTTTTTTTTGGAAACTGCAAAGAGGCCCAAACTCGCAAGATGCTAGAAGGGCAAAAGAGTCAAAAGACAACAAACAAGGGAAAAGAACAAAAACCACAAAAGAGAAACAATTACAAGATTAGGAAAGGAAAGATACTCCAATCACTCCATTTAATTAAACTATTTGTTCGCGTGCATTTTAGCCAAGTAAACACAGTCGGCTTGTTGTTGTCATCCACCTTTGTAGGATTCATGATGCATTGCTTGAAAATCCTATCATTCCACGCCTTCGAGATCCCCCAAATCATACCACAACAGACAATAAATAAGATATCCCGTTTCTTTGTGCAATCTCCCCATTTAGCTGCGAAGTCTAATAGTTCAACCACATTTGTACAATTAACATCACCAATACAACACCATCTTAAGACCCAATCAACAACACATTGGTGATACGTTCTGATCCTAAGCGTTTTTTCCTGCATTCGATCTTGTGAAGATACAGGAATTGATCTCTTAGGGTTCCTCCTTCGACCCAATCATCTAGCTAAAATAGTGTATGTTCACCAGAGCCAACTTTTTTCTTTAGAATATGACTGAACTGAAGCCCCACTTTAAGCAGATGTGATTTCACCTAAGCAATGTTGTTCCATGTACCAGTTAGTGATTTCTTAGAGAGGTGGTCGGCTGGTTTTCCTTGCAAGGTGAGAATACCAATTAATCTTTGATTTTTCATGATCTCCACCCCAAAGAAATCAATCCAACAATCCCTCACTTGTTCCATTTAAAAATAATAATAATAAAATCCAACAATCCCTCACTTTGAGCACACCCAGCTACTTGCTACTATGTAACCACACATCCAATTCATTGGTATATATAATGCATTTAACTCATTTATTTCCTAACACACAATACTAATTAAGTTTTATGGTTTAATTAATTCATTAACAAGCCAATCCAGAAGCAAAGCCGATCCACTGATTTTCAATTCCTAGGATGAGATGATAATATCATGCCCCCTTATTTGTATTTTACGGTACCAGACAAAAATATAAATTTTTAATAATAAAAAAAATCATATTAACATGAATAAAAACCTACAAAAACTATGTAAACCAAAAAAAATCATAATAACACAAAAAAACCTATAAAAAAACATCTAAAATGATATTTTCATGCATTTCCGCAATCATGTATCTTTCTTGTCATACTTGAAGTTAGAAAGATTTGTATCCAAAAATATTTAATAATACCATGGTCATGGCTACACCAAGGAGAAATGGTGTAAAGCCATCAAATAATACTATGATTCCAACTACAATTCAAAGTCATTCTATTATAAAATATTTAATGTAAATATCTTACTCGACCTTTAACTTAACCAAAAACCCTTGGAAATATGCAATCAAAGAATAAGATCCACGTAAAGGCTTGATATTAAAGATAACTTAAGATATTTAACAATTAATCAAATGATCTCATTAACAGGCTTAACTCTTGTTTTTCATGGAAACGTTGTCGTCAGTTTGACCATTTTTACTCCAAAGAAAAACAAAACTTAGTTCACCATGGGACAAATTAGTCCCATTCTAACTATCTACAATATCAAACAACTACTGTCTCACCTTGTTGTTTTGTAACCATGATTGTAAATAAACCAATATCAACATACAACCTCTGAAATTCCAATTCTATCATTCGTTCTTTACTGCACTGCTTTGCCTTTCCGATTTAAACCAATAACTAGATTGAAAAAATTGCTTCGAAAAAACCATGAAAAGAAAAGAAGTACAGAAAGATAAAATCTTGAGAATTTCACGAAAATAATCACTAATACGAATTACAATCAGAAATCATGCAATACATTCGCATTAAATAAACATATTCTTTGACCGCTGCTGCCTCCTGGTATCTAGAGTACGTTTGGGATTTCAAGGCTTCAAGGTTCGATTTTCAAATCGGTGTAGTACACATTTTTTTTTTACCGCGCTTCAAGTCGATCTGATCATGTCTCTTGCAGACTCCTTTTGCTTTTTTTTTTTTGAACCGTCAAATATAATCTACTCCTAAACTAACAACACCTATTCCACCTAAGTCAACAACCGGACTCCAACCCTAGACCTCAAAGAGGGAAAGCACCACCTGATACCGCTGGGCTAGACCTCAACGGGACTCCCTTTTACTTGAACGGAATAACATTTGAGCCAAAATAAATATAAGAACGCATAAGACATGATTAAAAGTTGATGCCCTTTCTCTATTGATGCCCTGTGGCCCAGCTCGCCCAAACTTTGGGCCGACCTTGTCAAGAAGGATTTGTTAATTAACAAGTATGCACTCCTTCGCCATGTCGTCTCCAATTTCTTAACCTCGAGTTTTAATTTTTTAATGATGGTCCCATGGCAATGCGTTAATTATTTAACATTGAACAAAAATGAGGTAACTTTGTGCTTGATATATTGCATATATATTTTTGTAAGATAACAATTTGTTTTTTATTAATAATCATGGTAAAACCTCATATAAAAAGGGATATATAGGTGTCTTACGTCTGACCTAAACCCTAAGGGTCTTGGTTCTAAACCCTAGATGCTAACATACTACCATCCCCTACAATTTGATTTGGAGAAGACGATGAAACTGGAAAAAAATAACACAAAACATAGAGACGACAAAAGGCAGAAGACGGAGTCCGGAGATGATTAGGAACCGGACGCAACGGTGATGGCGACGACGGTTGGATCTACAGGCTGTGGCGGTAATGGTTGTGGAAACAAACTTAGAAGTTAAAACTAGATTAAACAGTTGTAGGGAAATATTGATGCTCTGTCATAGTCGGCGTCGGTAGACATTGGAGAAGTGAATGCAGTAGAGGCTACGATGGTTGTTTATATGAGAGAGGCTTTCAGGAGGCAAGAGAGGAGAAGAGATTTAAGAAGGATGGGGGGGGGGGGGGGGGGGGGGGAGGGGTGGACATGGAAGACACCTTTGACGACTACTAAAGAAGGGCATCGAAGATGGAGAGTGACGGCTGCTTGTTAAAACTTGCAGCTCTGGGACCATGTGAAATAATAGTTTGTTTTTATTAATAATGAGAGTTAAATCTAATATAAATAGGGCTATGTAAGTGGTCATTAACCTAACCTAAGAGTCTTGGGTCTAAACCTTAGATGCTAACATACTAACAATTTTTACTAAAATATGCCGCAAAATCTTATCATTCCGCTTCAAAGATTAATCAGAGTGAAACTCATAACCTGTAAAGTATTTACACCTACTATAAGAAATTATAAGATGTTCGTATACAAAACATAATTTTCGTAAACCTCAATAAAAACCAACACAATTATATTGTAATTCAAAAGTTGATGCTGGAAAGGCCTAAGCCTAGATCGTCACTCGGGTTCAGAACACATATAAATTATAATTACGAGGGATGAAATCAAAGTTTATAAACAATATCATATAAACAAGTTAAATTTGTTTCCAACTTATGAACATAATTAATCAATAATAGAAATTCTATTCATTTTCAAAGTTGATTTTTATAGCTAATATTATATTTTAAATATGTTTTATAAATTGAATTTTGATGATTGTATTGATAAAACTGAAGTACCATCAAATTTGTTAGTAGATAGATATACAAGGTAGGTACCACTGGCAAAACTATCGGTGGATGACGTAAACACAAAAGTATAGAAAGTCCATGCGGTGAAAGTAACATTTTACAAATCTTAAAATCATGAGGATCATGTACAAAAGATAAACTCAACGATTTCCCAACATCAACATTTCATTCACTATGAAACAGTTGGTTTACACCAAACAACTACATAGGAAATCTCGCTACACAAACTCTCCTACGCTCAAATGAAAACTTGATAACAAGTTATTACAGATCAAAAGCTCTTAACGAAACCCTTACAGAAACCCTAATCTAGAGAGAAAGAGAGAACACTTCTAAAAATATCACGAGGAATGAATATAATTGAACACAATTAACACATTAAGTACTCTTGGAGCAAGCAACTCCATGGAGCACCCAAACCCGTATAGGGTCCGCGTGTAAACCCGAAGATCATCACATGCACACTACATTTCACAATACACCGTATAGAATAGTAAAAAAATACAAATCTTACCTTTTCTTAATTAATGTTAAGTTTGAATAAGATAATATATATTTCAACACCCCCCCCCCCCACAAACTAAACATTAATTAAATTAAATTAAGCACTTATTTTTTTAAAATATTAATAACACCAAGTCGACTAGAAAAAAAAACTCATGCTGACTAACACCCAAAGCTTTAGTCAAAATATCTACAATTTGATTTGATGACTCAATCTTATTTATTTTGAAAATACCCTTTTCAATATTTTCACGAATAAAATGAAGATCAACTTCAAAATGTTTAGTTTTTTCATGAAACACAGGGTTCAAAGCCAGCTTAATAGCAGACTCATTGTCATAAAAAAAACATTCATAGGAGTTAATCATGTTATTCCAAAGTCAAATAACAATTTCAAGATTGACAACACTTCACAAGCCACTGATCCTAGATCCCTATATTCAGACTCAATTGAAGAACGAGAAACATTACTTTATTTCTTGCTTTTCCAGGATACAAGAGATCCTCCAAAATATACTAGGAAACCAGTAACTGACCTACGACTAAACAAGCATTTTGCCCAATCTGCGTCTACAAAAGCTTTAAGATATAGACAATCAGTTTTTGTTATATGAATGCTCTTTCCTGGACAATCTTTTGGATACCTTAAAGAGTCTAAAAGCAATATTGAGATGAGATTTATAAGGTTTATGCATGTACTGACTTAAAATTTGAACATCATAAGAGATGTCTGGTCTAGTCATAGTTAGATAGATTAAATTGCCAATTAACTTTAGAAACTCAGTTATATTAACAATATAATCAGAACTATCCAAATCAGACTATCTTTTAATGACTAAATTTGCTTCAAGAGGAGTTTTAACTGGTTTACTAGCAAGCATTCCAAAATCATTTAATAATTCCAAACTATATTTTCTATGATTTAGACATAATCCTTTTTCAGTTTTGATAACTTCAATTCCAAAAAAATATTTTAACTCTCCTAAATCTTTTATAAAAAATTGTGACTTCAAAAAAACTTTGACCTTTTCCAACTCTGAAATACAATTTCCAGTAATGACAATATCATCCACATAACCCAGTAAAATTACAACTATGTTTTCATAATTTCTAACAAATAAGGAGTAATCATTTATACTTTGTTTAAAACCAAAAGTTGAAAGAGAATGACACAGTTTTTCATTCCACTTTCTGGGAGCTTGTTTAAGACCATAAAGAGACTTTATAAGTCTACAAACTCTAATATCATTCTTAGAATGATATCCTTCAGGAAGTTGCATATAAAAATTTTCAGATAAATCACCATACAAAAAAGCATTACTTATGTCAAGCTGATATAAGGGCCATGAATGATGAACAACTAAAGATAAAACTATTCTTATAGAGACCATTTTAGCTATTGGAGAGAAAGTCTCCTCATAATCAATACCTTCCCTTTGACTATAACCTTTTGCTACAAGTCTAGCCTTATACCTTTCTATTTCATCATTAGACTTATATTTAATTTTATAAATCCAATGACAACCAATGGCTTTTCTTCCTTTAGGAAGGTCAGTGATTTCCCAAGTATTTTTTCTATATAGGGCCTCCATTTCTTCATTCATTGCATTTACCCAATTTGGGTCTAAAGCAGCTTCACTATAAGTTTTTGGTTCTAATGTTTTATTAAGATTTGAAACAAAACAATAATTTTCATTATTAAGATAAGAATAGTTAATTGATCTTTCAATCCCATATTTATGCTTCCCTTCGACAACATAATCACTAAACCTAGCTGGCATATGTATAACACGTCCAGACCTAGTAGCCCTAGAGGACTGATCATCAGAAGGATTTGTATTATTTGGACCACTTTCCTCAGTCAATGTAGAAGAACTAGGAATCATCTCATCAAATGAAGGCACATGTGTCTCACCAAACTGGTTGCTGACATCAAAGGGACTAGTCTCATCCAAGTATTGGTCTGCACTAGCACCATCCAACTGATGGACATTTCTAAAGTTATCATTACTAGAATTATCAAGTAAAGAACTAGAATACAAAGAATCATCATAGGAAAAAGGATCACTAGAGCACACAGGAACATTCAATTTATCATTCACAGACGAAGACTTCAGTTTGAAAGGAAATACTGATTCATAAAACTTTACATCCCTGGAAACAAAAATATCACATCCCAAAACCGGAACGGCGAAAACGTTCGGGGGTGGAGGACGTTATGTCAAGTATCACGAGATATGTATATGGTCAGCAAGTAATGAACAACCATTTCATTTAGAAAGAAAGTGTTTACAATGTATGTGTTCACAAACCATAGAAGTCATAAACAAATAACAAAACAAGACTTGAAGCTATAATGCTCCATCTTCTAAAGTCCCAGCACGAGCACCTGGCTAACAGTCTCCTGAGAATACAAGTTATTTGAAAGAGTTGATCAACAATTATGCTGGTGAGTTCATAAGATGTTAGTGATGTGAGTAAGCTGTAAAAATGTGGTTGAAATGTATAAGCACCAGTGATGTAAGCTGTAAGTTCTGTTTTGAAGTGATCACCTCTTCCTCTAGAAAATCCTATATTTCCTACTTTAATGGAAGTTAAGTAAAAAGACACTACAAGCCTTTCTATGCGTACTAAGTGGGCACAACCTATATATACTTAGAGTAAATAAACAATCGATTGTGCGCATCTGCCCTGAACTCACAACCCAACGGGGAACAGCAAGTAAGGCGGATATCACACATTCCATTGGTTGTTAGATCGTTATCATATATAACCTTGGTGTATTCACTTGTTACTCATGGAGCTATTTGTAATGGTTCCTTCATATCTAATGGAGATTTCTTTTAAGAAAACCCATATTTCTTATAGTAAAATCTTGACTACGGTGATTACTTTTATAATAGCTTTGGTTATACTGCTATATATAATCTGATATCGGGTAGATAGTTAATTTGGGGAATCTACCCTATGCCCACAATCCAACGAGAACAGGACGTCGGGGGAAAACACACATTTAGCTATCTATCGGATATTAGTTTTATATATAAGCATGGTGTGTAAACTAAGGTGGTATAGAGTTAACTCACTTAAAGTCTCTAAAACTGTACTGGCTTAATAAAATGGTTTAAGCCCTTAATTGGGAAATCTCTAGTTTTGTATACCAAAAGTACTGACTTTGAAAAGTAAGTTTTGTACTAGAAAAACTGTGCTTTGACTCTGTGTCCTATAACCTGATCCATACTTGGTACCCTTATGATGACTTAATGTATACTAAGCATATATATATATATATATATATATATATATATATATATATATATATATATATATATATATATATATATATATATATATATATATATATATATCGGGTAGATAATAGATTGGGATAACTCGGTTCAAGACCACAATCCAACGAGAACAGGAAATGAAGTGAAGGCGCACATCCTATTAGCTGTCGGAATCTATTGGCATATATGTATTCTATAGTGTATACATTAAGGAATCATAAAGCTAGCACTATGATCCTAACCTTTAATCGTAGCATTCTACCAAGGCATCTTCTAATCTGAGTTAAACCCAACTGCTCCTTTGTCAAATGTAAAGTATATTCTCCCTGGTTTATAACTATCTTGATTAGAAAATAGATCAACTTTCAAGTGGTACCGACACTTTATGAAAGTAATGGGAGAAGTAAGTACACAGATGTCGTTTATAATGACATGCGGATGCACTATTAACCTAAAAACATATTTGTTTTATTACAGTCATAATGTGAAAGCTAGAATCCCTTACTAGATGCTCTCAATGTAAAGACATTGAGGGAACCAAACGCGACCCCAACAAATCCATGCAAGCCGTGTAATTCACATTAAAGTTATATGATCATGTATACCCAATATAACTATCACTAATGTGTTAGTGATTCATTGGTATAATTAGATCATGTCTGTGTGTTATCATGCTATAGCAACCTAACTTGTTTGTTATGTTCTGTTCTGGTATTGTTTGATTCTCTTCACTGTTTGTTCTGTTCTGGTATTGATTCCTTGTATGCTTCATTGTACTAGAAGTAATGAATAGCATTGTCCTAAACTATAACTATTATAGTGTACTAATGCTCTACTTGTACTGTTACTTAAAGGACTCATCTCTCTACTAAGTTATGCTTTTTATCTACAAACGGAGTTTTGTATAACTATCAAGTAACATAACTTTAAACGAGTTATTGAAATGTTTTGATAACTTATAATTAACATAAGTAACATTTTGAAAGATGTTTAACAATAAAGATTTACACAATTAATATTGTGTTCAGCATGTATTCCCCCTTAAAACAGTTAAAATAGTTAAAAGATTCATTACAGGGTATGAACTCACCTGATGTGGGTGATTCAAACGGGTATGCGTGTAAAGATGAGAAGTTCCACGAATGAAGTCCCGAGACACAATAAGTCCTAAATGACATATAAGGAAACATATTGACATGAATATAGTGTTTACAACAACTATATGAAAGGAAACACCTTCCGGGACTAGGAAACACCTTGACCAAGTGTTGGAATCACATGTGATTCAACATAGGAAGGTGTAAAGGCAATCATATGAGTTTACTACCATGAGTTCAAGGCCCAAGGGAGTTTACGGCTGTAAAATCATGGCTACACATGTGGGAATGCAAGTTTGAAGGCTAGGGAATGATTTAGGGACATTAGCTCTAACCTAGGATGAGAAAGACCACCTTCTTTGGAGTTTTTGAGGAGTTCACGACCCTAATGAGTTTACTGCCATAAACTCATGGTCATTTATGTTTATGAGGGTCCTAAAGGTCATAAGGAAGCATTCTAAATTCAAGCCTAAGCCTGAGGAAGTGTTTGTGGCATCAAAACACTTCTATCTTGAGTTTACGGCCCATGGACCATTTGGTCATGAGCTTGCGGCCATAAACACCTATGGGTGTTATTTTGGTTGCTTTGAGTCCTAAAAACATCATGGTAAAGTGCTAGGCTAGTCTCTTGGCTTATGTAAGGCATTTAGGGCATTTTGGCACCCTAAAATGGAGTTCACGGCCCAAGAACATCCTTGGCCATGAACTCACTTATAGCCTTGATTCTTAATGTTTTTGAGGTTTAAACAAGTTATGGGTAGTCTCTAGGTTCATTTCCAAGGTCTGGAGGGACATTGGGCACACTTTGGCCCTAAATTTAGTGTTCACGGTCCAAGAAGATCATGGGGCGTGAACACCATTTCCTTGGTGTTTTGGCTGATTTTCCATGTTATCTATGCATATAACACACTTATATACACTCTAGATTGAAATACTTACAATCCAGGGTGATCGGGCGAAGATCCTTGAGAGAGAAATCGACTTTTCTCTAGCTGGAAATGCAACTAATGAATAAATATGGTCAAGAACCACATATATACTCCTGGGGTTTTTGACAGAAAATATTTTATTCAGGCATTGAATTCTAATATCAATGAGCTTTGGAAAAACAGAGTTGCACAATACTCTAGTGCAACCTCTCTCCTGATATCTCCTTAAGTGTAAATCCTGAAATGCTCAAACTTATCCCAAAAGTTTGAAAGTTAGCAGAACGGATTTGACTTCGCTTGCTGTGGATGGTTTTACCGAATGGAAATTTTTTGGGTTGTCACAAAAAATAAGATCTGTATCAAGACTAAGGACTATGTATCCTTTTTTATCAGAAGAATAACCAAGAAATACACATTTATCAGCTCTTTCAGAAAATTTATCTGAATTATTTAGTTTCTTTGCAAAACATAGACATCCAAAAACTCTAAGTTTATCAAATATAGGAGGAAATTTATAAACCAACTCATAACGTGAAGCACCATTTAAAACTGATGTGGGTGTTCTGTTGATTAAAAACAGATGGTAAAACAGCTTCTCCCCAGTATTTCAAAGGTAAACCAGATTGAAAAATTAAAGACCTTGCAACATTTTAAATGTGTCTGTGTTTCCTTTCTACAACACCATTTTGTTGTGGAGTATAAACACATGATGTTTGGTATAAAATTCCTTTAGACTCAAACAATTGTTTCATCTTATGATTCAAAAACTCAGTTCCATTATCTGACCTAACAGTTTTAACTTTAACTTCAAATTGATTAATCAAAATATTAAAAAACACAGAAACACATCCAAAAACTTCTTCCTTAGATTTTAACAAATAAACCCATGTAGATCTAGTGTAATCATCCACAATGGTCAACAAATATCTAAATCCTTCTGATGTGATCACTCTATACGGGCCCCATACATCTAGATGAATTAATTCACCAAGACTAGATGTGACATGTTGACTAACAGGGAAAGACTCTCTAGTTTGTTTAGCCCTATGACACACATCACAAGGAGGAAGAACACCATTTTCTAAATTAAGTTTATGTTTTAGAGATACTAAGGCTTGGTCAGAGGGGTGTCCAAGCCTATTATGCCATGTAATTTTAGACTCACAACAAACAGATGAGGAATGATTAACATTAGGAAAATTACCTGAAGGCACACTATTCATATAATAGAGAGCTCCAGACTCTTTACCATTCCCCACCATCTCCTTTGATTGTAAACCTTGAATTTTACAACTATGCTCATTAAAAATGACCTCACAATTACTATCTTTACAAACTTTATGGACAGACAACAAGTTCACATTAAAATCTGGTACAACAAAAATATCAAACAATGTTAAAGAATTAGATATGTTCATACTACCAATCTTCTCAATCTTAGCATAAGTACCATTAGGGTGACTTACAAGAAGATTCAATTTAGACACATCCACAGTGTCATGAAGAAAGGATTCAGAAGAAAACATATGTTGATTGGCTCCAGAGTCAACAATCCATTCTTGACAATCAAAAGAAGAATTAAAAGCTTGAAACAAGCATGTACCTGCCATGTTAGCACTTGTAGGTGCTTCCTCATAGATTTGTTTATCATTTATTACTTGCAAAAACTTGATGTATTGTTCCTTAGTAAGCTGATGAAACTCAGAATCTCCAACAGGATCAGTTAAGACAGGAGCATTAGAACTCACAGAAGAGGTGGTCACAGAATTAGCAGCAAAACCCTTTTGACTGTTTGATTCAATTTTTTGTTTAAAATCATTTGGATACCCAATTATCTTATAGCATTTCTCAATTGAATGACCTTTAATACCATAATTTTTACATTGAACAACTTGATTTTTACTCTTATTAGAGTTTCTTGAGTTAAATCTATTATTAAACCTACTATTGAAAGCAGTAGACCGAGACTTAGAGGACTGAAGAGAAGACAAAGAACCATTTCTTTGAAGTGACTCTTCTCTAGACAATATGGAAAAAGCAGTTTTGACATTAGGTAAAGGTTCCATGAGAAGAGTATGACTCTTGACTTGACTATATGAATCATCTAGACCATTAAGAAACTACATAAGTTTCATAAGATTAGAATGATCCTTAAGTTTAATAGATGCTTCTCATGTACACTCAGTAAGACTAGTAAGACCATCAAATTCCTTCCAAAGAGAGTCAAGTTTATTAAGGTAGTCTGAAAGTGAAATTCCATTTTTTGTTTTAAAGTATTGATCTGTTGATGAATATTAAAAACAACAGATCCATCTAACTTATTATAGGTTTCAAAAACACTGTTCCAAATATCCTTAGCTACATCAGAATAAGCTTGACTCTGATAGATGGAATTAGATATAGATGACAGAAGCCAAGAACAAACTACATCATTAGCTCTATCCCATTTATAACTCTTAGACTCATCTACCTTAGTTTTCTGAAAAGTACCATCTGCAAATCCAAGTTTATTTATAGCCCTAAGTGCTTTAGACATAGAACGTTTCCATAGTCTAAAATTCTCATTACCAGTTAATTTTATTGTAATAATAGTAGTAACAGAATTATCAAAAGGATGAACAAAAAGAGGATCATCAAAATTAACTTGAACATCCTTTCCACTACTACCAAGAGAATCAGTAGGACCAGCCATATGAACAACACAAGAAACAAAAAAACAGACAATATGATGTTTCAATCAACCAAGACTGACTCAATAACAATCAGCCAATTAACCAGGTAAACAAGAAAAACAAAATCAGACAAAAATCAGACTCATGTATTGACTTAGAGTCCAGATGGTAACCACGTTTGTCGGGGCCCAAGACAAGCAATACAGAGTCAAAGGAAAACAAACTGAAATAAGCAAGAAAAATAATTGTTGTATACAAAACAGGATCTCCCAATCACAAGATATAAAAGAGAGAAAATATGGAATAAGAAAACCCTCACAGTGCTTCGTAAGACGAGACAAAGACGAATCGACTCTGTTTGTCCGTTCTCAACGTAGGGTTTATCGGTGATGAAATCCGACACCTAGTCAGTTATTTCAGACTAAACAGATTAATCGATTGAAGAAGGCCCATTTGTAAAGTGATCGATGTTCAACTATCAAGCGACCAGAACAAGTATCAGGCACGCACACCTGCTATGAACCACAAAAAACTCTCACAGTACCAGAATCGTAAAGATCGTAAAGAAAAAATGATAAAACCCTAAATCGATCGATCAACCAGAAACAATAAAAGAAAAGAAAAGGAGTTAGAAACAACCTTTTAAGACGTTGTTCTGAGTCGTAATCCTCCAATGAACATCGATGAAGAAGATGAAGGAGCCTTAAGCTCTGATACCATGTACAAAAAGATAAACTCAACGATTTACCAACATCAACATTTCATTCACCGTGAAACATTTGGTTTACATCAAACAACTACAAAGGAAATCTCACTACACAAACTCTCTTACACTAAAATGTAAACTTGATAACAAGTTATTTGTAAGTCCCCAAATTTGCTTGTGTATCAATCAGATCCGTTTGATGGTGCGGAATCCCAATCAAACAGATGATTTTAGATCAAAATAGAAGAGAAGGAGAAGAAGAATAACTTCAATCTCTTATGTATTCAATGTTGGAATGAAGCTCCTTACACATAGATTCATACACACACACACACACTCTTCTCTCTTACTTTCTCTCACACCATACGAACACACACTTAAGCACCTAGAGAAAACTTATCACCTCACCCACCTAACACATATATATATACATGGGCCACAAACTCAAGGCCGGACTAAAAACCCAATGGACCGAAAAACCAATGCTAGACCGAAAACTCATGGGTTTTCAGTCCAAGCTACAATTAATCCCAATATTAGTTTTCGGCCCAAATGATAAAACAATAAATGCTTAGAAAAACAAAGTATAAACCAATTTTTAGACCCAATAATCTCCCCCTTGGTTTATATCTTTCTTTTCTAATTGACCTAACAAGCTCCCCCTGAAAAGTAGATGGCACTTCTTGTCAATCTTCATTGGGAGTTGGCTTCAGCTATTATCTTCAAATTCTTTACAGCATCAGGATGAATATATGAATCTTCTATAAATGACTTCATCTTGAGCAGTTGGGCTTTTCTTCAAGATTTGACTCTGAACGCACATTAGGTGAGGAAGCTTCATGTATTGATTCTTGAAAGATAGCGCTTTCAGCTTGAGAATCTTCAGAGAGAACTAACAGAGAGAAATAATCTTCTAGATCACTTCAACAGGTTTAAGATAGCAGCAAACTGATTGAGGAGGCTTCAATGCAATACATGACATAATCTTAAATTTCAGCTTCACCATGCATCTAGGGTTGAAAGATTGAATGTCAAAAGAATAATCTTCATTTCTTGTTCCTTCGAATGAGAATTCTTCGATGCTCACGGATGAAGCATTGACTCCGGAATTTTTGACATAGTCTCCATGAGTCTTATCTATACCTGCAATCACTTTTCAAGACAAAACAAAACTAAAAGAAAACTTAGCACACAAAAAAATATTTTTGATTTTTCAATTTTTCTGATTTTTTTTTTATTTTTGAATTTATTTATTTATTTTTTTAATTCTCCTCCTAAATTTGTGCATAGAGGAAAATTATGAACCAATTTAACAGAAACAAAAATATTTGGGATCAAAGTTGTGAGACAGTCTGAACTCGTTTATCATTACCTTCACCTTCATGAATAGATTTGGTCAATTGTTGGTATTGTGGTCCACTTAAACGCAAATGATATTCACAAAAATTTTCTAAATAAATCATTTAGCTGACGACGACCACGAATATTGTTGTCCACTTAAATTAAACAGCGAGATGTACAGAAAACCTCTAAATGGTTCAATTTTAGTTGCACTAGAACGTGTTCCCCACTTCCCAATATACCCTGGTTATCAAGAACTTCCTAAGGACTCCTTATTTTAGGTGAGTAAAAAATTATTAAGGAGGAAGTTAGATTTAAAAATAGGTGCATATGTTGTGTCCCAGGTCGGATATATTTCAATCACGCAGAGGGGACAACATATGACTAACAGAGATAGAGGGATATAGAGATAGAATGTTGCATATGTTGTGTCCCAGGTCGAAACTTCCGATCACGCAGAGGGGACAACATATGGCTAACAGATAGAAAGAATTTCATAGATAAGGAAGATGCATCGAAATAGATTTGCATATGTTACATTCCAGGTCGGATCTCTTCCAATCACGCAGAGGAAGCAACATATGACTAACAGATAGAAAGCAATAAAATAATTTCCTACAGACCTACTTTATCAAAACCCCCCAGTCGCCCTGTCAGGACCAGAATTAAGGATATAAGTCTGTACATCAAAGAAAAGTTGAACCACTGTTCTAGATGCGTATTAATTTAGTGTATCCGGTGGGTTCCCGTGTCTATCTCTTTGCTCAATCTACCCGAGTGTCTATGGTCAGTCCAAACAATCCTATCTAAATCCTTACTGTCAAATCCTTCATGCCTACCAACACATTGAACACAGAGTCTAGACAATTCAGATTCAGTCCCTTACACAGGTTTGGACTGTCCGTTATCGCATTCTTGATATCACTTCCCAATAATAACTACTAACGAACAACTATTAAGAAAAAGAAAAATTGTCTTTAAAACGAATCAGAGTAAGAGAAACTCAGGAGTATAGAGAAGAAAACGCAAACCGTAATTCACCGATTTAATTTGCATCCAGAAGGTCTGAGAGCAGCACGCATAACCTCAGAACAGATCCGAAAATTCTTCATGTCGTTAAGCACAAATCCCGTGAGTGACCCCTTCCTTTATTCCCTTCCCGTAAAGGACACATACTCTCAAACAAAATTTCGAGTGTTGTACAGTTGAGAGATGCCTCCTATCATGTGCCTGGAACAACCACTATCAACAAACCGAATTCTGATGATATGCCTCCATAGTTGCTCCGACACATAGCGGGATCATTTGGTCTTTGGAACCCAGTCCATTATGAAACTGGGTAGACCTTTGTCATCTTTGCAAGTTACTCTCTCCCATGACATATCCTGCTTATCACAAATAGAAGATGTGGAAACGTTAGAGTCATTTGGTGATTTGGGAGATAGAACATTTGGAACCCACTTGTAGTTGGGTTTAACCCATTTCTTTTTCTATCTGATGGGTGGCTAAGTACTTGCTTTTGATCTTGATGTCGGCCGTTGAGATGACTTTGATTTTGGCTTCACGGGAGCATCTCTTGGATTTGGCTTCTTGGCCGACATTCCCTTCTTGTTCTTGGGATTCAGATTCTTGGCCTTGTGGGTTTGATTCTTGGCCTTCTATGCGTTCCAGTCACCATTGTCTGAACGTGACCTTGAGGGGTTTCTTTTGGAGTATCTCCCACTTGGCGCGTTTTGCCAGCCTTGTGCATAGTAGGGAACGTATGCGCGATTATGACAATTTATGGCAATGTGACCAGGTGTTCCACAGTGAAAACATGTATTTTTCTTCACTATGAAGTTGTTTCTTCCAGCCCCTGGTGGCGTGTCCTTGCCTTGTCTCTGGTTGTTCCCACATGCACACTTGCAACAAGCCGTCGGTTCCTCTTGTTTTGGTGGCCTGTATTTCTCAACAACAGGTTTGTTAGGAGTAACTGAGTTAGAAGCAACATATTCAGAGTTCAAGGAGTCATTTGACAGTTCATGTAACGACCCAATTTTCACATCCAAAAATTTCATTTTTGATTATGTGATTTGCAAAACATTTGTAACAAAATATCATCCGATCATATCATTTAATAAATTCATGTCTCGTATATGAAAACCGAATCGCAAAACATATTAATGTCAGAGTACAAATCCCAGAATATCTCATAGTGCGGAAAACAAAGAGCCTGTGTATGATGCGCTGCTACCGCGCCAACTCCTTACCCTTTGCTGAAGAGGTACCTGAAACCAAAACTGAAAACTGTAAGCACGAAGCTTAGTGAGTTCCCCCATCGTACAACATACCATACAATCACATCACATACATACTGCCGGGCATTTCTGGGGTGCCGACCTACCCATGCGGCCATTCTGGGGTGCCGTCCTACCCGTGTCAAGCCATTCTGGGGTGCTGACCTACCCATGTCGAGCCATTATGGGGTGCTGACTACTTTTTGGTCCTAACAACCGAACCTCGGTGACTATTTCACCCGCTACTACTGTTATCACATATATCATAGCATAATCTATCGTCAGACATATCTGGGGTGTCCGAGCTACCCTTTGGTCCTAACAACCGAATCTCGAGGACTTTTCCCCCTCCTACTACCTCTATCTCATAGAACATATCATGCTAGCAGCTAAACATATCATAACATATTGTTAGGCATATCTGGGGTGCCTAACCTACCCTTCGATCGTAACAACCAAACTCTATCACTATCACATATCATATCACGCTAGCATATAACATATCAGGTAGTAGCAACACAGATGAATATCACAAAGACAAACATCTAACATACGATCCCTACTGGTGGGTCGGCATTCTGGCCGTAGACCCACCGCTACTGGAAGGTAACTCACCTCGAACAAGTAGCTGCTAATAATTCGTGTGGGAAGTCTCTGCCTGTTGCTGCTCTGGAAATCCTACGGCTAAAATTCCCACAAAACACTTAGTCATACACTGCTAACTGTTCTTAGGGTAAAATGACCATTTTACCCCTGACCAAGTCAAAGTCAAAGTCAACTTCTAGTTGACCTGACTCGCCGAGTTGTCTTTCCAACGCGCCGAGTCCCTATCCTTCCATTAGACCTCATACCCGTCTCTACTCGTCGAGTTAGGCGATGACTCCACGAGTTTTCCTTCTAAATGAACATCGACTGAATCCTCATCTGACTCGCCGAGTTGGATGAACAACTCGTCGAGTTCATCATCAATAGATACACAAGTCCTGTCCTTGACTCGCCGAGTTGTATGAACAACTCGTCGAGTTCATCTTCATCCTTAGAAGATTGCCTTGGACTCGTGGAGTCTGTTCATTCACTCGCCGAGTCCCATGAATTTCCAAAACAATGGCTTAGTGCAGAACATTGGGTCACTCCCTGGGACCCCCTTAAAATCTTTCCACACTCCACTGGGTCCTTATGACCCTCAACTGATATGGGACAGAACCTTGGACTCGCCGAGTCCAAGAACGGACTCGTCAAGTTGGTCACAACCACTCACTGAATCTTCGATTTCTGACATACAACCTTTGATCAAAAGATAGATCTATGGTTCTACAATCGACCTGGCACGTAAAGTTACAACCTTTACGTGCTTGCATGGGTCTTTGAGCTTAAAAGGTCCTTTAACAAGCCCTCTCAAAGCATGGGGCCTTCTTTGAGTGCAAGAACCACTCCTTTTTGCCTTGTAACCCCTCTAAGGGACTAGATCTGAAACATCAACTCCAAACCATGCTTGTAATCATGGTTTGTGACCAAAATGGATTAGAAAAGCCCGAAAACTTCACAAAATGGGATCTAGCAAATGGAAGTGCAAGGTACAAGCTTTTTACCTTCAATGAGCTGAAAATGGTGCATAAACTCAGATCTATTTAGCCTCCTCTTGATCCTTCAAGCTTTTCCTTCCCTCTTTGGATAACAAAAGCACCAAAGTCACTCCAAATGCCTTAGACTGCTTCAATAACGGCTAGGGTTTGCTATGGGGGTCTTCTGGGAGCAAATTGGACGAAGGAGGCCGAGTTAAGGTGTTTAAATATGGTGCAAACCCTCGTATTAGGGTTTTTGTCCAAACAGGGTCTACTCGCCGAGTCCGGGACCCGACTCGCCGAGTCCATCGCCTAAGTCCCGCGTCCCTTCTCCCTTCTACTCGGTGAGTTGGACCTTCAACTCGCTAAGTCCAAGGCTAAAATGCAAAGTGTTTAACAAAAGAATACGTACCAAGAACCAGGTGGTACAAATCTCCCCAACTTATTTTAGACTTTGTCCTCGAAGTCTGCTGCTCGATCCTGAAACAACTCGGGGTAATGTTCCACCATCTCATCCATCGGCTCCAAAGTCTACTCCGACCCCTTCCGGTGTTGCCATTGCACCTTCACGAGTTCCACTCTTTTGTTCCTCAGATCCTTCGACTTCCAGTCAAGGATCGCTACAGGCCGCTCGATGTAACTCAGGATGCCTTCAACCTGAATGTCCTCCAATGGTACCATTGTTGAGGCGTCCACAAGGCACTTTCGCAGCTGAGAAACATGGAAAGTGCTGTGTATCTGACTGGGGTCCAGCTTGCCTCGTTTCCTCAATCGGATAATGCCTTTCCATGGTGACACCTTCAAGAGAACCATATCCCCGACCTAGAACTCCAGGTCTGTTCGGTGCTTATCGGCATAGCTTTTCTACCGACTCTAAGCAGTCTGAAGCCTGCTCCGGACCTGCTGGATCTTCTCTGTCATCTTGAGCACTACCTTAGTGCTCCCCATCACCCTCTGGCCAATCTCACCCCAACATATCGGGGTCCTGCACTTCCTCCCATATAAAATCTCGAAGGGAGGACGATCAATGCTCGCATGATAACTATTGTTATAGGAGAACTCTGCCAATGGAAGGTAAGTATCCCAACTGCCTCTGAAGTCTAATATGCATGCTCACAGCATATCCTCCAGGTTCTGGATGGTCCGCTTGCTCTGACCGTCCGTCTGCGGGCGAAAGGCGATGCTAAAATGTAGACGAGTACCCAGCTCGTCATGAAACTTCTTCTAAAACCTGGAAGTGAACCGCACGTCCCTGTCTGAAACTACCAACACTGGCACCCCGTGCCGCGCCACTACCTCCTTGATATAGATATCGGCCATCATTTCGGCCGAAATAGTCTCTTGAATCGGGATAAAATGGGTGCTCTTGGTCAATCGATCGACTATGACACAAATCGAATCCACTCCCAGCGCAGTCCTGGGAAGCTTTGTGATAAAATCCATCGTGATGTCTTCCCATTTCAAAAGCGTAATATCCAATGGCCGCATCTTGCCTTGAGGTCTCAGATGCTCAGCCTTGACCTTCCTGTAGGTCAAGCACCGCTCCATAAACCATGCCACATCCCGCTTCATGCAAGGCCACCAATAGTCCAGACGAAGATCCCTATACATCTTCGTCAACCCAGGATGAATGGAAATCCAAGATTTGTGCGCCTCCTCCATCAGAACCTGGAGCACTCCCCCGAGGTAAGGCACCCACACCCTATGGTGTAGTGTCAGTAATCCCCAACTGTCATAGTCGAAGGAGGAAACCTGCCCCACGATCTGCCCGCTCTTCCGGTGTTCCTCCTTCATGGCCTCCTGCTAGGCCTCCTGAATCCACTCCAACAACGGAGTTACCACTATCATCCTTAGACAGATATCCTTGATTGGCGTTGCCTTGTGGCTAACTGCGTCGGCCACTACATTGGCCTTACCCGAGTGATAAAAGATCTCGCAATCGTAATCCTTTACCACGTCCATCCACCGACGCTGCCTCATGTTTAGATTCGGCTGATCCATGAGGTACCTCAAACTCTTATGGTCCGTGTAGATAGTACAACGAACCCCATAGAGGTAATGACGCCAAATCTTGAGGGCGGACACAAAAGCCCCCAGCTATAAATCATGTGTCAGGTAGTTCGCCTTGTGAGGCTTTAGCTGCCTCGACACGTAGGCAATGACATGCCCTCTCTGCATCAATATTGCGCCCAAACCTAAGATGGACGCATCACAGTACACAACAAAACCCTTCATGCCCTCTAGCAGGGCTAAGATTGGCGCTTCTCACAATCTCAGTCTCAGTGTCTCGAATGCGGCCTGCTGCTCAGGCCCCAACGAAAGACCACGACCTTCCTCGTTAGCCTGGTCAGCAGTACGGCTATCTTGGAGAAATCCTGGATGAATCTCCGATAGTAGCCGCCTATTCCTAGGAAACTCCGAATCTCAGATGGAGACTTCGGAACCTCCCATCTCATGCCGGGTCCACTGAAATCTCGTTCTGGTTGACGAGATGCCCAAGGAACTGCACCTCGTGCAACCAAAACTCAAACTTAGAGAACTTAGCATACAAGTTCTCCCTCCTCAAAGTCTCTAGCACCTCTCGAAGGTGCTCCTCGTGCTCCTCCTGCGTCCTGGAATAAACCAAGTTATCATTAATAAACACTATCACAGACCGGTCTAACATCGGTCTACACACGTCGTTCATGAGGTCCATGAATGTGGCAGGAGCATTGGTGAGCCCGAAGGGCATCACCACAAACTGTTAGTGGCCATAGCGCGTCCGAAACACAGTCTTCTACACATCCTCCTCTCTGATCCTCATCTGATGATATCCTGAACGGAGATCAGTCTTGGAAAACCAAGATGCTCCCTCTAGCTGGTCAAAGAGGTCATCAATCCTCGGGAGTGGGTAACGATTCTTCACCGTTACCTTGTTCAGCTCCAGGTAATCTATACACATCCGGTGCGACCCGTCCTTCTCTCTAACAAACAGAATTGGGGCTCCCCAGGATGTACTGCTCAGTCTAATGAATCCCTTGTCTAACAGCTCCTGCAGCTGTGTAGACAACTCCTGCATCTCAGGAGGAGCCAACCGATACGGTGCCTTGGCTATCGGAGCCGCACCAGGGACTAGGTCGATGCTAAACTCTACCTGCCTCTCCGAAGGTATCCCTGGCAACTCCTCGGGGAATACATCTGTAAACTCTCGCACCACGGGCAGATCGCCCATTGTCGCCTTTCTTGCCTCCCGGGTATCCATAACATAAGCGACGTATCCTGCCCAACCCTGCTGAAGGTAATGCCTAGCTTTCGCTACTGAACATAAGGCTGGTCCTTGTTGTAGCCTCTCGCCCTGAACTACCAACTCTACCCACTTTAGGTCCTGATCTGAACCAGCTGCTGTGCACAATCTATCACTGCCCTATTGCGGCTCAACCAATCCTTGCCTATAATCACCTTGTTCCCTATCAACGGAATATGAACCAGGTCCACCAGATAACGCTCCTCGAATAATCTCGACACACAGTCTCAGAATACCGTCTAGGCTCACACCGATCGGTCATAAGCAATCTCTACCTGTAAAGGGCAATCCAACATGCCCGAAAACTTAGGAAACTTCTTGCTAAGCGCAAGAGAGACAAATGATCGGGTAGCACCCGAATCAAATAGTACCTGAACTGGGATACCATTCACAATGAACGATCCTAAACAGAGCACATACATAACATATCAAAATCACAACAGCATATCATAACAACAAAAATAAGAAGTCATACCCGTCACCACATCAGGTGCAGCGCGTGCCTCCTCGGTAGTCAACTGAAATGTCCGGCTCCTCACCACTGGATCCTCTACCTTTCCCTGCCAGCCATCAGTGATCCGCAGGGGTCGCTGGAGTTGGTGCCTTCACTGGCACTGATGCTGTTGTCAGCTGGGGGCAATTGGCCTTCTTGTGGCTCCTCTGGTTGCAGTGGAAACACAACAAATCAGATGTCTGAATAACCGGTGTTGGGGAAGTATAATCGCTGCTGAAATGCCCCGTCTTGCCGCACTTATAGCAGCCCGATGATCCTAGTCTACATGCCCCCTCATATGGCCTGCCACATTTCCTGCAGCGGCCCGGTCCTGATTGGCTCTTCGGCCTACCATCTGATCACTTGGGCTTCTTCCCTAAAGCCCCAGTCGTCTGAACCTCCTCAGTCTTCCTCTTCCAGACATGCTCCAGATCAATCTCCCTGTCCCTAGCCCTGGCAATCATGGAATCCAAGGTAGGGAAAGTTGAAAAAGTAACATGCTCCCGAATGTCGGCTCGCAGCATGCCATGATAGCGGGTCCTCCTCATATCCTCATCTCCCGCATACTAGGGCACCAGCAATCCCCTCTCTCAGAACTTGGTGGTGATCTCTGCCACAGTCTCTGTAGTCTGTCTCATGTCCAAAAACTCTCTGACCAGCTGGTGAAGCTCTACCGCTAGTACAAACTCTACTCGGAACCGGGTCACAAAGTCTGACCATGTGATAGCCTCAACAGCCGAGGCTCCCAATGAGTCACCAACAGACTCCCACTAGTCTCTAGCTCTTTCTCTCAAACACCCTGCTGCATATCTCACCTTCGACCCCTCGGGGCAGAAGCTGGTTAGCTGTGCCGACTTAATGTCCGCAATCCATCGTCAGGCAGCAATGGGGTCCTTCGCCCCATGGAATCTGGCGCACCACTGCCCCTGAAGTCCTTAATGGACAGTGTGCGAGATCCTGACTGGCCAGACGCCATGTCACTCCTGAACGCCATGAGGCGGTCCTCCATCAGCTCAACTATCCCTTCCTTGATCGACCTGAAAATGATGCAGGTCGACTCAAGGATGCCTCTGGTGATCTCTGACGCGATGAACACGCGTAGCCTCTCATCTACTAGCTCAGAACCTGATCCTGAACTCGATCCCTTTCCTGAACTACCAACTGTTGGCCTCGGACGTAGTACCACCATTCTGCAATACATACATGCAACCATTAGTGATACTGATACCTCTAAAGGGATCACATCTACTACAAGTTCCTTGGTCATGCCTCGGTCCTCCTTAATTCGGGTACGGATCCTCGGCTTTTAGTAGTACGGGCCCATACCACCTTCCACATCTATCCGTACCTTCCTCAAGGACATCTTTGACTCCACCAGATCCCTTTCACCACTACTGATCCTCTGCTATTCCCATTCTAGGCTTGCCCTAGGGAAAATCTCTGACTCCACCCAAACCGGTCCTCAGCTGCTGAAGGCCTCCTTGTAATGCCAATTAGCCATTACCTGAATACCATCACATGTGAGAAGGCTCAGATAATTCGTCGAGTAACATACCCGTCCCTACCACGGTTAGACTCACACAAGAGCTGCGCACTAGGGCCAAATCCAAGACTCTGAGATTATTCAACCCTGATCACATGTAATGTGACGTATTCACCTAATGACTAACTCCCATCACTCAGAGTCCCACAAAGCACAAAGCAAGCAGCATTCGGACATAGGAAAACTACTCAAGCAAATCTGTCCTCATAATGATATGCTGAACTAGCATATAATGCTATGCTCATACTACCAGGCATAACCTAAATAGGCTATCCTACTACTGTCTACTCAATACTAGAATGCAATTCTCATAAGATGAATCACATAAAGGAAGCACATAAGGCATCATTCCTAAATCCTTAGTCCTATTCTAGCATGTTGTTCTACTGAATCTGATAAACATAGTATAACATTGTATGGGTACTTTGGGGAATACTTACTTGAGCTCAGCCGGTCGTGCACATCACACACTTGTTCTCTCTCAAAAACTCTTATGTTTTATTCTTTAGAAAACCACTTTCTTATAAAATCTTTTAATCCCTCGGTTTGAGTCCATACGCCCCCGAAGGTGTGTCCGAATCCCTCAAACCAGGGCTCTGATACCAACTTGTAACGACCCAATTTTCACGTCCAAAAATTTCATTTTTGATTAAGTTATTTGCAAAACATTTGTAACAAAATATCATCCGATCATATCATTTAATAAAAACATGTCTCGTATCTGAAAACCGAATCGCAAAACATAATAATGTCAGAGTACAAATTCTAGAATATCTCATAGTGCGGAAAACAAAGAGTGTGTGTATGATGCGCCGCTACCGCACCAACTACTTTGTCACACCCCAAAATCGAGAATGGCGGAAACGTTATGGGGTGTAGGACGTCATGTATGTATCACAACAATGTAAAGTAGTAAAAAAGCAACAACATCATCCCTTGCATTAATAGAATAATTCTGCTTACAAGTGTGTTCTTTCATAGTATAAAACAACATAATGAATATTCAAAATAAAAGATGAGTCTTGACTGCTTCGTCTTCTCTAAACCTTACATCGGTACTTGTCAATTTGTAACCTAAGAATACAAGTTATTTTGAAAGCGAGTATCAGCAATAAAGTTGGTAAATTCATAAATATTTTAATGTTATTGCTTTGAAAAGTTGTTATGAAAGACTAGTGAATGCTTGATGAAACATTTAGTATATGTATTAAAACCCTAGAAAATCCCATATTTCTTACTAGTATAAAAAGTAGTCTTCTACCAAGATCTGAATGTTTTGAAAGTAGTCTTCCACCAAGACCTGACTGTTTTGAAAGTAGTCTTTTACCAAGACCTGGCTATTTTGAAAGTAGTCTTCTACCAAGACATGAATGTTTTGAAAGTACGCATCACTTGTAAATGTGATGGTTTTTCCCCTATTTAACTATTATTATAAAACTATAAAAGTAATAATATAATAACTTATGTTGTATCCTTTGGTACTAAGATATCCTAGTATAATCTACCTCGTCGGTTATGTGAACGTGACACAAAATAAAGGTAACAATATAATTATATAGGTATTAGTCTACCCCGTCGTTATGTGAATGTATCACAAAATAAAGGTAATGAGATAATAACTTAAGTATTATACTTTGGTACTAGAATAAACACGGCGTGGAAACTCTCCGTAAATGGATCCACCGTATACATCTGTAGATGTGCATTTACCTCTGTTGCTAACAGTCAGATGTAGGAATAGTTAGTCCCTTAAGTATACCTGTAATGGTATCAACCGTAGACATCCGTAGATGTGCATTTACCTCTGTAGCTAAAAGAGGGATTAGGAGTGGTTAACCCATTATAGTATGCTTTGGTACTACGATAGACAGATCTAATCTAATAATAACTACGCATATAATATGTAATAGTATCTTATCATATAGTATCTATGTAAAAGTATCCCTGTAAGAGTATCCATATAAGTGTATCCATGTAAGAGGAATCTCTGTAATAGTATCCCTTTGTTAGGTCATAATTTTGTTGTTTGAGCTAGGCATTCATCTTGTATAGGTCTTGGTAGGGTCTTGGGGTTTGTTATGTTGGTTGTAGTATGTTAGCGAGTGTGTGCGGCCATACACGCGTGTGCGCATGTATACACGTGTGCGGTTGGTGGTCCTATAAATAGAGTGTGTCTGTGTTAGTTGTAGAGAGACGTCAGTGACGTATGTGTGTGTTTTCCCAAGGTGTACCTGACATTTATATGATATAGATGTGTGCATGCTTGGATTAATTGTTCTTCTACTCCTTCTACACTCTATTTGATGTTTGCCTTAATTGATCACTGATTGGGATCCATTAGATTTGGGACTTACAATTGGTATCAGAGCCAATTCAGTGTCAATTTTGAAGGAACTTTGAAGGTGTGCGGTTGGAGTTTAAAGGTGTGCGGTTGGAAATTTGAAGGTGTGCGGTTGGAAATTTGAAGGTGTGCGGTTAGAGTTTGAAGGTGTGCGGTTAGAGTGTGCGGTTGAGTGTGCGGCTGAGTGTGCGGCTGAGTGTGCGGTTGGATTGTGCGGTTGAGTGTGCGATTAGAATGTGCGGTTGAGTGTGCGGCTGAGTGTGCTATTGGAGTGTGCGGTTGAGTGTGCGACTGGAGTGTGCGGTTGGTGTGTGCGGTTGGTGTGTGCGGTTGGGACCCAGGCTTGTAATGACCTGGGTTCCCAAATCTAAATAATCCTGCTCATTGTGCAAGAACAGCTGTGGAGGAATGTCGTCAAACCTTGGTACGTCGACAATGGTTGTTCCAGGCACATTGACAGGAGACATCTCCCAACTGCACGTCATTCAGAATTTTAATGGGGACTATGTTTCCTTCACAGGAGGAGATGGAGGGAAGATCACTCAAAAAGGAATAGTTGTAAATGGAGTGTTGAGTTTTGAGAACGTCATCTACGCTCCTGAGTTAAAGTATAGCTTGTTGAGTGTCTCACAGATCAGCTTATAGACTACGGATAATGATATACGGTTAAGCAGTGAAGACCTCGATGCAATAGTGTTTACAGAGTGTTCCATCGAGTTGTACCTGACATTTTTCTGATATAAACGTGTGCAAGCTCGATTTCTTTTCATCTTCTTATTCTATTGCTGCTTGATCGTTGACAAAAGGAGTTAGTGGTGTTCTCAAAGTGATGTCTCCAACTTTTGATCAGATGGCCGACACCTTTCAACCGATATGGATACAACTACAAGGATTCCTCCCTTTCCATTTGCTATTCCAACTTTATTGCCATTTGATGAGTGATCAGATACTGACACAAACCTCCCAGCCTCATGTGAAAACAAGATGACTTGATTAGAGGCGGGAAGATCTTATCCAAGAACAAGCACCACCAGTCCAACAACCCTCCAAAGCTGCTACACCAACTCAACCTACCCTAAAAGGACCAAGTAATGTTAGATCTTCGTTTGAAGTCGGGAGTTCTTCTGCTCCTGGGGGTTCTTCTCCTCCACAACCTGGGCATGATGTTGCCTCTTTGAGGCTTGCCAGGTTTCTTGCTCAACAAGATTCAGATCCTTTACCTCGTGGCAAATGAATATCAATAGGTAAAGGAAGTTCAGGGGGATCAGGCCCATCTATCTCAGAGCTCAAGGAGGAGATCACTACTCTTAAACAGAAGATCATCGAGAAAGACGTTCTGATCGGAAACCTTGATATTCGAGTTTCCGAGCTTGAAGAAGAAAACTTTCAGAAGTCTAAACAGATCTCCGATCTCCAACTTAATCTTGGTGTCCTATCAGCAGGCTACTCTGACTTGAAGAACAAACTTTGGTGACAAGTTGAAGACCGTAGTCGAAGAGCCTTGCGCCACTGCAGTGATCTAGTTTCAAGATAGTGATCACTGATCAAGAAGTCCTGAGTCCATGCTAGCTCAAACCAAGGGGTAGATTGTTAGGTCATAATTTTGTGGTTTGAGCTAGGAACTCATCTTGTATAGGTCTTGGCAGGGTCTTGGGTTTTGTTATGTTGGTTGTAGTATGTTAGCGAGTGTGTAAGGCCATACACGCGTGTGCGGCTGCACACTCTGTGTGCGGCTATACATGTGTGTGTGGCTGCACACTCTGTGTGCGGCCATACACGCATGTGCGATTGTACACACGTGTGTGGCTGGTGGTCCTATAAATAGAGTATGTCTGTGTCAGTTGTAGAGAGACGTTAGTGACGTATGTGTGTGTTTTCCCAAGGTGTACCTGACATTTATATGATATAGATGTGTGCATGCTTGGATTAATTCTTCTTCTACTCCTTCTACACTCTATTTGATGTTTTCCTTAATTGATCACTGATTTGGATCCATAGGTTTTGGGACTTTCAATCTGTATCAGAGCCAATTCAGTGTCAATTTCGAAGGAACTTTGAAGGTGTGCGGTTGGAGTTTGAAGGTGTGCGGTTGGAAATTTGAAGGTGTGCGGTTAGAGTGTGTGGTTGAGTGTGCAGCTGAGTGTGCGGTTGGAGTGTGCGGTTGAGTGTGCGGCTGAGTGTGCGGTTGGAGTGTGCGGTTGAGTGTGCGATTGGAATGTGCGGTTGAGTGTGCGGTTGGTGTGTGCGGTGGGGACCCAGGCTTGTAATGACCTAGGTCCCCAAATCTAAATAATCCCGCTCATTATGTAGGAACAGCTGTGGAGGAATGTCGTCAAACCTTGGTATGTCGACAACGGTTGTTCCAGGCATATTGACAGGAGACATCTCCCAACTGCATGTCATTCAGAATTTTAATGGGGGCTATGTTTCCTTTACGGGAGGAGCTGGAGGGAATATCACTCAAAAAGGAATAGTTGTAAATGGAGTGTTGAGTTTTGAGAACGTCATCTACGCTCCTGAGTTAAAGTATAGCTTGTTGAGTGTCTCACAGATCAGCTTATAGACTACGGATAATGATATATGGTTAAGCAGTGAAGACCTCGATGCAATAGCGTTTACAGAGTGTTCCATCGAGTTGTACCTGACGTTTTTCTGATATAAACGTGTGGAAGCTCGATTTCTTTTCATCTTCATATTCTATTGCTGCTTGATCATTTACAAAAGGAGTTATTGGTGTTCTCAAAGTGACGTCTCCAACTTTTGATCAGATCGCCGACACCTTTCAACCGATATGGATACAACTTCAAGGATTCCTCCCCTTCCATTTGCTATTCCAACTTTATTGCCATTTGATGAGTGATCAGATACTGACACAAACCTCCCAGCCTCCTGTGAAAATAAGATGACTTGATCAGAGGCGGGGAGATCTTATCCAAGAACAAGCACCACCAGTCCAACAACCCTCCAAAGCTGCTACACCAACTCAACCGACCCTAAAAGGACCAAGTAATGTTAGATCTTCGTTTGAAGTCGGGAGTTCTTCTGCTCCTGGGGGTTCTTCTCCTCCACAACTTGGGCATGATGTTGCCTATTTGAGGCTTGCCATGTTTCTTGCTCAACAAGATTCAGATCCTTTACCTCGTGGCAAATGAATATCAATAGGTAAAGGAAGTTCAGGGGGAGCAGGCCCATCTATCTCAGAGCTCAAGGAGGAGATCACTACTCTTAAACAGAAGATCATCGAGAAAGACTTTCTGATCGGAAACCTTGATATTCGAGTTTCCGAGATTGAAGAAGAAAACTTTCAGATGTCTAATCAAATCTCCGATCTCCAGCTTAATCTTGGTGTCCTATCAGCAGGCTACTCTGACTTGAAGAACAAACTTTGGTGACAAGTTGAAGACCATAGTCGAAGAGCCTTGCGCCACTGCAGTGATCTAGTTTCAAGATAGTGATCACTGATCAAGAAGACCTGAGTCCATGCTAGCTCAAACCAAGGGGGAGATTTTTAGGTCATAATTTTGTGGTTTGAGCTAGACATTCATCTTGTATAGGTCTTGGTAGGGTCTTGGGGTTTGTTATGTTTTTTGTAGTATGTTAGCGAGTGTGTGCGGCCATACACGTGTGTGCGGCTGCACACTCTGTGTGCGGCTATACACGTGTGTGCGGCTACACACTCTGTGTGCGGCCATACACGCGTGTGCGGTTGTACAAACGTGTGCGGCTGGTGGTCCTATAAATAGAGTGTGTCTGTGTTAGTTGTAGAGAGACGTCAGTGACGTATGTGTGTGTTTTCCCAAGGTGTACCTGACATTTATATGATATAGATGTGTGCATGCTTGGATTAATTCTTCTTCTACTCCTTCTACACTCAATTTGATGTTTGCCTTAATTGATCACTGATTTGGATCCATTAGATTTGGGACTTACAATTGGTATCAGAGCTTGGTTGTATCAATCAATTTTTCCAGATCTGGAGCTTATTTGATCTTATTTTGAAAAGACAATAGCGTTTTTGGATAGATCTCGCAAAAATAAGGGGGTTACTTCTTTGTATTTTTCATAAAAACGAGATTTTGATCGCGTTTTGGAGCAAAAAAGGGTGAAAAATGTCGTTTTTTCGCGAATCTGTTGAAGGAGTGCGGCCACTTGAAGGTGTGCGGCTCAGCAGCCTTGGTGTGCGGCTCGGAGTATACGGCTCCGTGTGTGCGGCTCAGCAGTGTGCGGCTCGGAGTATGCGCCTCGGTGTACGGTTAGGGTTTCGGTGTGCGGCCTCGGTATACTGCTCGGAGTGTGCGGTCCTTGGTGTGCGGCTCGGTTCGGTGTGTGCGGCTTAATCTCGTGTACGGTCCAGCATCTTCGCTTCGGTCTCGGTCAGCAGCAGTAGAAGTCCTCGCATCGCACATTTAAAAAAAAAGGGTGAAACGCATTGTAGGAGCCGGGGATCGAACCCGGGTCTCCTGCATCTTTAGCTTCGCGTCTTACCAACTCAGCTCCGCGCCTTCTTGATTCTTTCCTTCCCTTTTTTAATTCAAATATTATATCTCCAGTTCATATTTTCGCAAATTTAACACTTTTTGCCCAAAAATCATTTTCTTTTTATTTTTAAATTTCTTTTTCATCCATAATTTTAGTTTTTTTTTATTTTTGACTTTTATTTTTGTTTTTTTATCTTAAAATTTTGACTTTGACTTTTAAAAGTTGACCTTTGACTTTAAATTTTGACTTTCTCGTTTGACTTTTAATTTTTCAAATTTGGCTTTTCGGTTTGACTTTTCAAGTTTGACTTTTCAAGTTTGACTTTTAAGTTTGACTTTTTAAGTTTGACTTTTAAGTTTGACTTTTCAAGTTTGACTTTTGAGTTTGAGTTTTTAAATTAGACTTTTAAGGTTGATTTTCTCAGTTTTTAAGTCAAAGGGCAATTAAAAATAAAAAAAAAAATTAAAAAATACTAAATAAAAAAAATAAAAAAAATGAGTTCCACATCAATTCCGGTAAATGAAGTTTCATGTACTCCATCTTGTAAAGCTACGATTAAATTTGTTCGTGAACAAATTGATTTATTAAAAAGAGAAAATGAGGACCTCAAATACGAAGGATATACTCTAAGGAAAGGTCAGAAACCTTTAAAAACTCAATTAGAGGCCAAGACTAAGGACTTTAGTATATTACAAGAAGAGTACAACAACAAGTGTGAAAATTATGATCACATTAAACGCAAACTTGCTTCTGTAACTGAAGAACTTGATGCTTTGAAAATAAAGTGTGGAAAAACAGATGTTAGTTTCAAAAATTATACTGCATCAAGTAAGACAGTCGAGTCCTTAGTAGAAAATCAATTGAGTTTTAAAGATAATCAAACCAAGGGTCTAGGGTATCACAGTGTGCCACCTCCTTTTAATCACAATTATAACCCACCGTTTGAGACCAATGAGGAAGAAATGCCTGCTCAGTATGGCCAAACCCCTGCTCCAGATTCAGTTAAGACTGAACAATCAGGGCCAACTGAGGGTGCTGAGCTGAACGATACTAATGCTTCTACTTCATGTGCAGGTAAAGTAGCAGAGGATGAGAACAAGGAGAACACCATTGAACAAACCAACATCTCCTTGAACTCTGAATCTCTTGCTTCGAACTCAGTTGCTTCTGATCAACCTGCTGTTGAGAAGTACAAGCCACCAAGTCAAGTGAAACAACCGACCTGTTGCAGCTGTGCGTGTGGGAAAAGCAAGAGACAAGGCAAAGACACGCCACCAGGGGCAGGAAGAAACAACTTCACAGTGAAGAAAAAGACATGTTTTCACTGTGGAACACCTGGACACATTGCCAGAAATTGTCCTAATCGAGCATACATTCCCTACTATGCACAATGCTGGCAAAATGCGCAAAGTGGGAGATTCTACAAAAGAAACCCTACGAGTCCACATTCAGACAATAGCGACTGGAATGCCCAGAAGGCCAAGAATCAAACCCACAAGGTCAAGAAGGGAATGTCGACAAAGAAGCCAAATCCAAGAGATGCTCCCGTGAAGCCAAAATCAAAATCATCTCAACGGCCGACATCAAGTTCAAAAGCAAGTACTGAGCCACCCATCGGATCGAAAAAGAAATGGGTTAAACCCAACTACAAATGGGTTCCAAAGGCTCAATCTCCCAAATCAACTAACGATTCTAATATTTCTATGTCTTCTCTTTGTGATAAACTGGACATGTCATGGGAGAAAGTATCGTGTGTTGATGACAAAGGTCGACCCAGTTTCAAAATGGACTGGGTTCCAAAGACCAACTAATCCCGCTCTGTGTCGGAGCAGCTATGGAGGCATATCATCAGACTTCGGTTTGTTGGTAGTAGCTGTTCCTGGCACATGATAGAAGACAGCTCTCAACTGTACAGTACTCAGAACATTATTTGAGAGTATGTGTCCTTGGCGGGAAAGGAAGAAAGGAAGAGATCACAAACGGGGTTTGTGCTTAACGACATGAAGAATTTTCGGATCTGTTCTGAGTTTACGCGTGCTGTTCTCAGACCTTCTGGATGCAAATTCAATCGGTGACTTACGGTTTGCGTTTTCTTCTCTATACTCCTGAGTTTTTCTTAACCTGATTCGCTTTAAAGACTAATTTTTGTTTTAGGATAGTTTAAATTTGCGCATTTACTTTCGTTTCTCTCTTATGCACAAATTTAAGGGGAGAAATAAAAACAAAACAAAAATTAGAAAATTTTAAAACAAAAATAAAAAAATTAGAAAATCCAAAAACATAAAAATTAGAAAATCCAAAAACATTAGAGAATCAGAAAAATTAAAAAAATTATGCTGGTTATAGAATATGTTTGAGGGAGATGTTCAGGGAAGTTATATGATTATGTGATAACAGGCAACCTGAGTCTGTGTAACATACCCAAAGTTGAAGGGTGTATGCTCTGGTTCGGTGTGTCGGTAGGAACGAAAGATTCTAAATGGACATGACTAGGCAGAATTGAACTTAGGAAATCAAATGACTTGAAAAATCTTGACCTAGTTGGATCCATTCAGCCTGACAATACGACGCTCGGATAGGTTGAGCAGGGAGATATATATGGGAATCTACTCGTCACATTAATTGAACCCATACTTGGAACCGTGGTTTACCTTTTCTTCGATGTGCGGATTCTGTCCTTAATTCCGGTTGGATGGGCCGACTGGTAAATTCCGATAAACTACGTTTGTAGAATATCATTTTCTTTCTTTCCGTCTGTTAGTCATATGTTGTCTCCTTTGCGCGACTACTAATCCGACCTGGTACACAACATATGCAACTCTATTTCTCTGCAGTCTATATATATAAATGTGTGAAATACTTGTTATCTGTTAGCCATATGATGTCTCCTTTGTACGACTGCTAATCCGACCTGGTACACAGCATATGTAACCTTCTTATTTCTCAACCCTTCTGAAGTAGTTAGCAATAAAATTCTGAATCTCTTCTCTCTCTGAATGGTTGTCTGCTCACCCGGTGTAAGGAGTACTCTGGAAGTTCTTGATGGCTGGGGCATATCAGGAAGCGGGAAACACGTTCTAGTACACTTAAAATTGAACACATAAAGATTGTCTATAGATCTCGCTACTCAATTTAGGTGGACAACAATATCCCTGGTCGTCGTCAGCTGAATGGTCCTTAAGATATAGTATCTAGAAACTTAGGATCATATATAATATCTAGGAACTTAGGATCATATTGTCGTGTCACTTATAGTATGTCCTAATTTTGTCACAAGTTTTCGTGTTTAAGTGGACAACAATACCGACGAGCGACCAGACAAAGATGTGAATATGAAAGGTACCGACAAGCGGATAAAGGTTGTCTGCAAACTTTGATCCCAAATCATTCTTAAAGTTAGATATCATTTTATTTTTGTTTAATTTGTTCATAGTTTTCCTTTATGCACAAATTTTAGGAGGAGAATTAAAAATAATTCAAAAATCAAACAAAAATCAGAAAATTAAAAATCCAAAAATAGTGTTATTTATGTTTTATTTCTTGTTCAGAAAAATCAGAAAATCCAAAAATATTTTGTTTCTGTTTTTATTTTTCCAGAAAATATTAAAAATCCAAAAATATTTTTTTTGTGCTAATTTTTATTTTAGTTTTGTTTTGTCTTGAAAAGTGGTTTCAGGCGTAGATGAAACTCGTGGAGACTGTATTGAAGATCTTCAGAGCCAAGGCTTCATTCGTGAGCATCGAAGAATTCGCATTTGAAGGAGCAAGAAATGAAGATTATTCTTTCGACATTCAATCTGTCAACCCAGAAGCATGCTGAAGCTGTACTTGAAGATTATGTGACGGATTGCATTGAAGCCTCCTCGATCAGTCTATTGCTATCTTAAACCTGCTGAAGTGATCCAGTAGATTATTTCTCTCCATTGTTCTCTCTGAAGATTCTCAAGCTGAAAGCGCTATCTTTCAAGAATCTCTACAAGAAGCATCCTCACCCAATGTGCGTTCAATGTCAAATTCTGCAGAAATCCCAACTGCTCAAGATGAAGTCATTTATTGAAGATTCATATGTTCATCTTGATGCTGTGAAGCAATTTGAAGATTAATGCTGAAGCCAAGCTCCTAATGAAGATTAACAAGAAAAGCCAGCTACTTTTTAGGGGGAGCTTGTTGGGCCAATTAGAAAAGAAAGTTATAAACCAAGGGGGAGATTGTTGGGTCAAAAATATGGTTTATACTTTGCTTTTCTAGGAAAATATATTTTTATGTAATGTTGTATGTGTTTGCCGTTTGTGTGTACGGCCGCACACCCTGTGTACGGCCGTACACAGGGTATGCAGCTGTACACATGTGTATGGCTGGAGGTCCATATAAATAGAGGAGTGCATATGAGTGTACGGTTGGCAAAAAGTGGAGAAGAGAGAAGGCTAGAGAAGAGAGAGAAAGTTAGAGAGAAGAAGTGTGTGTGTGAGAGAATCTATTGTAAGGAGCATCAATCATATCATTAATACATTAGATTCATCATCTTCTTCTTCTCATTCTCTTCTATATTGATCTGACATCATCCAATTGATTGGGATTCCGCACCATCAATTGGATCTGATTGATACTCAAGCAATTTGGGGACTTACACCCTTCATATAACATGTAGTATAGACTCAAGAATGAACTGACTATGGTGTAAGTCCTTGTAATAGGAATAATGTTTTCTTTCCCCTAAACTATTCTTATAATAGTTTACTTGAATGTAATTGATGAATGTCCAAGTAGGTTTATACACCCTTGCTACCCAAGAGTGTCGGAATTGAACTAACTAATGGAACTTTTATGTCTATATAGGTATACATGATATATATAACTAATATTTAGACGATATTCGGACGAATAACTAATACCCAAGGCCACATCCCAATGAGAACAGAAAAAGAAATAAGGCGAGCTAGCCGTTCTAGATCTTTTAATCCTTTCTTATTTAACGATACATATATAGGCAAGCATTTAACAATATAAAAGTATAAAAGAAGTTTTGTAAAACCTTTGAAAAGTTTAACAAATAAGAATTTATGACTTGATGTCAGTTTATAAAATGATTCGAAAACCGTTGACAAGACAGTTTAAGTGTAAGAAAACCTTTATTTGAAGCACAACTCTAACAGATTCAAAAAGGAAACATATAGTTTGTAAGACAGTTTCTAAAAGTGTTTTAACATGTAAAAATGTTTGAGAAAGCTATTTGAAGTACTCTGTTTGGTGAAATGGCTAAAAGTGTAGTAAGTCCAATTGTATGTTAGTTATAAATCACATGTGATTGATCACATAACCAAAAAGTATAACAAAGATTTATGTCTTTCACATGGGGATAACCGTGTGTTTACTTGTATTCCCCCTTAAAAGTGTATAAAAAGCATTTATAAAGCATTTGAAAGTGTAGATTATAAGGGTATGAACTCACTTGATAGATTGAAGAAGGTGAAACAAAAGTTGAGCAGAACTTCGACTAGAAAGAAGTCGATTTCTCGGAACTCTCGGGACTTTGGGACTTGCGTCGTGTGTTGGAGGTGTTACCGGGGCTTCGGGGTAGTTTAGAGGGGCTTAATAGGGTGTAGAAGTAGGAGAGAGGATGGGGTTGAGCAACCAAACTCGAAAGGCTTAGATTTCTTTATATAGTCACAATTTTGACTCTCACCTCGTGAGTTTTTCATAACTCACATCGTGAGTTTGGTCCCAAATCGTCATGGCACCCAAGTAGGTTTATACACCCTTGCTACCCAAGAGTGTCAGAACTGAACTAACTAATGGATCTTTTATGTGTATATAGGTATACATGATATATATATATATATATATATATATATATATATATATATATATATATATATATATATATATATATAACTAATATTTAGACGATATTCAGAAGAATAACTAATACCCAAGGCCACATCCCAACGAGAACAGAAAAAAGAAATAAGGCGAGCTAGCCGTTCTAGGTCTTTTAAACCTTTCTTATTTAACGATACATATATAGGCAAGCATTTAACAATATAAAAGTATAAAAGAAGTTTTGTAAAACCTTTGAAAAGTTTAATAAATAAGAATTTATGACTTGATGTCAGTTTATAAAACGACTCGAAAACCGTTGACAAGACAATTTAAGTGTAAGAAAACCTTTATTTGAAGCACAACTCTAACAGATTCAAAAAGGAAACATACAGTTTGTAAGACAGTTTCTAAAAGTGTTTTAACATGTAAAAATGTTTGAGAAAGCTATTTGAAGTACTCTGTTTGGTGAAACGGCTAAAAGTGTAGTAAGTCCAATTGTATGTTACTTATAAATTACATGTGATTGATTACATAACATAAAAGTATAACAAAGATTTATGTCTTTCACACGGGGATAACCGTGTGTTTACTTGTATTCCCCCTTAAAAGTGTATAAAAAGCATTTATAAAGCATTTGAAAGTGTAGATTATAAGGGTATGAACTCACTTGATAGATTGAAGAAGGTGAGACAAAAGTTGAGCAGAACTTCGACTAGAAAGAAGTCGATTTCTCGGAACTCTCGGGACTTTGGGACTTGTGTCGTGTGTTGGAGGTGTTACCGGGGCTTCGGGGTAGTTTAGAGGGGCTTAATAGGGTGTAGAAGTAGGAGAGAGGATGGGGTTGAGCAACCAAACTTGAAAGGCTTAGATTTCTTTATATAGTCACAATTTTGACTCTCACCTCGTGAGTTTTTCATAACTCACATCGTGAGTTTGGTCCCAAATCGTCATGGCACCCAAGTAAGTTTATACACCCTTGCTACCCAAGAGTGTCGGAACTGAACTAACTAATGGAACTTTTATTTCTATATAGGTATACATGATATATATAACTAATATTTAGACGATATTCGGACGAATAACTAATACCCAAGGCCACATCCCAACGAGAACAGAAAAAGAAATAAGGCGAGCTAGCCGTTCTAGGTCTTTTAAACCTTACTTATTTAACGATACATATATAAGCAAGCATTTAACAATATAAAAGTATAAAAGAAGTTTTGTAAAACCTTTGAAAAGTTTAATAAATAAGAATTTATTACTTGATGTCAGTTTATAAAACGATTCTAAAAGTGTTTTAACATGTAAAAATGTTTGAGAAAGCTATTTGAAGTACTCTGTTTGGTGAGATTATGCTCTAGGGTGTAGAAGTAGGAGAGAGGATGGGGTTGAGCAACCAAACTCGAAAGGCTTAGATTTCTTTATATAGTTACAATTTTGACTCTCACCTCGTGAGTTTTTCATAACTTACATCGTGAGTTTGGTCCCAAATCGTCATGGCATGCGTCACACGTCAAGTGGCTCTGGAAGGGTCATTCAAGGGGCTCACACCGTGAGTTTTACAAAACTCACGTTGTGAGTTCTCACATAGAGTCGGCATTTGTGCCTCGAACTTAAGAAATTCATAACATTCGCATCTGAGCTCCGTTTTCGACGTTCTTTATATGCACGCGTTGGTGAGATTATGCTCTACAACTCTCGTTTAGACTCTGTTGGCTAATTTTGACTTTATTTTTAGTATATTATTAATATATTATCTTTATATTATTTTTAGTAGGCCGGGACACGAAAACTCTGTCGTAAATCCATAACTTCTTCATCCGACGTCCGTTTTCGTCAGAATTTTTACCGTTGCGCTAATATTGTTGAGACCTTCGATTCTCATTTAGTTTGTGTCGGCAAAAAGTCTCTCGATCTCTATTTCGAGTTTTTAGCTGTCTACTGCTATATCCGTAACTTAGAAAAATCATAACTTCCTCATACGAAGTCAGATTTGGACGTTCTTTTTATGTACGTTTACGGTTTAATGATATCTAAAACTTTCATTTAGATACCTAAGGCTAAAAATTATTTTATTCAAACTTCGTGTTTTTCGTTTAATCGGTGTTTCCAGTTTTGTCGAGAATCTTCGGTTGGTCATAACTTCTTCGTTATAACTCGGATTTTAGGGTTCTTTATATGTACGAAAACCTTGATACGGTTCTTACTACTTTAGTTAACCCAAATAAGATTTTAGGAAAGTTAAATTTCGGCCTAAATTTGACTTGTGTTACTTTTATTGTCTCAAAATATCGGGTTGTCACATCATCCCCCCGTTAGAGAGAATTTCGTCCCGAAATTAGAGTTTAATCAGAATTAATAACCATGCTATGGATAGAAGTTTTATTTGCTTCTCGTTTTCTTATGTGAACTCAGGTCCTCGGTTGGCAATCCAGGGAATCTTTCACTATCGGGATACAACTTTGCTTCTTTCGTTCGACTTCACTGGTGTGATAACTCTTCTTGGTCGAATGTATGTTGAATGTTTTTGTGGGCTGTGAAAATAGTACACCTTGTACCATACAAGTAGTGTCTCTAGATCTTCAGAGAAATTACCGCTGCTCCTGACTCAAGATCATGTGTTGTATAGTTAACTTCCTGTGTCTTAAGCTGACTTGAGGTATAGGTAGTGACCTTTCCTCTTGCATAAGAACACAACCAATTCATGCTGATTATGACGTCAAAACCTTGTGGTCGATTAGATGTCATGAAGATCTAAAAGAAAGTATGACTACTCATGAATTAGGGAAAAGGATAGGTATTTCTAAGTTTATTCTCACGGAAGCACGATCACTCGCAGTCTTGGGTAGTCTCCGTCCTGAAGTTCATAGTAGAACTCATACCTGGTTCATCAATCACAGTCTCGGGTATACGAGTCGTATATAATTTAGATTAAAAATGTGGGTCTTTGGATTGAACTTCACGTACTGCACGAGTGGTACTTCGGGGAGGTTTGCTGAGGTTTCTTTGGAAAGGATAAGAAACATGAGGTACTCTACGCATGAGTACTTAGGAGTTCTGAAGTGATAGTTTCGTTAGAAAGATGATTTCGGAGAAAGAGATTTACGCACGAAACTGGTATTGTGAGGATCAAATAGACTCTGATCGTATGATGAAATCGGAATCACTTGGAAATAAGGCACTCGATTTGATCATAACAGTGTTACAGACAAAACACAACAGTGCAACTTTTAACAGAGTTACCGTAATATAGGTTTACTACAAGACTAATGCTGCGAACTAGGTATACTACGAAAGACAAGTATACACAACACGAGGGTCCCTTAAGTGATGGGTCCTTACAAAAGATATGATTCGATTTGCACTAGTTTTAAACAGTTTACGATTCTGTTACAATGAACGCCTTAGATACTTTAACGAGGGTCCGGAGTAGTTTCTCCTGCGGCAGTGATCCTTAGTATCTTACCGTCTGCGCCAGAGTTCTTTGTTATTGGACAGTCCTTTTTGAGGTGTCCTATCTCGCCGCATTGGTGACATGCCTGCTTCGTAATAGTATTGGTGGTGGAAGTAAGATGTTTAGTCAGGGTTACATGGACATGGGTGCCCTCCTCGTTCCTTCACTTTGAAAATTGCCTTTTAAAGAGTCAAGCTTTACCACCACCTTTGTGTGTAGGGTTGGTCCCGATGCCAGGGACTTGAGAAATGGTTTGTGCCGGTGTTGAAGGGGCTGGAGTTGCCACTTGCTGCTATTGCTTGGCAAACCTTTGGAATCGTTGGCGCTCCTTTTGAGCTTGGCGATTTCGTTTCCTCTTCTCGGTTTTACAACTTTGCACGTTCGTGACTGTTGCCATTCGTTGGCTTCTTGGATCTATACAAAGATCGAAATTTTCAATTCCTTTGCCAGTTGTGATTGCGTTTTTAGCATTGAGGTTTACAAGGACAGTCGTCACGGCAGCTGTTACCGCGGCTTGGAATGTGGAGGCGTCGATATTAAGGATAGGGGCTTCATTGTTCGGCTGTCTACTTCTGGATGACGACATGATTCTATAACACGAAAGGAAAGGAGTTCGTGAGCTATTATGGTTGAACCTAGATGTATCTTGATCGTTCATGTAAAGGGTAGAAGTATGTTCTCATGAGTTTGACCTACATCCCTAAGATGCAGTCCTAGTACGGAGTAGAAGTAAATTAATAGAATGGTCTCAAAATGTTTATCGTCCAAACCAGGGTATTATTGGTTAGTGGATAACATGATCCAACCCTTGAAAGAGAATTGGAAATGATTCTGGAGATAAATTTCTATAGTCCAATAACTTGACTAAATGGGGTTTCAGATAGACCCCAATGAAAGCATGATGAAAGCATTTGAACAAAGATTGACACTGAAGTTAGCCGACTGTCGATATCATTGATGTTTAAGATGTAATAGGTTTGGGGAAATTGACCTTGTTGTAGGTCTTACATCATATTCAGAGTAGAAAAGTCTTTGACAACATATATACTTAACTAAAAGTACTTATAGTACAAATTAGTCACATAGAAAGTACTACACAGAACACAGATAGGAACACAGTTCTTTAAAACAAGGAAAGAAGGAAGTAAGGTATCTCCTGCTGGCGATGGTCACCCCTATGGCGAACCCTGAGTTCGGATAGTTGACGTTCCATATCAAGCAGGTATCTTTCGTACACCCTCTGGCGTACTTGGAGCTCTATGACTTCGGCTCGGGTTTCAGCTAGTACTCAACTCACTATAAACAATGCTCTGATACCAATCTGTCACACCTCAAAACCGAGAATGGCGGAAACGTTCTGGGGTGGAGGACGTCATGTATGTATCACAACAATGTAAAGTAGTAAACAAGAAACAACATCATCCATTGCATTAATAGAATAATTCTGCTTACAAGTGTGTTCTTTCATAGTATAAAACAACATAATGAATATTCAAAATAAAAGACGATTCTTGACTGCTCCGTCTTTTCAAAACCTTGCATCGGTACATGTTTATTTGTAACCTGAGAATACAAGTTATTTTGAAAGCGAGTATCAGCAATAAAGCTGGTGAATTCATAAGTATTTTAATGTTATTGCTTTGAAAAGTTTTTATGAAAGACTGGTGAATGCTTGATGAAACATTTAGTATAAGTATGAAAACCCTAGAAGATCCAATATTTCCTACTAGTATAAAAAGTAGTCTTCTACCAAGATCCGAATGTTTTGAAAGTAGTCTTCTACCAAGACCTGACTGTTTTGAAAGTAGTTTTCCACCAAGACCTGACTGTTTTGAAAGTAGTCTTCTACCAAGACCTGAATGTTTTGAAAATACGCATCACTTGTAAATGTGACAGTTTTCCCCTATTTAACAATTATTATAAGACTATAAAAGTAATAATATAATAACTTATGTTGTATCCTTTGGTACTAAGATATCCTAGTATAATCTACCTCGTCGGTTATGTGAACGTGACACAAAATAAAGGTAACAATATAATTATATAGGTATTAGTCTACCCCGTTGTTATGTGAATGTATCAAAAAATAAAGGTAATGAGCTAATAACTTAAGTATTATCCTTTGGTACTAGAATAAACACGGCGTGGAAACTCGCCGTAAATGGATCCACCGTAGACATCCGTAAATGTGCATTTACCTCTGTTGCTAACAGCCGGGTGTAGGAATAGTTAGTCCCTTAAGTATACCTATAATGGTATCAAATGTAGACATCCGTAGATGTGTATTTACCTCTGTAGCTAAAAGAGGGATTAGGAGTGGTTAACCCCTTATAGTATCCTATGGTACTAGGATAGACAGATCTAATCTAATAATATCTACGCATATAATATGTAATAGTATCTTATCATATAGTATCTATGTAAAAGTATCCCTGTAAGAGTATCCATATAAGTTTATCCATGTAAGAGGAATCTATGTAAGAGTATCCATTCATATACCATGTAGTATAGACTCATGAATGAACTGACTCTAGTGTAATTCCTTGTTATACGAATAATGTTTTGTATCCCCTAAACTATTCTTATAATAGTTTACTTGAATGTAATTGATGAGTGTCCAAGTAGGTTTATACACCCTTGCTACCCAAGAGTGTCGGAACTGAACTAACTGATGGAACTTTTATGTCTATATAGGTATACATGATATATATAACTAATATTTAGACGACATTCGGACGAATAATTAATACCCAAGGCCACATCCCAACGAGAACAGAAAAAGAAATAAGGCGAGCTAGCCGTTCTAAGTCTTTTAAACATTTCTTATTTAACGATACATATATAGGCAAGCATTTAAAAATATAAAAGTATAAAGAAGTTTTGTAAAACCTTTAAAAATTTTAATAAATAAGAATTTATGACTTGATGTCATTTTATAAAACGATTCGAAAACCGTTGACAAGACAGTTTAAGTGTAAGAAAACCTTTGTTTGAAGCACAACTATAACAGATTCAAAAAGGAAACATACAGTTTCTAAAAGTGTTCAACATGTAAAAACGTTTGAGAAAGCTATTTGAGATACTCTGTTTGGTGAAATGGCTAAAAGTGTAGTAAGTCCAATTGTATGTTAGTTATAAATCACATGTGATTGATTACATAACCAAAAAGTATAACAAAGATTTATGTCTTTTACACGGGGATAACCGTGTGTTTACTTGTATTCCCCCCCCCCCCCCTTAAAAGTTTATAAAAAGCATTTATAAAGCATTTGAAAGTGTAGATTATAGGGGTATGAACTCACTTGATACATTCAAGAAGGTGAGACGAAAGTTGAGCAGAACTTCGACTGGAAAGAAGTCGATTTCTCGGATATCTCGGGACTTTGGGACTTGCATCGTGTGTTGGAGGTGTTACCGGGGCTTCGGGGTAGTTTAGAGGGGCTTAATAGGGTGTAGAAGTAAGAGAGAGGATGGGGTTGAGCAATCAAACTCGAAAGGCTTTGATTTCTTTATATAGTCACAATTTTAACTCTCACCTCGTGAGCTTTTCACAACTCACGTCGTGAGTTTGGTCCCAAATCGTCTTGGCATGCATCGCACGTCAAGTGGCTCTGGCAGGGTCATTCAAGGGGCTCATATCGTGAGTTTTTCAAAACTCACGTCGTGAGTTCTGACACAGAGTCGGGTTTCGTGCCCCGAACTTCAGAAGTTCATAAATTTCGCATCCGAGCTCCGTTTTCGACGTTCTTTATATGCACACCTAGGTGAGATTATGGTCTACAACTCTCGTTTAGAATCTGTTAGCTAATTTTGATTTTATTTTTAGTATATTATTACTATATTACCTTTATATTATTTTTAGTAGGTCGGGACACGAAAACTCCGTCATAAATCCATAACTTCTTCATCCGACGTCCGTTTTCGTCATACTTTTTAATGCTGCGCTAATATTGTTGAGACCTTCGATTCTCATTTAGTTTGTGTCAGCAAAAAGTCTCTCGATATCTATTTCGAGTTTTTAGCTGTCTACTACTATATCCGTAACTTTGAAAAATCATAACTTTCTCATACGAAGTCAGATTTGGACGTTCTTTTTATGTACGTTTACTGTTTAATGATATCTAAAACTTTCATTTAGATACCTAAGGCTAAAAATTATTGTATTGAAACTTCACGTTTTTCGTTTAATCGGTGTTGCCGGTTTTGTCGAGAATCTTCGGTTGGTCATAACTTCTTCATTATAACTCGGATTTTAGGGTTCTTTATATGTATGAAAACCTTGATACGATTCCTACTACTTTAGTTAACCCAAATAAGATTTTAGGAAAGTTCAGTTTTGACCTAAATTTGAATTGTGTTACTTTTTATTGTCTCAAAATATCGGGTTGTCACATGCTTCCCCTTTGCTAAATAGGTACCTAAACCAAAACTGAAGACTGTAAGCACAAAGCTTAGTGAGTTCCCCCATCGTACCACATACCATACTATCACATCACATACATACTGCCAGGCATTTTTGGGGTGCCCGAGCTACCCGATACGGCCATTCTGGGGTGTCGACCTACCCGTACGGCCATTCTAGGGTGCCGACCTACCCATGCGGCCATTCTGGGGTGCCATCTTACCCGTGTCAAGCCATTCTGGGGCGCTGACCTACCCATGTCGAGCCATTCTAGGGTGCTGACTACCCTTCGGTCCTAACAACTGAAGCTCGAGGACTATTTCACCCCCTACTACTACTATCACATATATCATAGCATAATCTATCGTCAGACATATCTGGGGTATCCGACCTACCCTTAGGTCCTAACAATCGAATATTGGGGACTTTTCCCCTGCTACTACCTCTATCTTATACAACATATCATGCTAGCAGCTAAACATATCATAACATACTGTTAGGCATATCTGGGGTGCCTAACCTACCCTTCGGTCCTAACAACCAAACTCTATCACCATCACATATCATATCACGCTAGCATATAACATATCAGGTAGTAGTAACACAGACGAATATGACAAAGACAAACATCTAACATACGATCCCTACTGGTGGGCCGACATTATGGCTGTAGACCCACCGCTACTGGAAGGTAACTCACCTCGAACAAGTAGATGCTGATAATCCGTGTGGGAAGTCTCTGCCTGCTGCTGCACCGGAAATCCTCCGGCTAAAAGTCCCACAAAACACTTAGTCATACACTGCTAACTGTTTTTAGGGTAAAATGACCATTTTACTCCTGACCAAGTCAAAGTCAAAGTCGACTTCTAATTGACCTGACTCACCGAGTTGGCTTGCCAACTCGCTGAGTCCCTATCCTTCCATTAGACCTCATACCCGTCTCTACTCGTAGAGTTAGGCGATGACTCGACGAGTTTTCCTTCTAAATGAACATCGAATGAATCCTCATCCGACTCACCGAGTTGTATGAACAACTCGTCAAGTTCATCATCAAATGATACACAGATCCTGTCCTTGACTCGCTGAGTTGTATGAACAACTTGTCGAGTTCATCTTCATCCTTAGAAGATTGCCTTGAACTCGCCGAGTCTGTTCACGCACTCGCCGAGTCCCATGAATTTCCAGAACAATGGCTTAGTCCAGAACGTTGGGTCACTCCCTGGGACCCCCTTAAAACCTTTCCACACTCCACTGGGTCCTTATGACCCTCAACTGATATGGGACAGAACCTTGGACTCGCCGAGTTAGTCACAACCACTCACTGAATCTTCGATTTCTAACATACAATGTTTGATCAAAAGATAGATATATGCTTCTACAATCGATCTGCCATGTAAAGTTACAACCTTTACATGCTTGCATGGGACTTTGAGCTTAATAGGTCCTTAAACAAGCCCTCTATAAGCATGGGGCCTTCTTTGAGTGCAAGAACCACTCCTTTCTGCCTTGTAACCCCTCTAAGGGCCTAGATCCAAAACATCAACTCCAAACCATGCTTGCAATCATGGTTGGTGACCAAAATGGCTTAGAAAAGCCCTAAAACTTCACAAAATGGGATCTAGCAAATGGAAGAGCAAGGTACAGGCTTTTTACCTTCAACGAGCTGAAAATGGTGCACAAACTCGGATCCCTTTAGCCTCCTCTTGATCCTTCAAGCTTTTCCTTCCCTCCTTGGATCAAAAAAGCACCAAAGTCACTCCAAATGCATTTGATTGCATCAATAACGGCTAGGGTTTGCTATGGGGGTCTTCTGGGAGCAAATGGGACGAAGGAGGCTGAGTTAAGGTGTTTAAATAGGGTGAAAACCCTCGGATTAGGGTTTTTGTCCAAACAGGGTCTACTCGCCGAGTCCATCTCGTAAGTCCCGCGTCCCTTCTCGCTTCTACTCGGCGAGTTGGACCTTCGACTCTCCGAGTCCAAGGCCAAAATGCAAAGTATTTAACAAAATAATACGTACCAAGAACCAGGTGCTACATTTCAATAGAAGCATTAGTATTGTTTTGCTCAACACCCTCAGTTGTCTATTCAACAGCTGGTTTACCGTATACCATAAATGGTTCTTGTCAATCTCTTCCTGAGTCAAAGGTTTAGCAGTGTAGTTGTGATTATAGGGAGGAGGTACAACTTCATAACCTAGACCCTTGGTTTGATTATCTTTAAAACTCAATTGGTTTTCAAATAAAGACTCGACTGTCTTACTTTACGTAGTGTAATTTTTGAAACTAATATCTGTTTTTCTGTAACGCCTGTGTTTCCGGGCTTGCCGTTATTAGCAATATAATAGTCTAGGTTAACCTTTGTAACCCGTTTTGAAATAATAAGATTGTATTATTTGAGTATTATGTGTTTTGTGATTAATTGCTTAATTATGTGGTCTGATTAATTAAGAATAAAAATAAGCGTCAAAATTTAAGTGTAAAATAAACTTAATATCTTTGATCTATGTTGTAGTAGTTGAAACGAGGTTTCCGAATATATATAGAACGCCCAAATCTGACTTCGTATGAGGAAGTTATGATTTATCGAAGTTCCGGCTTAGCGGTGTGCAGCCCGAAATACTCGATTTGAGATCGAGCGGTTTTTAGCCGAAGCAATCTAAATGAGAATCAAAGATCTCATTGTTGGTATCGAAGCGATAAAAAGTTAGGCGAGAACGGACGTCAAACGAAGAAGTTATGAATTTATAACAAAAGTTTCTGTCGCGGCCTATTAAAAATAAGTAATAAAAAATAAAGTCAAAATTAGCCGACGGAGTCTAAACGAAAGTTGTAGAGCGTAGTCTCACCTTCGCGTGGATATAAAGAACGTCGAAAACGGAGTTCGTATGAAGAAGATATGAATTTCCGAAGTTTATTTAATATTTTGTATTTAAATTTAATTGGAAATTCGGAAGCATTATCCGAAGGAGTCACCGATCTGATCCGAGGTACGCCCCGCGTACTCGAGTACGCCCAGCGTACTCCGAGGGATGTCGACACTCGCACTCGAGCACTTCGGATACGTAAGCAATGACGTTTTGGGCAGTACGCCCCGCGTAACGCAGTACGCCCCGCGTACTCCGAGGCTCCAGCCTCCTATAAATAGGATGCGAGGGTTCCGGGTATTTTTGCCAATTCCCTCTCATTTTCGTGTCGAAGCTCTGCATTTTTACCCCCGAAGCTACCCCGAAGCCCCGGTATCATACTCTAGCCCCGAGGCAAGTCCCGAGATCCCGAAGATCCCGAGAAGCGCGGTTCCCGAGTCGAAGCTCTGCCCGCGAGAAGTTCGATTTTCGAGGAGATCTTCCAGATCTGCTGTGGATTACTACTTCTATAAGCCGTAGTGCTGTCGGATCGTCTTCTGATCAAGTGAGTGTGTAGTTATTTCTTCTAATACAATAATACGAAGTATTTTATATAAAAATACGTGCTATGTGTATATATTTGGTTGTGGTATGTGTGAATGAGTATTCACTCTCTTCTATCTTATAGATCTGCTTATTTCTTTATGAGATATGTGTTATGTGTGTGTGTGCCTCATCTGTTATGTGATATATGTGTTGATTAAAGCATGCTATACAGGTTTTCTTTAAACTACGTATGAAAATATATATTTTATCTACTAATATGTTGGGTAGAACATGGGTAGATAGTTGGTGTGTAATAAACAGATGAGAGGCCTCGATGTTGTTGTTGTTGTTGATCTAGTTATTCAGCGGAGTATGGATAACGACCACGGACTCTTTCTAGACAGTCCAGTGGAACGCTAGCAGGTTCATAACCTGTAGGTGTTGTGAACGATGTGTTCACTGGTGTACTCAATCCCCCTCATGGTTGCCTTTAGGATATCTATTGTTGAGGAAACCCCTTCGCAGTGATGTCCGTCCCGATGAAAATCCTAGATTAGGTCCCTTGAGATAGTTGTTTTAGGGACGTAAAGTGAGGATAACGGGAATGGGTAATCGGGATAGTGATTGGTTGGTGAAATTAAATATAACTTATTTATTGTGGGTTGAAAACCCTATATGCTCACCAGGCTCCCAAGCCTGACCCACTCAGTTTTATTTGTATTACAGGAAGTGGCACAAGGGCGTAAGATGGATGGATCATCTTGTTGTTTTGTTTACAAGTCTGTATATGTATATATTTGTTGAATGACTTGTAATGTTTATCGTTTATGCTTTATGGTCTGTATCGGAACATGACATCCCGAGTTTTGATTATATAATGAAATGCATCTCTTGATGAAATGCTTTGATAAATATTATTTTATCATGTTTTGTTTTGGGAACAAATTCCGCAACTCTTTCAAATCAAAAGGATTTACTCTGAAAATATTTAAAAGCATAAATGAAAATCGGTCTTTTCTGGCCGAGATTTTGGGGATGTCACAGTTGGTATCAGAGCATTAGTTTAAGCGAACTAGGAATTTCTAGGATTTCTAGACTTAAACTTAGAATGCTAAGTGGAATTTTGAGATGTGTGTCTGTTGGATTTTAGACACGAGCACTAGTTTATTTTAGGAAAGTTGCCTAAAATGCTTTATGTGCTAAATGTTATATGTTGCAATATATGATATTATTTGTTTGGATCTACGGTCTGTTGCCGACCGGATCTGGAAACCTTATGTGTGTAGGATTCTAAGCGTATGCCTACGTTATTAGAACTAGCATGTAATCGTTTGGAGTAATAAGGTGAAATTATTCGGTGTAGATCAAAAATGGTGAGAACAAGGAGTGGCGTTGGAAACGCAGATGAAAACAGGAATCAACCGCCAGTGATTGAGCAAATACCTGTTGTAGCAGCAGCACCAGAACCAATAACAATGGCTGCGGTGCAAGCCATGATTCGGGCTATGCTAGCCGAACAAAGGGAGGAGATGCGACAAATGTTGCATAATAATAGGGATGAACCTATCATACCTATTGAGGAACCTGAATTGATTCCCGAGCAATCGGAGGAAGGGAACAATAGTCGCATGGTGAGTCAAGTTGGGACTCAAGAGGAATGAAGGAACGATCCGGAAAGGAGAAACAACAAGGATGGGCGTATGTACAAGAATTTCTTGGGCGCCAAACCGCCAAGTCTTTCTGGAAGCCCAAAGCCTGTTGAGATAATGGATTGGATCTCCGAAATGGAGATGGTATTTGAAAGTTGCGACTGTAGCAACAAACAGAAGACCGTATTTGCGGTTAGACAACTGAAGACTGGAGTCTTGAGTTGGTGGAAGTTGTTGGCAGATACTATGCCACGAGGAGAAGCCCTGAAAATGTCATGGGAGGAGTTCTTGGAACAGCTGAGGGTGCAGTATTGTTCAGAGATAGATCTGATTGATCTGAACAATGAGTTTCAAAACTTAAAGAAAGGGAAGATGAGCATAGATGACTATGCTACTGCATTTACTGAGAAGATGAAGTTGTTTCCGTACCTAGTGCCGACGGAACTCTCCAAGATTGAGAGGTTTGCTAACGGACTGCCTGCTGACTTTGGTCCGACAGTCAAAATGGCAACCACTCTGAAAACGGTTGTTCGTGCAGCTAAGAATGTGGAGGCCCAGCAGAAGGAAAAGGGTCTGGAAAGAATAGATGTTGGAGAAAAGAGGAAGTTCGATGGAACTTCAGGGTCCAACAAGAAAAACAAGTTCTCGAAGTCTGGTTCGAGGGGAGGTGGAGGTGAAGCGAAATGGTGCGACAAATGTAAGAAGAAGCATCATGGAAGATGTGAGGTGGCGAACACATGCTACAAGTGTGGAAAGCCAGGGCACTATGCCAATGAGTGTACCCTCACAAAGAAAGTTTGCTATGGTTGTGGTGAGGAGGGTCATATGTCAAGGGACTGCCCGAAGAAGAAGGAGGCAGCTAGACCCAACATTCCGCCAAAGCCAAAGGCGAGAGCATTCCAGATGACACTGGAAGCTGCTAAAGATGAAGCTGATGTCGCTTCAGGTACCTTTCTCGTTAACGAATTGCCTGCCCAAATTTTATTTGATTCTGGAGCCAATTACTCCTTTATATCGCATGAATTTGGTAGAAAGCTAGCTTTGCCTGTTGTTAGACTAGATAATGCTTTATTAGTCGAAGTTGCTAGTGGCAAGTTTGTACCTGTTAGCTATTGCATGAAAAACATCTTAATTGATCTGAATGGGAATAAGTTCCACGAGGAATTATTGCCTATCGAACTTAATGGTTTCGACATCGTATTGGGAATGGATTGGCTTAGCGCCAACGACGCCGAAATTTTATGCAAGAAGAAAATAGTCAAAGTAAACCCGCCTGGGAAAGATTCGTTTATGGTGTATGGAGATAAACGCAGAGTGAATTCTGGAATCATTTCATTGATGAAAGCCAGAAAATGTTTGACCAAGGGGTGTACATCGTATTTAGCATTCGTGATTGATGCTAAGAAGGAAAAGAAGGTGATGCAGAATATTCCAGTTGTGTGTGATTATCCGGAAGTATTTCCCGAAGATCTTCCTGGATTACCGCCTGATAGACAAGTGGAATTCCGTATTGACTTGTTGCCAGGAACAACGCCAATTGCGAAAGCACCTTATCGATTAGCACCGACGGAGATGAAGGAACTAATGATGCAACTTCAGGAGTTATTGGACAACGATTTCATTAGACCTAGTTCATCGCCCTGGGGAGCTCCGGTGTTATTTGTAAAGAAGAAAGATGGAAGTATGAGAATGTGCATCGATTACAGAGAGCTGAACAAGGCAACAATAAAGAATAGATATCCGTTGCCGAGGATTGATGACCTGTTTGATCAATTGCAAGGTTCGAGCTATTTCTCGAAGATCGATCTTAGGTCAGGATATCATCAGCTAAAAGTAAGAGAGCAAGATATCGAGAAGACTGCATTCAGAACTAGATATGGACACTACGAGTTCTTGGTTATGTCGTTTGGACTAACCAATGCTCCAGCAGCGTTCATGGATTTGATGAATAGGGTTTGTAACCCGTTCCTTGATAAATCCGTGATAGTGTTTATAGACGACATTCTGATTTACTCGAAAAGCCAGGAGAAGCATGGCAGACACTTGCGAGAAGTGTTAGAAGTCTTGAAGAAGGAGAAGCTGTATGCTAAGTTCCCCAAATGTGATTTTTGGATTCGTGAAGTCCAATTCTTGGGTCACGTGGTCAACCAAGAAGGGATAATGGTTGATCCAGCGAAGATCGAAGCTGTGACGAAGTGGGAACAACCGAAAAGTCCCACGAAGATTCGAAGCTTTTTAGGATTAGCCGGATATTACCGAAGGTTTATCCAAGGCTTTTCTTCGATCGCTAGTCCATTGTCAGCTTTGACCCACAAAGGAGCTACTTATGCTTGGGGTGAGAAGCATCAGGAAGCATTTGAGAAGCTAAAGAAGAAGCTATGCGAGGCACCGATACTTTCTCTACCCGATGGAGTTGAAGACTTTGCTGTTTATAGTGATGCGTCTGGTGTTGGTTTGGGTTGTGTTTTGACCCAAAGAGAAAAGGTGATAACATATGCGTCTCGACAGCTGAAAGAGCATGAAAAGAACTACCCGACTCATGATTTGGAGTTGGCAGCGGTAGTTTTCGCTCTGAAAATATGGAGGCATTACCTCTATGGCACGAAGTGCAAACTTTTCACTGATCATAAGAGTCTCCAATACCTCTTTAATCAGAAAGAATTGAATATGAGGCAACGACGCTGGCTAGAATTACTTAAAGACTATGACTGCGAGATACTTTACCACCCCGGTAAAGCTAATGTTGTTGCTGATGCTCTCAGTCGGAAAGTCAATCTCGAAAGGAAGAGGCCAAGAGCGTTGAGAATTGAAGTTGTGTCAACTATTTTGGAAAGTATAAAGAAAGCTCAGAGGGAAGCTTCTGAGAAGAATGACAGAAAGGAGGAACGTTTGGGCAAAACATTAGTGTTCGGTGTAAACAGTCATGGACTGAAGGTGTTCCAAGATCGGATTTGGATACCTAAGACAGGAGGAGTCAGAGATCTTCTGATGGAAGAAGCTCACAAGACCATGTACTCGATTCATCCGGGTAGCACTAAAATGTATAGGGACCTGAAACCCTACTACTGGTGGCCGACGATGAAGCTTGATGTTGCAAAGTATGTGGCCGAGTGTGTGACTTGTGCGAGAGTCAAGACACAACATCAGAAACCGTACGGGAGTTTAGAACCTTTGCCTGTGCCTATGGGTAAGTGGGAAGACATTGCTATGGATTTTGTCACTAAACTGCCCAGAACAAAGAATGGTCACGACATGATTTGGGTGGTCGTTGATCGATTCACTAAGAGTGCGCATTTCATAGTGGCCAGGGAGAAATGGTCTATGGATAAGCTTGCGAATTCTTACGTGAAGGAAATTGTGAGGCTTCACGGTGTTCCGTTAACGATTGTGTCGGATCGTGATAGCCGTTTCACATCGAGGTTTTGGAAAAGTCTACAAGAGGAATTGGGTACCAAGTTGTGTTTAAGTACAGCTTACCATCCGCAGACTGATGGTCAGAGCGAACGAACGATACAAACACTTGAAGATATGCTGAGAGCATGTACTCTGGAATTCCTAGGTAATTGGGATGAACATTTACCGTTGGTAGAATTTTCCTATAATAATAGTTTCCACTCGAGCATTAAGATGGCACCTTACCAAGCTTTGTATGGACAGAAGTGTCGTACGCCGTCTTGTTGGCTTGAGGCTGGGGAAAAGCAGTTTATGGGACCGGAGTTGGTTCATCAAACTGCTGAAAAGTTGAAAATAATTAGGGAAAGAATGTTAGCGGCTCAGGATCGTCAAAAGAGCTATGCTGACAAGAAGCGGAGACCGATAACTTTTGAGGTTGGGGATTCGGTTTTGCTTAAAGTCTCGCCGTGGAAGGGACTTATAAGATTTGGTAAAAAGGGAAAGTTGAGTCCAAGGTTTATTGGACCGTTTAAAGTTCTTCAGAGGATTGGGAACCAAGCTTACAAGCTCGAACTACCAGAAGAACTGAATGGAATTCATAACACTTTTCATGTGTGTTATTTGAGGAAGTTCACGGGAGAAGTTCCCGACATAATTCCAATTTCTGAATTGAGAATTGATGAGAACAAAAGGTTGATTGAAGAACCAGAGGCAATTGTTGACCGAAAGACTAAGAAATTGCGACGCAAGATGGTTGGGTTAGTGCTTGTCCGATGGAAACACACGAATGGGCCGAATCTCACCTGGGAGACGGAGAGTGACATGATGGGTCGCTATCCGCATTTGTTTGTTGATGTGTGATTCCGGGGACGGAATCATTCTAAGGTGGAGAGAATTGTAACGCCTGTGTTTCCGGGCTTGCCGTTATTAGCAATATAATAGTCTAGGTTAACCTTTGTAACCCGTTTTGAAATAATAAGATTGTATTATTTGAGTATTATGTGTTTTGTGATTAATTGCTTAATTATGTGGTCTGATTAATTAAGAATAAAAATAAGCGTCAAAATTTAAGTGTAAAATAAACTTAATATCTTTGATCTATGTTGTAGTAGTTGAAACGAGGTTTCCGAATATATATAGAACGCCCAAATCTGACTTCGTATGAGGAAGTTATGATTTATCGAAGTTCCGGCTTAGCGGTGTGCAGCCCGAAATACTCGATTTGAGATCGAGCGGTTTTTAGCCGAAGCAATCTAAATGAGAATCAAAGATCTCATTGTTGGTATCGAAGCGATAAAAAGTTAGGCGAGAACGGACGTCAAACGAAGAAGTTATGAATTTATAACGAAAGTTTCTGTCGCGGCCTATTAAAAATAAGTAATAAAAAATAAAGTCAAAATTAGCCGACGGAGTCTAAACGAAAGTTGTAGAGCGTAGTCTCACCTTCGCGTGGATATAAAGAACGTCGAAAACGGAGTTCGTATGAAGAAGATATGAATTTCCGAAGTTTATTTAATATTTTGTATTTAAATTTAATTGGAAATTCGGAAGCATTATCCGAAGGAGTCACCGATCTGATCCGAGGTACGCCCCGCGTACTCGAGTACGCCCAGCGTACTCCGAGGGATGTCGACACTCGCACTCGAGCACTTCGGATACGTAAGCAATGACGTTTTGGGCAGTACGCCCCGCGTAACGCAGTACGCCCCGCGTACTCCGAGGCTCCAGCCTCCTATAAATAGGATGCGAGGGTTCCGGGTATTTTTGCCAATTCCCTCTCATTTTCGTGTCGAAGCTCTGCATTTTTACCCCCGAAGCTACCCCGAAGCCCCGGTATCATACTCTAGCCCCGAGGCAAGTCCCGAGATCCCGAAGATCCCGAGAAGCGCGGTTCCCGAGTCGAAGCTCTGCCCGCGAGAAGTTCGATTTTCGAGGAGATCTTCCAGATCTGCTGTGGATTACTACTTCTATAAGCCGTAGTGCTGTCGGATCGTCTTCTGATCAAGTGAGTGTGTAGTTATTTCTTCTAATACAATAATACGAAGTATTTTATATAAAAATACGTGTTATGTGTATATATTTGGTTGTGGTATGTGTGAATGAGTATTCACTCTCTTCTATCTTATAGATCTGCTTATTTCTTTATGAGATATGTGTTATGTGTGTGTGTGCCTCATCTGTTATGTGATATATGTGTTGATTAAAGCATGCTATACAGGTTTTCTTTAAACTACGTATGAAAATATATATTTTATCTACTAATATGTTGGGTAGAACATGGGTAGATAGTTGGTGTGTAATAAACAGATGAGAGGCCTCGATGTTGTTGTTGTTGTTGATCTAGTTATTCAGCGGAGTATGGATAACGACCACAGACTCTTTCTAGACAGTCCAGTGGAACGCTAGCAGGTTCATAACCTGTAGGTGTTGTGAACGATGTGTTCACTGGTGTACTCTATCCCCCTCATGGTTGCCTTTAGGATATCTATTGTTGAGGAAACCCCTTCGCAGTGATGTCCGTCCCGATGAAAATCCTAGATTAGGTCCCTTGAGATAGTTGTTTTAGGGACGTAAAGTGAGGATAACGGGAATGGGTAATCGGGATAGTGATTGGTTGGTGAAATTAAATATAACTTATTTATTGTGGGTTGAAAACCCTATATGCTCACCAGGCTCCCAAGCCTGACCCACTCAGTTTTATTTGTATTACAGGAAGTGGCACAAGGGCGTAAGATGGATGGATCATCTTGTTGTTTTGTTTACAAGTCTGTATATGTATATATTTGTTGAATGACTTGTAATGTTTATCGTTTATGCTTTATGGTCTGTATCGGAACATGACATCCCGAGTTTTGATTATATAATGAAATGCATCTCTTGATGAAATGCTTTGATAAATATTATTTTATCATGTTTTGTTTTGGGAACAAATTCCGCAACTCTTTCAAATCAAAAGGATTTACTCTGAAAATATTTAAAAGCATAAATGAAAATCGGTCTTTTCTGGCCGAGATTTTGGGGATGTCACATTTTCCACACTTAATTTTCAAAGCGACAACTTCTTCAGTTACAACAGCAAGTTTTTTCTTAATGTAATCATAATTTTCACGCTTGTTGCTGTAATCTTCTTGGAGTTTTCGGAAATCCTTGATTTTGGTTTCTAATTGAGCTTTCAGGGGTTCTGTCCTTTCTTGAGTTGATATCATTCGTATTTTAATTCCTCATTCTCTCTCTTGATTAGATCTATTGATTCTCGTAAAAATTTAACAGTTTTAACATAAGATGGAGAGCAACCGGATTCATTTACCTGAATTGATGCGGAACTCATTTTCTTTTCTTTTTTCTTTTTTTTTTTTTTAAATTTCCCTTTGACTTAAAAACCGAGAGAGTCAACCTTAAAAGTTAAACTTTAAAAAAATCAAACTTAAAAAGTCAATGGTCAAATTTTAAATTCAAAAGTTAAAATAAAGTCAAAAATTAAAAACCAAAATTTTTGGGAGAAAATGGATTTTAAAATAAAAGGATATTGATTTTTGGGTTGAAATTGTCAATTTGTGAAATTAGATGCGAAAAGCACGAGCTATATTTTAAATTTTGGAAGAATGACACAAAGAGCCTCGTAGACGAGTTGGTTAAGGCGTGATGGTGTGAACTAGAGGTCCGGGGTGCCATCCCCGACACCCCCAACTTTGCGTCCCTTTTTATCAGAAGCGCGCTGATGGTTCTTGGATCACTTCGGATGTGCGAGGCAAGCTGAATGCAAGCCGGACGCATTGATGCTTTGCGAGCCGAAAGCGAAAACACTTCGGGAATCGCTGTTCCTGACGAAAAACAACGTTTTTTCACCTTTTTGGCTCCAAAACTCGATCAAAAACTCGTTTTTAGGAAAAACGTGCAGAAGAAACCCCCCCTTATTTTGCCAAAATCTATCCAAAAACGCAAAAATCTCTTAAAAATAAGATCAAATAAGCTCCAGATCTGAAAAAATATATGATTGATACAACCAAGCTCTGATACCAATTGTAAGTCCCCAAATCTGCTTGTGTATCAATCAGATCCGTTTGATGGTGCGGAATCCCAATCAAACGGATGATTTCAGATCAAAATAGAAGAGAAGGAGAAGAAGAATAACTTGAATCTATGATGTATTCAATGTTGGAATGAACCTCCTTACGCATAGATTCATACACACACGCACACTCTTCTCTCTTACTTTTTCTCACACCTTACGAACACACACTTAAACATCTAGAGAAAACTTATCACCTCACCCACTTAACACCTATATATACATGGGCCACAAACTCAAGGCCGGACCGAAAAACCAATGGTAGACCGAAAAGTCATGGGTTTTCGGTCCAAGCTACAATTAATCCCAATATCAGTTTTCGGCCCAAATGATAAAACAATAAATGCTTAGAAAAGCAAAGTATAAACCAATTTTTAGACCCAACCATTACAGATCAAAAGCTTTGGAACGAAACCTTTACAGAAACCCTAATCTAGAAAGAGAGAACACTTTTAAAAATATCACGAGGAATGAATACAACTGAACACAATTAACACATTAAGTACTCTCGGAGCAAGCAGCTCCATGGAGCACCCAAACCCGTATAGTGTCCGCATGTAAACCCGAAGATCATCACTTGCACACTACATTTCACAATACACCCTATAGAGTAGTAAAAAATACAAACCTTACCTTTTATTAATTAATGTTAAGTTTGAATAAGAGAATATATATTTCAACAGATCAAGGTGACATTTGACAAATTTGATTGTTGGCAACCATAGGAAAATCATATTATATATATATATATATATATATATATATATATATATATACATATATATATATATATATATATATATATATATATATATATATATATATATATATATATATATATATATATATAGGTTCAGGTTTATTTGAGACCATTTTAATTTTGTGAGACCGTGAGACCAAATCTAAAAATAATTTTAAAATGCAAAATAAATGGAAAAATCCAAAAATTCTTTTTTTAAATGTTATTTTCAGAACTTGAATTAACTAAAAAAAATATTAAAAAAATATAAAAAAATAAAAAAAAATAAAAAAAAAATCCGTTTTTTTTTTTGAAAAATACGTGAAATATTCTAAATAGAATATTTCACTGACATATTCTAAAAAATAAATTTAAAATGCAAAATAAATGGAAAAATCTAAAAATTCTTTTTTTAAATATTATTTTCGGAACTTGAATTAACTAAAAAAAAAAAATTAAAAAAAATAAAAAAAAAATTCTATTTTTTTTGAAAAATACGTGAAATATTCTAAATAGAATATTACACTGTACATAATCTAAAAATAATTTTAAAATGCAAAATAAATGGAAAAATCAAAAAATTCTTTTTTTAAATATTATTTTCGGAACATGAATTAACTAAAAAAAAATTTAAAAAAATAAAAAAAAATAAACAAATGCGTATCACGGTCTCACAAAATATAAGTGGTCTCAAATGAACCTAACCCTATATATATATATATATATATATATATATATATATATATATATATATATATATATATATATATATATATATATATATATATATATATATATATATATATATATATTAATGTTGCTATTTTTACACTTTGTGAAGTAACTATGTCAATATGTGAAATAAATGGTACCATATCTTTCTTAAAGGCTATTGATAGAAGTGACTGCTTAATTGTATTATATAAGGGGTACAAATTGATTTTCCATTAGATGTCTATTACAAACTAAAACAGAAAACGAGATTCTCTAAATTTTTTCAGGAGACAAATTCCCAAAAACAACTCCTCTCACATGTGATTATCCACATAACTAAAGACCACATAACTAAAGACATAATAACGTGAATCAAATGACATCTTCTTCAAAAGCTGAATTTCCATCAAATAAGTAATTCAGTATTTCAATCCCGCATTGGTTTTTCTTAATTAATTCTGACCAACTTCAAATCATGAAGCACTAATTTTCATGTTTGAAACCCCATTTGAGTATGAATTTTAGAATCTTGAAATTTCGTGATGATTGCATGAAGTTGATTAACGATATCAAACCAAACGACTTACATTTGTGTTATAATCATTTAGTATTAATTCTAGGCTATAGTCCATCATATATGCAAAAAACCGTCCATCAAATTTCGTCTTTCTCGGAATCGCGGTTCAACGACCCCACCAATGACCCATTTTGATTCTTTTTGTTCTTCAATGGGGTGGCATGGGGTGTTTCGTACTGTAGATAATCGAAATGGTGTATGAATTTTATGACCGTAGAAAATCGCGGGGGTCGCTTTAAAGAAGCCATTATTGTTCTTCATTGGCCAACAAGGCATCGACGCTTCCCTATCTACCATGAGTTGAAATGCCTTTTGCTTTGGGTTGCTAATATCTTATTGGCCAAGTATGTTAATTGTTATGTATTATATGAGTTTATTTTAAAAAAATGAAATTATAAACATTTGATAAGTTTAAATTTATAAGAAAAAAAATAGAAAAAATATTGAATTATTAAAATTAAATTGTTTTTTTTTTTTAATTAAACAAACAATTTAGATAAATAAACAAAGGAAACTAATCAAACATTAATTCAAAAAAATTGAAATTAGAAGGAATTCAATTAATGAAATTGATATACATTTATTATTATATTTATTGTAATTAAAACATTTAAATATTATGTGGAAATTAATAAAACGAAAAAAAAACCCACAAAATGTCATGTGGAAAAAAAATTATTGAAAATATCTACAAAATGACATCTGAGTAAATCAATGAGAGTGCGACCTGTGGCAAAAAGTTTTTTATTTGTTATGGAAGATTGTTTGAGTAAACTAAATGAATCATCACCCGTGCATGTGTCAAAAAACAAATTTAGTCTCTGTTTTCAAAAATTATATCGGACCGTCCATCATTTGTGTAAAACTTACATGTTTCGTCCGTGATATGCGATTTTAGTCCGTGCCAGATCTGAAATGAACAAAATGCCCTTTGTGTATTTATTTTCCAAATTAAATTAATGTCATTATTATTGATAATTAAAAACAAAAATATGTCCCCAACCCTTTCTTGATCCTCTATTCATCTTATTCTCTAAAATAACACCTCCATAAACCACCATTTCATATCTGGTTCATTAACATTCTACCCTAATGCCACCCATTCACCATAAATGTGTACAACCACAACCAAAAATTAACAACCATCAGAAATCTACCCTCACCTCACCCCACCTAGTCACCCGGTTCAAAGCCTAAGACAATCACCCTCATTCTGTAACACATGTGTTCCGGATTGGTTTAAGTTAAGACTTAAGGGACTAAAGATGGAGTGTTTAGGAAAAACTCCATGCCATGGCGTGGTGCTTGGATGCCGACGATATGGCATAATTTATATGGAACACATGCATCTAATGAGTGCCATGATATGGAGGTAGTATAATCACGACGTGTCATCTTTTTGGCCCAAGCCCATGATTTAAGGGTTTCTTTCGTATTTAATCATGATGCCCCAAGGATTAGGGCATCCTTCTCGCCCTCTATCGCGCTGAAACTTCAACAACCTTAACCCTAATACCTCCTAGTGAATCTTGGTTCATTTTGGTTCTTTTGGTAGCTACAACAAGAAGACGAAGGTGTTTTAATGTGTTGATCCAAAATGGAAACCTCATCATGACCCTCTTGTGCATATTCTGGATCATTTTCAATGTCCAAGCTTCATTCTTTTTGGTTTCATTCTTATAGATCTAAGTTCTTTGTAACTTTTTTTCATGTTGTAGGAGTTTAGAGGAATAGATCCCATACAGTTGGAAACTTTATGGACCCTTGAGGTTATTTTCCGATTATATTTTGTAGATCTAGAGACTCTTTGAGTTTTTGGTCCCATGGTTATGTTTGAATTCATTTCTTCATGATTTTGACCTAATTTGGGAAGGGACATGCATTGGACATACATGTCCACAAAGCAAGGACTTTTTATGGTGTTTTGGGGGGTAGGAAACCCTTCTAGAAATTATGCACTTGAGATCTTAAGGATTAAGTGCTTAATGATTGGCTTTATGCCTTAAGTTGCCATTAAGGGCCTAGGTTTAAAGATCTTGGCTTATTGGGATGTATTAATGGATAAAGTTGGAAAATTCGTCCATTAAGACCTTGGGGAGAATCAGATCTGAGCTTTTGGAGTTCTTTAGGGTGAAAGAGAGCAAATTAATCCGTTAAGTTGTTGAGACTCAGTTCTCATGATGTAGCATCTGGCCATTAGAACATCGCAATTGCAAATCAGCTTGACTGTTTGGGCGTTTTTTGATCACGACATGACCATAAACATACCATGACATGGAGGCTTACTGATGATAATTATTAACATTGACTTTGATTTTGACCGTTGATTGTTGGCATCAGTTGAGTTTTGGTCAAATTTATGTTTTTTAGAAGGTAGACTTTGATGGGTTTTCTAGGTTATAAAAATAAAAAACAAATACATATGAGGGGAATTACACTTAAACCCTATAGTTTACATGCCATCTAGAATGAATCTATATTTTCTCTATTGATAGAATTAAACAATTAATGTCAAGAAACCCTAGTGAGAGGCTATGGAATTGAAAATTCACAAAATGATTAGGGTTACATACGTCTAGATTATTATAGCAAATAATCAACTTGAATCCTCTTGTGGTTCTTAGGAATGTAAGTACCAAAAGCTTGGATGTCTCTAATGGCTTGTACCCTAAACTCAAATAACAAGAAGACTTGAGGAAAGGGTAGGCTTCGAGCAAACTTTTGGCTCTTGGGAGTTAAGAAGGAGTAGTTAAAAACCAGAGACTCTAGGGTCCTACTTATAGCTGATAAGGAAGCCTTAGATAACACTATTTTGAATATAATAGTAATATCTTAAATTAGGTAATTATCTAACTCCCTAATAATCCAATAGGATTAATTTAAAATCTCTAAAACCCTAGCCCAAAACAGGACATGCTATGAGAGTTCTAGAAACCTATTTTTCTCAACTATTTAAAAATTACAACTTAGTCCATACACTTCCAATTAATTCTAATTTACCCAAAATTCATTCCAATTAATTTCCGAATAATTCTTAATTAATTATAACTATTTCAAATTAATATATTGATTATATAATATATAAATAAATCATTTATTTCATTTTAATTAATTTATTAATCATATAATAAACTAACAAATCAACCTCTTTCTCCAAAAGTCATTTTATTCAGTTACCGGTTATGAGGGCAACCCAACAAGGACTTTGCTTCTAATTCAAGAATATACCAATTTAGTTATTGGCATAGACACCTTAATCGAACAATCTTCCAATTGGAAAAGCCTATAACTATAATTGCAAGTATAGACCTTGAAATAAACAGCAAAGAGTGCTTTCCAAAGCCATTGCTACAATCTGATTCAAATCAGTCGTTGGCGCTAAGATAAGTGACCAACTATTCCTTTGTTCTTCAAGATATCGTATGGACACAAGACATGGATGAAAATCAAAGTCATTTTCCATGATTAAGTTTCTCATTTTTCCCTATTTTTAAATACTTTGTTGGACTTCAAGTTGAACACATCAATTAGTCCTGGCTCGGCCAACACTTATAATGTCAACATCAAATCATTGAGGGGCTCAATAATATTTCCTTTTCCCGTTAGGTAAAAAGAAAATAACAAACGTTGACTACCTAACTATAACTTTTAATTCACAAAATCACATACGATGCTACATTTTGTAACACTAAGTTACTGATGTGTTTACATAAAACTAATACACAACCGATTTGATAATTACAACTTATGGATGTCCGTTTGAAGAAATTGTAGATATTATCATCATATAATTACTTGTGACAAGATCCATGAAATAATATCTAAGCGTGGGTTTATCCAATACCTAAAATCCCTATTTTTAATGTACTCATGGATATTGTAGCAGTTCATATTATAATGTCTTAACCTCAATTGACAATCTATAATCAATTCTAGACAGTCTTAATTCACTACATACTTCTAAAAGTATGAGAGACTGTGGAGGTTTCAATAATTCAAATTACTTAGGAAGTAAAATATGCAAAGTGAAACACAGCAATAAATTAATTAATTATGGTATCATACGCATTTATCATAAATAAATCCCTATTATTTAATCACCATAAAAATTACAAATTTATTTATTTTATATTGTTTCAAGTAATCAACTAACTACTTGAATTAGATAGCATCAGTCATGTCATGTTATGAACATGCATACTATGCCTCTCGATGGTACTCCCTTTGTGAACAGATCGATTGGACATTACTAAAATGATACTCATTTCACAATTACAAATTATTATCGTTATCTAAGATGTAGTGGAATTTCATATTTACATGCATTGTCTTTCTATGAAATTGAGGTTCCAAAGTCATACAAATTAAGCCTTCGATATTACAGAATGTTCTACTGGAACTTGTTACTAAAAACAATTCCATAGTTATGACGTTTCAAATTCAAGGTACACTCCTTAACCACTTCTCTTGCATTAAAGTTTCTATCTCACATGTAGATTTAACAACCAATTCTTATTATGGAAGCATTTCCATATACCTATCTCCCGTTATGGAATCATTTCCATATTCCCATATGACCATCAATTTTGCCCAAGAATTATCCCAATAGAAAACATGTCACTATGGTCCTTTCCAATAGAATAACATAGTTCAAAGTTTCCACAAGCAATCAATCTTCAGTAAAACTCAAAATGTTCGTGACGATTTTTTAATAACTCAAGTCACATGAAATTCTAATCCTTTTCACACAATGCTAAAAGCATTTGTAAATTAGAATAAGTGAATATTGTAGCGTATGTAATCGACCCTATATATGAAGCATATGGTACTTGTGACAACCCGAAATCTTTATCTGTAAATCAAATTCATCCAATAGAAGCTAGACTCGTGTCTGTTATCATTTTATTGTATTCAGGGTCGGTTTGAGTGTCTTTAAGTCTACTACACTCAAGGGTTGAATGTTAGGAAGTGTTATCTTGGAATCTGTAGTTTGCAATCAAGCGTGGAACACCTTCAAAGCGAGTTCACGACCACAAACTAGGTTCACGCTAGTGAACCCATTCTTGGGTCGTGAACCACCCTCTATATATATGTGGTTCACATATTTTTCTCCTCATTTCTTCAATCTCCATCCGTGAACATCCTCATTGTCTCTCAAATATCTTCAACCGTAAACACTCTTTAAGGCCTCAAAACGTAAGTATTCCATCCCTTACTTGTTCATGCTTAGAAACCCCCTTGATTGTAGCCTTGATTCATCATTTTTCGTCACCATCTTCATGGTCTTAAAGAGTTCACGGGCATGAACCCTTCATAGGATCGTGAACCCTTCTTCATGGGCGGTAAACCCTTCTTCATGGGTCGTAAACCATTCATAATGGGCCGAAAACCCTTCAAATATTCATGTGTTCTTGGGCCGTGAACCCTTCATGTGTTCATGGGCCATGAACACTTCTTGGGCCGTGAACCCATGGAGGTTTGGTCGTGAACACTTCCTTGTCCCACATGCTTGATTATAACATTTCATTGTGAGTGTTTCGTACGTCCTAAGGGTGTTTCCTATGATTGTCAGTGGCTCTAGACACTAATTGTAGGCCTATACATGTTAATATGTGCTTAATAGGACCGTATTGTGCCCAGAACTCTAGTTAGAAAACCAAGCATCTTTTTGTTGTCATTCATCCAAGCCACTCCTAATCAAGTGAGTTCATACCCCTATTTCTTGACAATTTTAACGTTTTCAGGGGGAATACAAGCCAAACATCATTGATATTGTGAAATTTTACAAAACGAATTTCAAAAGACTTAGAACTGATACAATTGACACAACCACACAGTTTTCATATGTGTATCAAAAATTCAGATATTCCATCCATTTTGTATATTGTTGAGCATAAGGGAGGTTTTCAATACAAATCATAGAGATTTTCAATGTTTAACTTGAATACATTATCAAAGATATAAGCTATAATAGGTATAGTTTATGGAACAATTGACTTATCAATGTACAAACATACATTCAATGTGATCAAACATATAAACTATATCTAGTACTGTTTATGAGACATATATTCATCCAGTTATATTCAAGAATTCATTTTATTCTACATGTAATCGTTAGTATAGCATTTTACGAGTGAGCATTATTCGCGTACTTACTTAAGTACTAAGAAAAGTCCTGAGATTATAACCAGAGTCTTCTCGTGGGAGAACGTGAGTTTGTGTATAGATCTATACGAAATTGACAATCCCGCACCATAACTGTTAGCTATAGTTAGGCCAGCAAGCCTGGGTGACAAAGTCATTTCGATTCTGACACCTGAAGAACATCGTTCAGGCAATTCAATGGTCATGTATGGTTATAACAACTGATAAATTTGGTACTAAGAATATACGAGTAATGTATGAATGGTAATAACTTCAATTAGTTTTATTATAAAGTAACAGAACTATCATACATATCAGAGTTTTCAGATTTTTTCAGAACATGCTATACATACTGGTGATATCCAGGGTTTTTCATGAAAAAAAGATTTCTCATTTCAAAAAAACAATGCACAACACATTCAATGGTAACTAGACATACGAACTAATATATTATGAGATTCAGTAACAAAATACACATATTAGAAAATAATGTATTTTCTTGGAAACATAGAAATACATTCATTGATTCATTAACTGATTTTCCTTTCAAAAACATGCTTATGAACTGACCAACTTTATGCTGATACTCTTTCAAAATTGCTTGTATTCTCAGGAAATCAGTAGACAGGTACCTTACATAGATTTTTGAGAAGACGGAGTGTATAGAGTCATGTCTTTTACTTTTGTTATACTTTTGATGTATATAAATATGAATCAAACATATGTAAATGTTTTATTTAATCAATATAATGGTTGTGTTTACTTTGATTACTATGATGCAATTGTTGTGATACTAGATATGACGTCTTCCACCCCCGAACGTTTCCGCCGTTCCGGTTTGGGGTTGTGACAGATTGGTATTAGAGCTCTTGTTTATAGTGAACCAAGTATATCGAACCTTACATGGTATACAACTGTAAACACTAAAGGGGCCGAAGTGCTCTGAAACTAAAATTATACTTTAAAATATACATGTATTCTACAAGAAGTATACAATTATACATACGTACAAGAAGCTATAACATAGTAAGAACTTCATAAAGTATTTAGGGCGGGTTGGACGCTACGATTACACTTGGACAGTTATGTAGTCGTATGTGGGGCCAATATATCCTGATCAACTATATTTGTCCGAGATATGACCAACATGTGTTTGGGAGTGACTGTGAGGTGCGACAAGTCTAAAACTCACCAAATCTTATACTAATGAAAACACATAGTTAAAGTACTATAGGAGTATTTTATGGTACTATAACACTGCACAGAGTCATCACTATTAGTACAAATCCTTATATTGAAATACATGCAGTTCCTTGTTATTGTTAAGAACTATCATTATAGGTCTCTATTATCGTTGTAGGATCTAGATATATCTTGCTCGAAAATATCCAATTCATGATCATCATAGAAGACTTATCGTCATCTTTCCCCCTTGTATCTTTTAGAAAAAGTTGGCTCCCAGAAAGAGACCCAACAGTAAGAACAACGACCCTCCGCCACCACCACCTCCTCAGTTCGATCCTGCCATGTTCCAGGAAGCAGTTACAGCCGTTGTAGATGCCACGATGTTGCAGATAAATTCTGGCGGCTCTAGCAGGTCGGGAAGTGGTACCTATCCCCTTAATCTTGAGGGTGGCCAGGAAAACCAGAAGGAGTGTTCCTACAATGATTTCATGAATGCAAAGCCTACATCCTTCGACGACAATGGAGGAGTCATTTACTTGACCCAGTGGTTCAAGAAGATCGAATCGATTTTCGAGATTTGTGCTTGTTCTGAGGCCAACAAGGTGAAATTTGTTGCATCCACCTTCAGCGATAGAGCCCTGACCTGGTGGAATAGTCGATTCAAATCCCTAACTTTGTCGGTAGCAAATTCCATGGGTTCGGAAAGTTTAAAAGAGCTTATCCTTGCTGAGTATTGCCTAAGGGGTGATATGCAGAAGCTGGAGCACGAACTATGGAACCTGAAGATGAAGGGTTCCAACATTGCTACCTATACAGCTAGATTCTGTGCTCTGGCTCTTCTCTATTTGGGAATGGTCACCCCGAAAAGCAAGAAAATAGAGAGGTACATTTAGGGATTGACGCCCCCAACTCAAGGAAATGTCTTGGCTACTAAGCCTTTCACTTTCGATAGCGCCAAGTGCCTGGCGCAGACCCTAATTGATCACGGGGTTGATCTCGATGAAGTGGAAGTCGCTCCCGAACCACCAAAGGTGAATGGTGGGAAGAAGAAATTATGGAACAAATGTAAGGGCTAATCCTCGCAGGAGCCCTCTAAGCAGCAACAGGTAGTGGCAGTTCATGCCGCTACCAACCCTACTACTGTTTCCACTAATCCAACAACTCCCAGTCGCTATGCTGGAAATTTACCCTTGTGCAACAAATGCAACTTCCATCATTTAGGAGTTTGTAGAGAGATGCAATGCGACAAATGCGTCCAAAAGGGGCAGACAGCTCGGTTTTGCAAGACACCAGCTCACCCAACCAATCAAGCTTCTAGAGCGAGCGTGGGTCAAGCCTGTTATGGTTGTGGCGAGGTTGGGCAGTTCAAGAGAAATTGCCCAAAGGCAACAACAGGTGGTAACACGGGGAAGGTGCTAGCGATGGGCCAGGAGGAGGCAGTTGTTGACACCACTGTTGTTACGAGTACGTTCCTCCTTGACAACTCTTATGCATGCATTATTTTTGATTCTGGTGCGGAGAGAAGGTTTGTCAGTCATGCATTTAAACATCTGCTCAAATATAAATCCCAACCTTTAACCGAAACATTCACCGACGAGATGGCTAACAGAAAGAAAGAAAGTATTAACCATGTATTCATAGGATGTACCCTACCTTAAATGATTATTCTTTTCCAATTGACCTCATGCCATTTTCCATAAAAAGCTTCGATGTCATCATTGGTATGGACTGGTTGAGCCCCAATCGTGCTGATATTCATTGTTACGAAAAAGACATACGACTCCATCTGCCATCCGACGAAGCCTTTATTATATATGGCGATAAACTCAGCTCAAACCTCCATATCATTTCATGCATTAAGACTCAGAAATATCTGCAAAAGGAGTGCCATGCATTCCTAGCCCATGTTGTTAACGAGAAACAGGAAGTTAAAGACCTAGAGAGCATCACCGAAGTCTACAACTTTACTGATGTTTTCCCTAAAGATCTTCTTGGAATCCCTCCCGAGCGCCAAGTCGAGTTCTATATCGACTTAATTTCTGCAGCCACTCATGTAGGTAAATCCCCATACAGTCTAGCGCCAGCACAAATGCAATAGTTAACCAGCCAGCTCAATGAAGTACTCAGCAAGGGATTCATCAAACCAAGTTCCTTACCCTAGGGAGCCCCGGTCTTGTTTGTAAAGAAGAAATATGGATCCTTTCGGATGTGCACAGACTACCGTGAACTGAACAAACATACCATTAAAAACTGTTATCCCCTACCTAGAATCAACGACCTCTTCGATCAACTCCAAGGAGCCAACTATTTCTCAAAGATAGAACTGAGATTAGGGTACCACGAATCGCAAGTCCATGAGAATGATGTTCCCAAGATAGTTTTTCTGACTCGGTATGGTCACTATGAGTTTGTAGTGATGTACTTTGGTCTAACCAACGCACCCGCTGTATTCATGGATCTGATGAATCGGGTGTGCCGCCCATTCTTATACAAGTTTGTAATAGTGTTCATTAATGATATACTTGTCTACTCTCGGAATGAGGAAGATCATAAACTGAACTTGAGACGAGTACTGGAAATCCTAAGGGCGGAGAAGCTTTATGGAAAGTTTTCCATGTGTGAATTTTGCATCGGAAAAGTAACTTTCCTTGGTCACATGGTTATCAAGGAAGGCATACACGTGGAACCTTTCGAAATCAAAGCGATTGAGAATTGGTCAACACCGAAGACACCCACAAAAATTCGTCAATTCTTGGGCCTCGTTGGCTATTATCGCAAGTTTATCCAACACTTCTCAAAGATTTCTAAGCCCTTAACCACCCTAACTTAGAAAGGTGTAACCTTTAGCTGGGGAGAAAAGCAAGTCACTGTATTCCAGACGTTGAAGAATGCCTTACGCCGCACACTTGTCTTATCCCTACCAGAAGGGACGGAGGACTTTGTTGTCTTCTGCGATGCATCCAATCAGGGCCTAGGTTGTGTGCTCATATGGTGAGGAAAAGTCATTGCTTATGCCTCAAGGCAGTTGAAAGCACACGAAGTCAATTACATAACTCATGGTTTAGAGTTGGGAGCAGTGGTCTTTGCGTTAAAGATTTGGAGACATTATCTCTAAGGAACCATGTGCACTGTCTTCACCGATCACAAGAGCCTATAGCATATCTTTAATCAGAAGGAGTTGACAATGAGGAAATGGCAATGGGTAGAGCTACTTAGTGATTATAAGCGTGAAATATGCTATCATCCCGGCAGGGCCAATATGGTAGCTGATGTCCTCAGCTGGAAAGAGTATTCAGGTCGTAGAGTGAAGGCACTGACAATGAACATCCATTCCCGTCTATCCACTCAAGTCAGAGAGGCTCAATTGGAAGCCTTAAAACCAGAAAACATGTCGGATGAAGCTTTGAGGGGAATGGAAAAGAACATGGAGATCAAAGGTGATGGAGTCTACTATTTCTTGAACTGGATCTGGACCCCAAAATACGGCAGTTACAGGGAGGTTGTCATGAACGAAGCTCACAAGACTAGATACTCCTTTCACCCAGGTTCAGATAAGATGTATATGGATCTCAAACAACTCTATTGGTGGCCGAACATGAAAGAGGAGATCACTACCTTCATGGGCAAGTGCCTGAATTGTGCCAAGGTGAAGGTGGAATATCAAAAGCCCCCAGATCTACCTCAACAGCCAGAAATACCTGAGTGGAAGTGGGAAAATATTACAATGGATTTGATCACTAAGTTACCCAATTCTCAAAGTGGGTACGATACCATCTGGGTAGTTGCCGATCGATTGACTAAATCCGCCCACTTCCTACCATTCAAAGAAAACTTCAAGATGGAAAGACTCAAACGAATCTACATTCAAGAGATAGTCTGCCTGCATGGTGTGCCTGTATCCATCATCTCTGATCGGGATAGCAGGTTTACCTTGAGATTTTGGTAGTCACTGCAGAAGGCTCTTAGAGCTAAGTTGGATATGATCACAACTTACCATCCACATACAGATGGGCAGAGTGAGAGAACCATTCAAATATTGCAAGACATGTATAGAGCATGCGTCATTGACTTTGGCACTTCATGGGACACACATTTTCCTTTTGTTGAATTATCCTACAACAACAACTACCATACCAACACCAAGGTTGCGTCGTACGAAGCCCTCTATGGCTGTAAGTGCAGATCCCCTCTATGGTGGACTGAGGTGGGCGACACGCAGTTAGCCAAAAGTCAAGTCCCTGATAGCACTCTTATAGGCCCTGAAATCATTCGAGAAACTACAGAAAAGATTGTACAAATCTGGGAGTGACTAAAAGCTTCAAGAGATAGACAAAAGAACTACGCGGATAAGAGACGAAAACCCTTGGAATTCCAGGTTGGTGACCGCATCCTGTTGAAGGTCTCACCCTGGAAGGGCATGATATGCTTCAGATAGCGTGGAAAGTTAAACCCGAGATACATAGGACCATTTGAGATCCTCGCTAGGATTGGTCCCGTATCATACAAAATTTGTTTACCTCGAGAACTTAGCAATGTACATCCTGTCTTTCACGTGTCGAACCTAAAGAAGTGCTTGTCCGATGAGACAGTTGTGATACCCTTCGATGAGATCGAACTAGACAACAGCTTACACTTCGTTGAGGAACCCATAGAAATCATGGATTGGGAAGTCAAACGAACAAAACAAAGTCGCATACCGATAATGAAGGTCTGCTGGAATGCCAAGCGGGGACCTAAATTCACTTAGGAGCACGAAGGTCAGATGAAACAGAATCACACGCATCTTTTTCCTAGTCAATAATTGTTTTCTACGTTCGAATTTCGAGACGAAATTCCCTCTATCGGGGGGATGATGTGACATCCTAAAATCTTTATCTTTAATTGAAATTCATCCAATAGAAGGCATACTCGTTTCTGTTATTATTTAGTTGTATTCAGGGTCGGTTTGAGAGTCTTTAAGCCTACTACACTCAAGGGTTGAATGTTAGGAAGCGTTATCTTGGAATCTATAGTTTGCAACCGAGCCTGGAACACCTTCAAAGGGAGTTCACGACCACAAACTAGTCACGGTCGTGAACCCATGCTTGGGCCATGAACCACCCTCTCTCTCTCTCTCTCTCTCTCTCTCTCTTTCTATATATATATATATATATATATATATATATATATATATATATATATATATATATATATATGTAGCTCACACATTTTTCTCCTCATTTCTTCAAGCTCCAGCCGTGAACATCCTCATTCTCTCTCAACTATCTTCAATTGTGAACACTCTTTAAGGCCTAAAAACATAAGTATTCCATCCCTTACATCTTCATGCATAGAAAACCCCTTGATTCTAGCTTTGATTCATCACTTTTCATCACCATCTTCATGGTCTTCAAGAGTTCACGGCCGTGAATCCTTCATAGGGTCGTGAACCTTCTTCATGGGCGGTAAAACCTTCTTCATGGACCTTTAAACCCTTCATAATGGGCCGAAAACTCTTCAAATATTCATGTGTTCTTGGGCCGTGAACCCTTCATGTGTTCTTGGACCGTGAACCCTTCATGTGCTCTTGGACCGTGAACACCTCTTGGGCCGTGAACCCATGGAGGTTTGGCCGGTAACACTTCCTTGTCCCTCATTCTTGATTGTAAAATTTGATTGTGAGTGTTTCCTACATCTTAAGGGTGTTTCCTATGATTGTTAGTGGTTCTAGACACTTATTGTAAGCCTATACATGTTAATATGTGCTTAATAGGACCGTATTGTGCCCGAAACTCTACTTAGCATACCAAGTTCTTGGGTTAATGTCTAAGTCCATAACTATATTTTGTATTTACTTGACCCGACCCGGCATGGTCCATTTGGGTTGCATGGCATCGGGACAATTCGATAGACAAGATGAGGAAAAAAAGGGTACTATTGATTTATATTAATATATTATAAGTTCTAATATATTAATATATAATCATATTATTTAATTAGTATTGATCAAGAATTAATTTATAATTAATTAAGTGATCAAAAGGAACTAATTAAATATGGACTCTTAGATATATATGTGTGATGGGCCAAGTTCATTTAGGTTGGGCTAAGCTTTCATGGATACTCCATGGAGTGTTTAACCCATGGATCATATGAAATGAAGGGTCATTAGTTTAACCCTAATCTTCACAATATATAAAGATGTCCTCTGTTGGTGAAATTGGCACTAGTGTGTGTACACAAAAGGGAAAGGAAGATTTCACTAGAGAGAACCAAAGTATCCTTATTCTCAAGGTTATTCCAAGTGTTCATGGTGTTGTGTGAACCATTTGAGGTGTCACACTTGGGGCACTAGGCACTCAAGCGTCATGAAGACAAGTTACATTAAAAAGGTATGTATTCTATCTTTTTTATTACCCAAGTATATGATATTTGTATGCTAGTATATGTAACGCTCTAAAAATTTTGAACAATTTAAACTTTTCAAAAACAACCCCATTTCATTAAGTTATTACAAAAAGGTTTTCAATACAATTATTATCAGAGTCTTCCCCGAACCACATCATAAAACATAATCATGAGGAGCGGTACGATCACGCCTTTGCCTTGCCACGGTCTCCTGAAGAACCTGAAAAACATTAAACCACAACTGTCAGCCCGAAAGCCTAGTGAGATAACCCCAAAATACCAACCACAAATACCATACATGCACAACATGCCATATCATAAAAGACACAGAACAACCATGCACTTCCGGTCTACTGTGTGATTGGTCCGCCCGCACCGGGCCTTCAATCCACCTGGTCCACCCTCCGAGTCTAGCCATACATATCGAGTCTACAGTGTGATTGGTCCGCCCGCATCGGGCCTTCAATCCACTAGGTCCACTCTCTGAGTCTACAGTATGACTGGTCCGCCCGCACTGGGCCTTCAGTCGGCCTGGTCCACTCTCCGAGCTTCGGCACATCTGGTCCGCCCTGTTGAGGCCTACAGCCTATCCGGCCCGCTCGCTGGGCCTTCGGGACAACCGGTCCGCCCTGGGTATGTTGGCCTACAGCACAAAGCAGGACCCACCTCAACCCAACCCCAGTCCAACAACCATGTGCATATAAACATTCAATCATATAACAATTCACATTCAATCAAGCCGATCTAGTAGATCACATAACATAACATCATCCTAACCAGGATACCGACCTAACTACTCACTAGCATTGCATCATCCTATATACCAGGATACCGACCTTAACCAGGTGTCTAACATAATACCATCCTAACTACCAGGATGCAAACATAGTAAAGCAATAACATAACAACGATACCCGGATCACAATCCGATAAAGAGCCGGCCTTGGTGCCGTAGACCCTGTCGATATATTGAGGATAACTCACCTCGTAACTGCCGACTGAAAAGATACGACCGAACTGCTCCGACCACTGACACGATCTCCACCACTAGCCAACACCAACACTGAACTCAAAACATATGCCAACAATTACCAAAATGCCCCTGGAAGTCAACTGGTCAACCCTTGGTCAAAGCCAAAGTCAAAGTCAACCCATTACTGACTCTACTCGCCGAGTCAACCTGATGACTCGCCGAGTCCCCTTGCACAGAACTTCCCCAAACCGCGACTCAACTCGCCGAGTCACCCCGAGACTCGCTGAGTCCAACATCTCTGAGTCCCCTTACACTCAACTCACTGTGTCCTCCCTTGACTCACCGATTCATGGCTAAACAGAAGAAGGTTAGGACCTCACGACCAGAGTCGCCGAGTCCAAGAATAGGCTCGCCGAGTCCCGGGCTATCTTCAACCAACTTGTCGAGTTGTTCTTCCAACTCGCCAAGTACACCTTTGTGACTCGCTGAGTACCCCTAGATCTTAATCCTTATAGAAGCTTTCCAGGCCATGCAGATCATCCAAACCATAGATCTACCCTTCTACAACCCATCCATCACGTAAAGTGGCAAACTTTACGTGAATCCAAGTAGATCTAAGCATTTTACACTCTAGGGCTAGGGTTTGGGACAAAAGGACTTCACCCACAACTCTTGTGCATAGACTTTATGGCTTTCTAGTTTAATAACAACCTAGATCTAAGGTAGCAACCTCAAATCTTACACCAAACTTGAGATGGACCTCATTTATGCCCCCAAAACCCCACAAATGATAGATCTAGATGCACAAAAGCTCAACCAGCAGATTATTACCTCAAATGAAAGCTCCAACTAAAGAATAAGCTGACTCTATGCAAAGCCCCTTGCTCTAATCTTCTTGCTCTTCGATTTCACCCTAAGATTCCCTCCACAAAGGCTCCAATCTCTCATAAGGAAAGCTCACACGAATCTAGGGCTTCTGGAACTCAAGGGAAAGGTAAAAAGGTTGGGGAAGAGGACATCATATTCTTTATATAGGGCTCAACCCCCGAATTAGGGTTTTCTCCACTCAGCACCAACTCGCCGAGTCCAGCCACCGACTCACCGAGTTGGCCACTAAACACGCGACCAGAATCGCGACCCTACTCGCCGAGTTGCCCTTTCACATTTACACTTTGAACCCTGAACTTGCACTCCTGAACTCGGGGTGTTACAGTATAGGGTAACATCTTGGAAACTTCATATTTGAATGTATAATAGAGAAAACATAGATCCAAAGTATTTAGGGTTGTATGTGCATCATAGGATGTTGTAGTATACTAAAACCCAACAGTGGTATCGGAGCCATGCTGTGACATCCCGATTTTCACGGCCAGAAAAGACCGATTTTTTTATGCTTTATCCACTCCATGCTGACAGGATGACACATCCCTCAGTCTTAGAGCAACTACCATGAGTTCTCCACCGCAATATCATACCCATGTTGAACTGGCTCTAGTATACTCGGCTTGGGAAAACCTAACACACTGACGACACCTCCAAACATCCCCCAGGATGAATTACTACTACATACACAATTCCTTGATCAAAATCAAGCTGGGAATCCAAGATTCCATCCTTGCATCCCTTCCGAGCCTCTTGGCTCTACACCCTCAGAATTCCTTCCATGACCTCAGCAGACATCCAATCCGAATGTGATTCCATATCACTGCCGCAAACCCGCTGCTTAATGAACATAATTGGAACACCCCAATCATAACTCCGCACTACTTCTTTTACTTTCGTGAACTTACACTCCCTCTCGGAGCTACATCTTGTTCCCTTTCCTTACCAAGGAAAACCACTTGGCTGCCATGACATTACCACAAGTGCCACGATGCTCACCCAATACTACACCACTTCCTTATAGCATAACCGCTATCCCATGCACCACACATACTCTAAATCCGCTCGAAGGGACTCTCGAGCCCATGTACTACCTCCACTAATCGGGATCAATATCCGGGGCCAGACCTTATGATGTTATCACATCGCGACATACTCATTCCATATCCTCATACAGATCTATCAACACACGCAGAGTCTTCAGCATGAATGGACCGCCTTACAAGGCCTTCAGCCCATTTGGACCACTCTCAAAAACTTCAACAGGTCTGGACCGCCCTCCAGGGCCTTTAGCCTGTCTGGACCGTTCTCCGAGCCTTCGGCCTGACTGGCACGCCCATCGGCCTTCAGTCTATCCGGACCGCTCAACCAGCATTCATCATCCCGCGTTATCCCTCCAGGAAACTCTCCCATGCATACTGTTCTAGCCCTCTAGGGGTTCCTAACTCTATCTCTATTCTACATACTCAAACTCGGCCCGATCCCAGGCCTCCCACAATCAATCACCCTTGGTCTGCATCCCGCCCCGCTTGTCTGACACTTGCTCATACCATCCTATGCTCAGCTGACAGAACCACTGTTGAATCCCAACATCTAAACAACCTCTCATGCTTATCGATCTTCCGGAGAATTCTCCAATTCTCCCCCACTTAGAGCACTGACTATCAACCACCGGTCGCCATCACCGACCTCCCTCGACTACCCTACACAACACAAACCCTTACGCGCGAACTGATTCCCACCAGAATGAGCAAACTTCACAATTTTCATAACAACACTGATCATCCCGGGTTCGAAAGAAACCCGATCTTCAGCTAACCACTCCTCAGACTGCAGATGCTACCCGACATTCAGTCCAAAAGCCATATTCCCACTAATAATCCTCATGAGTAATAACCAACGAAATTTCCAACTCCAAACCCATAACCATACCACAACCCTCAAGGAACAACGAATACAACACCAAAAATCACACAGCGAGACTAGCAAATAAACAATACTCCACAATAATAACCAAATACAAGACATCAAGAAAGAAACATACCTGCAGTTGCATCCGGCACTGCCCTAACCTCCTCCGCTATAAGCTGAAAAGCACGACCCTGAGCCCTTGGGGGCTCCGCTCCACCCTGACCTCGACCCGCAATCCTTAAAGTGGCCGGTACTGGAGCCTGCACCGGTACTACAGCAAGTTGTGGACAGTTGACCCTCAAGTGACCAACCTGATGGCAATGATAACAAATCCTCAAATCCCGAACCGGGGCTGTCTGCCGACAATCCCTCGCATAGTGCCCCTCCTTTCCGCAATTGCGGCACGCACCACCGGACCCACAAAATCCGGTGTGACCCTTCCCACACTTCCCACAAGTGTGGCTGCTCTGATCTCCCAACCTAGAATCAATGGTCTTGGACCGTTTCGGCGCTGGCTGCGACTGCACCGGAGCCTACCTCTGCTCTCGCAACTGCAACTCAATCTCCAACTCACGCCGCCTGGCGTAGACACAAGCTGTCTGATATCCCTTTTAAGCATACTCAGACATCGGGACATATGAGCCTGCTCCGAAGCAAACTCAGGGCAAAACATCGGCCTCTCAGTGAACATCCTGGTGATCCCCGTCGCCGACTCTGAATCTTGCTTCAGCTCTAGGAACTCCTAAGCCAATCTCTCCCTCTCAACCTGCGGAACATAACGAGTGCTGAACATCTCCCAGAACTGATCCAATGAAACCGCAGCTCTCTGCGCATCCGAATATGACCCCGTGGTCAATCTCCACCAATCCTTCACCCCGAGCCTCAACAGGTTCAGACCACACCTCACCCTCTGACCAGCAGGGCATGAACACATGAAGAAACACCCCTCCACGTCCGACAACCATCTCATAGCAACAATTGGGTCCTGAACCGCATCGAAGGTAGGAGGCTTCGTATTATCGATGTCCCGATACTGAAAACCACGTCCGGCTCCTCCCCCTACTGTTGCTATAGCCACCGTAGCCGCCGCGGCAACCGTCTCTGTGAGAGCCGCATAGCGCTCATCAAAATACTCAACCATGGCGGTCTTGATCGACCCAAACAGCTCCGGCAACTCGGTCCGGAACAATGCAGCAACCTCATCATGCAGGATCTCATGAATCCTAGCATCCAACTCGCCTGTGCTCATTTGACCAATAACCTTGGGCGGTACTGACCCACCCTGACCACCCTCTGCTGCTCCCGATCCTGACCCGGATCTGCTCCCATCATGCCTCGTAACCACCATACTGAAAAACACCACAAGATATCAGATACTTCGCACAAACCCGGGAACCAACTCCCAACCGAACCCTAGAGGTCATGGTTTCTTTGATACGCGTATGGGTCCTGTGCTTTCAGTAGTACGGGCCCATACTACCTTCCACACCTACCCATATTTATATAAATTATCACCACAAAACCCTAGTGAAGAACATACATAAGAAGCACTCAACCCTCACTCCTAGAGGAACATTGGAAACCTCCCACAGAAGAAACCTTAGGCTAGCAGGCATCATAAATCAGGAAACATTATCATGAAATCCTGATGATCGCTAACCTAGTACTAGCATGCTGTTCTATCAAAGCTCAAAAACAAATATCATGTATGGTATTTTGGGGTTACTTACTGGCTCCGGCTGATCGTACCTCCACGTCCTCCTTTACTTATTTTGAAAACCATTTTAAATTCTCTTTTGAAAACTCTCCCTGATTTGAGACTGGATTCACACGAATGCTCCTCCAATTCACTCAAACCAAGGCTCTGTTACCAACTTGTAACGCTCTAAAAATTTCGAACACTTTAAACTTTTCAAAAACAACCCCATTTCATTAAGTTATTACAAAAAGGTTTTCAATACAATTATTATCAGAGTCCTCCCCGAACCACATCATAAAACATAAACATGAGGAGTGGTACGATCACGCCTTTGCCTTGCCACGGTCTCCCGAAGAACCTGAAAAACATTAAACCACAACTGTAAGCCAGAAAGCTTAGTGAGATACCCCAAAAATACCAACCACAAATACCATACACGCACAACATGCCTTATCATAACAGAACACAGAACAGCCATGCACTTCGGGTCTACTGTGTGATTGGTCCGCCCACACCGGGCCTTCAATCCACCTGGTGCACCCTTCGAGTCTAGCCATACATATCGAGTCTACAATGTGATTGGTCCGCCCGCACCGGGCCTTCAATCCACCAGGTCCACTCTCTGAGTCTACAGTATGACTGGTCCACCAGCACTGGGCCTTCAATCGGCCTGGTCCACTCTCCGAGCCTCGGCACGTCTGGTCCGTCCTCTTGGGGCCTACAGCCTATCCGGACCGCTCGCTGGGCCTTTGGGACAACCGGTCCGCCCTGGGTATGTTGGCCTACAGCACAAAGCAGGACCCACCTTAACCCAACCCCTGTCCAACAACTATGTGCACATAAACATTCAATCATATAACAATTCACATTCAATCAAGCCGATCTAGCAAATCACATAACAAATCATCATCCTATCCAGGATACCGACCTAACCGGTCACTAGCATAACATCATCCTATATACTAGGATACCGACCTTAACTAGGTCTCTAACATAATACCATCCTAACTACCAGGATGCAAACATAGCAAAGCAATAACATAACAACGATACCCGGATCACAATCCGATAAAGGGCCGGCCTTGGTGTCGTAGACCCTGTCGATATAGTGAGGATAATTCACCTCGCAACTACCGACTAAAAAGATATGACCGAACTGCTCCGACCACTGACACAATCTCCACCACTAGCCAACACCAACACTGAACTCAAAACATATGCCAACAATTACCAAAATGCCCCTAGAAGTCAACTGGTCAACCCTTGGTCAAAGCCAAATTCAAAGTCAACCCCTGACTGACTCTACTCGTCGAGTCAACCCCATGACTCGCCGAGTCCCCATGCACAGAACTTCCCCAAACCACGACTCAACTCGCCGAGTCACCCCGACACTCGCCGAGTCCAACACCTCTGAGTCCCCTCGCACTCAACTCACTGAGTCCTCCCTTGACTCACCGATTCACGGCTCAAATAGAAGAAGGTTAGGACCTCACGACCAGAGTCGCTGAGTCCAAGAACAGACTCGTCGAGTCCCATGCTATCTTCAACCAACTTGCCGAGTTGTTCTTCCAACTCACCGAGTTCCTGCCCATTTTCAAGCAACTCGCTGAGTACACCTTTGTGACTTGCCGAGTACTCCTAGATCTTAATCCTTACAGAAGCTTTCCAGGCCATGCAGATGATCCAAACCATAGATCTACCCTTCTACAACCCATCCATCACGTAAAGTGGCAAACTTTACGTGAATCCAAGTAGATCTAAGAATTTTACACTCTAGGGCTAGGGTTTGGTACAAAAGGACTTCACCCACAACTCTTATGCATAGACTTTATGGCTTTCTGGTTTAATAACAACCTAGATCTGAGGTAGCAACCTCAGATCTTAAACCAAACTTGAGATGGACCTGATTTATGCCCCAAAAACCCCACAAATGATAGATCTAGATGCACAAAAGCTCAATCAACAAATTATTACCTAAAATGAAAGCTCCAACTGAAGAATAAGCGGAATCTCTGCAAAGCCCCTTGCTCTAATCTTCTTGTTCTTCGATTTCTCCCCAAGATTCCCTCCACAAAGGCTCCAATCTCTCACAAGGAAAGCTCACACGAATCTAGGGCTTCTGGAACTCAAGGGAAAGGTAAAAAAGCTGGGGGGAGAGGACATCATATTCTTTATATAGGGCTCAACCCCCAAATTAGGGTTTTCTCCACTCACCACCAACTCGCCGAGTCCAGCCACCGACTCGCCGAGTTGGCCACTAAACACGCGACCATAATCTCGACCCTACTCGCCGAGTCCACCCATGGACTCGCCGAGTTGCCCTTTCACATTTACACTTTGAACCTTGAACTTTCACTCCTGAACTCGGGGTGTTACAGTATAGGGTAACATCTTGGAAACTTCATATTTGCATGTATAATAGAGAAAACATAGATCCAACGTATTTAGGGTTGTATGTGCATCATAGGATGTTGTAGTATACTAAAACCCAACAGTGGTATTAGAGCCATGGTGTGACATCCCCATTTTCACGGCCAGAAAAGACCGATTTTGTTTATGCTTTGTTTAAAAATCAGACTAATATTTTAAATAAAATTGTTGCGGAATTTGTCCCAAAACAAAATATGATAAAGATTTATCGAAAGCATTTCCGTAGAAATGTATTTCATTAAAAAGACTCAGGATATCATGTTCGATACAAATCATAAGCATAAACAATACAACATAGGCCTTACTACATTATTCCGTATTTATAGTCCTAAAATCCATTAATCTCTCATCCCAAGACATCACATCTACGCTCATGCGCCACTACCTGTAATACAAGAAACTGAGTGGGTCCGGCTTGGGAGCCTGGTGAGCACATAGGGTTTTCAACCCATAATAAATAAGTTATTAGCTTCATCAAAGCAAACAAACCCGATTACCCGTTCCCGTTATCCTCACTTTACGTCCCTAAAACATCTAACACAAGGGACCTAGTCTAAGGACTATCATCGGGATGGACACTACTGCTAAGGGGATTCCTCAACAATAAATGTCCTTAAGGCAACCATGTGGGGGATGGAGTACATCTGGTGAGCACATAGTTCAAATAAACACACAGTTCAAATGAACACTTACAGGTTGCGAGCCTGCTAGTGTTCCACTGGACTGTCTAGAATAGTCCGTTGTCGTCATCTATACTCGGCTAGATGACTGGATCATCAATAACATCTATAACGAGGCCTCTCATTATTTCATTTTATCACACAGCAACTAATACATCTACTCATGTTTTACCCCAACATTTTCGTAGATATAAAATATATATACAGTTTAAATCATTGAAAACATGTATAAAAATGTTCATCCAGCATAGATAGCTAGTATTACAATAATATGCACACATAGCACATAATTTATATAAAATACTTCATATCTATGTGTAAGCTGAAAGTAACTATGCACTCACCTGAAAGGTGGTGACTCAGCACTCGGACAGTGCTTCGATACTCTCAAAACAATTTTCCTTCGATAAAACCTAGTAACAGTACCACTATGGTTTAGTCTAACGATAATCGCGACAAATTAATTAGCCCGACTATTATTATTATTATATAAGCGTTAATAACACTCAATATAACTCATAATAATAGCCCAAATAATTATTTTAAGGACCTAATAACATTCCCATAATTATTTGAAAGATATATTAAAAATTGTGTAAGCGTAGCTCACTTACAGCGAATTTTAATGAAAACCGGAACTTTATTTTGAGCAGCATTTCGAAACCGAAAGACTCTTTTTCTCGGTACTCCGGGAGCCTCGGGGCTTCCCTCGGGAACTAGGAGTTTTATCTAGGGCTTAAGGGGGTTTAGAGGAGCTAGAGAGAGAAACTAGTGAGAGAATGAAGGTGGAAAGGTGCAAGAAAAATGGCTTCCCTCGCTGCCTTTTTATAGCCTGCGAGGCCTCGGTACGCTGGGCATACCTCGGACCTACGCTGGGCGTAGTGGCTCGGATAAGATCAGCAGGTGGCAATCTCCGAAGGGTGCGACGTGGCTCAAGCTGGACCGTAGGAGGCTGAAGTACGCGAGGCGTTCCGACCTCGCACGCGGCGCGTATGGACAACGCTGGGCGTCCGATGCGAACGCTGGACGTCCGAGAGGTGATGTGTCCTTCATCCGAAGCGAGCCCTGATCAACAAGCGACGGCTGGGATCTTGCCACGTCATCATTCTCGCATCAGATTTCGCAAATTGCTCTCTTAACTTCTAAAAATCACAACTTTCACATACGAGCTCCGGTTTTGACGTTCTTTATATCCACGCGAAGGTGGGAGCGTACTCTACAACTTTCGTTTAGACTCCGTTGGCTAATTTTGATTCGATTTTAAATTTTATATTATTAACAGGCTGGGACATGATTGGTCCGTTAAATCCTCATAACTTCTTCATCCGACGTCCGTTTTCGCCCATCTTTTTCTCGTTTCGCTACTTTTAATGAGATCTTTGATTCTCGTTCAGGTCGTGTCAGCTAAAAACCGCTCGATCTAATATTCAAATTTCGGGCTGTACACTACTAACTCGAAACTTTGAAAAATCATAACTTCTCCATACGAAGTCAGATTTGGGCGTTCTTTTTACCGAAGCTCTTAGTTTAACAAATTCTACGAATTTCGTTTAGAGTTCTAACTTTAGACTCCGTCGGCTAATTTTGATTCGATTTTAAATTTTATATTATTAACAGGCCGGGACAGGATTGGTCCGTTAAATCCTCATAACTTCTTCATCCGACATCCGTTTTCGCCCATCTTTTTCTCGTTTCGCTACTTTTAATGAGATCTTTGATTCTCGTTCAGGTCGTGTCAACTAAAAAATGCTCGATCTAATATTCAAATTTCGAGTTGTACACTGGTAACTCGAAACTTTGAAAAATCATAACTTCTCCATACGAAGTCAGATTTGGGCGTTCTTTTTACCGAAACTCTTAGTTTAACAAATTCTACAACTTTCGTTTATAGTTTTAAGGCTAAATCTCGCTCTATCGTAAACTCACTATTCATGCTTTCCGATACCGTGCTGGTTTTGTCGCGAAACATCGACGGGTCATAATTTCTTCGTTATAACTCGGATTTCGGTGTTCTTTATATCCCCTTAATTCTTGTTTCGACCACTACAACTTTATGTAGAGATATGAGGCTTATCTCACACTTTAATTTTTACGATTATTTTTATTCTTTATTAATTATACATTTATAATTAAATAATAAGCACATAAATACGCATAATCCACATAATACTCAAATATTTCATCTTTATTACTTCAAAAAGAGTTACAATAGTTGACCTAGACTATTACATTGTTAAAAATGCATAGCCCCGAAACCCGGGCGTTACAATTCTCTCCCCCTTAGGATGATTCCGTCCCAGAATCATGCATCAGCAAACAAATGTGGATAGAGACTCATCATGTCATCCTCTGTTTCCCAAGTGAGATTCGGCCCATTCGAATGTTTCCATCGGACTAGCACTAAGTCGACCATCTTGCGTCGTAACTTCTTAGTCTTACGGTCAACAATTTCCTCAGGCTCTTCGATCAGCCTTTTATTCTCACCCATCCTTAACTCTGAGATTGGAATTATGTCGGGAACATCTCCCATGAATTTCCTCAAATAACACACATGGAAAGTGTTATGAATACCATTGAGTTCTTCAGGCAATTCCAGCTTGTAAGTTTGGTTCCCAATCTTTTGAATAACTTTGAACGGTCTAATAAACCTTGGACTCAACTTCCCTCGTTTCCCGAATCTTATAAGTCCCTTCCACGGTGAGACTTTTAGCAAAACCGAATCCCCAACTTTGAAGGTCATTGGTCGTCTTTTCTTGTCAGCATAGCTCTTCTGATGATCCTGGGCTGCTAACATTCTTTCCCTAATCACCTTCAACTTCTCAGCAGTCTCATGGACTATCTCGGGGCCCATAAACTGCTTCTCTCCGGCTTAAAGCCAACAAGACGGCGTACGATACTTCTGTCCATACAAGGCTTGATAAGGTGCCATCTTGATGCTCGAGTGAAAACTATTGTTGTAGGAAAATTCCACCAAAGGTAAGTGCTCGTCCCAATTCCCTTAGAACTGAAGGGTGCATGCTCTCAGCATATCTTCCAGTGTTTGAATAGTTCTTTCTCTCTGAACATTAGTTTGCGGATGGTAAGCAGTACCAAAACACAACTTTGTACCCAACTCCTCTTGTAGACTCCTCCAAAACCTCGACGTGAAACGACTATCACGATCTGATACGATCGTAAGAGCAACACCGTTAAGTCTTACAATCTCCTCACGTGAGCATTTACGAGCTTATCCATAGACCACTTCTCGTTGGCTGCTATGAAGTGTGCACTCTTGGTGAAACGATCGACGCTACCCAAATCATGTCGTGTCCGTTCTTCGTCCTGGGTAGTTTAGTCACAAAATCCATGGTGATATCTTCCCATTTACCCATGGGTATAGGTAAGGGTTCTAAACTCCCATACGGTTTTTGATGTTGTGCCTTAACTCTTGCACATGTCACACACTCGGCCACATACTTCGCAACATCGAGCTTCATCGTTGGCCACCAGTAATAGGGTTTTAGGTCCCTATACATTTTAGTGCTACTGGGATGAATTGAGTACATGGTCTTGTGTGCTTCTTCCATCAGAATGTCTCTTATTCCTCCTGTTTTAGGTACCCAAACTCGATCTTGGAATACCTTTAGTCCTCGACTGTTTGTACCGAACATTAACGTTTTGCCTAAACATTCTTCCTTTCGATCATTCTTCTCTAAAGCTTCTTCTTGAGCTTTCCTAATACTTTCCACAATCGTTGAGACGACTTCAATTCTCAACGCTCTTGGCCTTTCCTTTCATGGTTGACTTTACGACTGAGAGCATCAGCAACAACATTTACTTTACCTGGGTGGTAATGTATCTCACAGTTGTAGTCCTTGAGTATTTCTAGCCAGCGTCGTTGCCTCATGTTGAACTCCTGATTAAAGAGATACTGGAGACTCTTATGATCAGTGAAGAGCTTGCACTTCGTGCTGTAGAGGTAATGCCTCCGTATCTTTAGAGCGAAAACTACCACTGCCAACTCCAAATCGTGAATAGGGTAGTTCTTTTCGTGCTCTTTCAATTGTAGAGATGCGTATGCTATCATCTTTTCTCTTTGGGTCAGAACACAACCCAACCCGACTCCAAATGTGTCACTGTAAACCGCGAAGGCTTCAACTCCATTAGGTAGAGAAAGTATCGGTGCTTCACATAACTTCTTCTTTAGTTTCTCGAATGCCTCATTGTGTTTCTCACTGCACGTATATGTAGCTCCTTTATGAGTCAAGGCTGTTAACGGAGCAGCTATCGAAGAAAAGCCTTGGAAAAATCATCGATAATATCCGGCTAATCGTAGAAAGCTTCGGATCTCCATGGGACTCTTTGGACGTTCCCACTTCATTACAGCTTCGATTTTTGCTGGGTCAACCATTATCCCTTCTTGGTTAACCACATGACCCAAGAATTGGACTTCTTGTATCCAAAAGTCTCATTTGGAGAACTTAGCGTAAAGCTTCTACTTCTTTAACACTTCCAACACTTCCCGTAGATCCTTTCCATGCTCCTCTTGGCTTTTTGAGTAGATCAGAATGTCGTCGATGAACACTATCACGGATTTATTGAGGTATGGTTTACAAACCCTATTCATCAAATCCATGAATGTTGCTGGAGCATTGGTCAGTCCAAATGACATAACCAAGAACTCGTAGTGTCCATATCTCGTTCTGAATGCAGTCTTCTCGATATCCTGATCTCTCACTTTCAGCTGATGATATCCCGACCTAAGATCGATCTTTGAGAAGTAGCTCAAACATTGCAGTTGATCGAATAGGTCATCAATCCTCGACAATGGATATTTATTCTTCACTGTTGCCTTATTCAGCTCTCGGTAGTCTATGCACATCCTCATGCTTCCGTCCTTCTTCTTCACGAATAACACCGGTGCTCCCCAGGGTGATGAACTAGGTCGAATGAAACCGTTGTCCAATAGCTCCTAAAGTTTCGTCATAAGCTCCTTTATTTCCGTCGGTGCTAATCGGTATGGTGCTTTTGCTATCGGTGTCGTTCCTGGTAACAAGTCTATATGAAGCTCCACTTGCCTATCAGGTGGTAATCTGGGAAGATCTTCTGGAGAAACTTCCGGATAATCACATACAACCGGTATATTCTGTACCTCTTTCTTTTCTTTCTTAGCATCGATTACGAATGCCAACTATGATGCACATCCTTTGGACAAACATTTTCTGGCTTTCATCAGGGAGATGATTCCAGAATTCACTATGCGTTTGTCCCCGTACACCATAAATGATTCCTTTTTGGGTGGGTTTACCCTTACTATCTTCTTTCGGAATAATATTTGGGCATCGTTGGCGCTAAGCCAATCCATACCCAAAACAATGTCAAAACTGTTTAACTCTATGGGTAATAGCTCCTCATGGAATTCGTTTCCGTTTAGGTCGATGACTATGTTCTTAATACGATTACTAACAGGTACGAACTTGCCACTGGCAACTTCTACAATCAGGGCATTATCAAGTTTTTCTACAGGCAATGCTAATTTCCCAGCAAATTTATGCGACACAAAGGAGTAGTTGGCTCTGGAATCAAATAGTATATTTGTAGGCAAACCATTTACAAGAAAGGTACCTGAAGCGACGTCTGCTGCCTCCTTTGCAGCCTCAAGCATCATCTGGAAGGCTCTCGCCTTCGGCTTCTATGGCATGTTGGGCCTTCCCGCATATTTCTTCGTTAGGCAATCCTTACCAATATTCCCTTCTTCACGACACTCGTAGCACACCCTCTTGTTGGTGGTGCACTCATTGGCATAGTGCCCCGTTTTCCCACACTTGTAGCAGGTTACTTCCTCGCCACAGTTTACCGAGTGCTTCTTCTTGCACTTGTCGCACCATTTAAATTCATTTCCTCCTCCCCTGAGCTTCTTTGAACCGAACTTGCTCTTCTTTTTGTTAGGTTTAGCAGACCCTTTAAATTTACTCTTCTCGCCAACCTCAACTTTTTTGGCAGCTCTTCCCTTAATCATATCCTCCATGGACTTGGCAGCCCAGATTGCTGCCTCCAGAGTAGGTGCCTGACACACTGGCACCGCATACTCCCATGGGAGTCCCTTAGCGTACTTGTCGATCTTTGTCAGCTCATCCGGAACAAGACACAAGGCAAACTCCATCTTTTCTGTGAAGTTGTTTGTGTATTCATCGATTGACATGCTTCCCTTTTTCAGGGTCAGAAACTGGTTCTCTAGCTCGAGCAGGTTTTGAGCTGAGCAGTACTTTCGTTTGAGTTGCACCAGAAATTCTGCCCATGTCAGTTGCAAGGGCTTGTTGGGGCTTAAATTCTTCCCCAAGGTATTCCACCTGCGTACAGCGCCTCCTCGAAACTAACGTACTGCAAATGTGGTCTGTTGTTTTCCTCTACAACCGCACATCATGAAAGCTAACTCCATCTCCGAGATCCAATCCATGACCCCGATTGGATCTTCTTTTCCAGTGAAAGTCGATGGCTTGCAAGTCAGAAAATCCTTGTACTTGCATCCATTTCTCTTGACTCCGTCATCTTGGTTTTTTTGTTGAACTATTGGTGGGTTAACTTGACCAACAGTCCCACTGTAGTCTGCCTCCTCATTCTGCCCTTCGTTCAACTCGCGCTGTTCAATCTGAATAGTCGTTTCCTCTCGATTTTGCTGGATCAAACGTATGGTTTCCTCCATTTGACGATCTAACATTGCATGGATCATCGCTTGCACTCCGGCCATTGTTATTGGCTCAGTAGCGGCTTCCACAACCGGTATTTGCTCAATCAATGGGGGTACGTTTCTGCCCCCATTTGCATTCACGTTTCCGCTACGGGTCCTTGCCATCTTGATCTATACACCGAATAAGGTGAATTTAGATCTTTATTTAGGATAGATGTTTAAATCGTCCTTATCACTCCGAAATGTTTACATGCTAGTTCTAATATCGTAGTCGTACGTTTAGAATCCTAAACACATAAGGTTTCCAGATCCGGTCGGCAACATACCATAGATCCGAACAAATAACAACATATCATACACAAAGCATTTAGCACATAAAAGTAGTTTAGGCATAATTCCTAAAATAAGCTAGTGCTCACACCTCACAATCATCGCTTAGCATTCTAAGTTTAAGTCTAGAAATCCTAAAAATTCCTAGTTTGCTTAAACTAATGCTCTGATACCAACTGTGACATCCCCATTTTCACGGCCAGAAAAGACCGATTTTGTTTATGCTTTGTTTAAAAATCAGAGTAATATTTTAAATAAAACTGTTGCGGAATTTGTCCCAAGACAAAATATGATAAAGATTTATCAAAAACATTTCCGTAGAAATGTATTTCATTAAAAAGACTCAGGATGTCATGTTCGATACAGATCATAAGCATAAACAATACAAAATAGGCCTTACTACATTATTCCGTATTTACAGGCCTAAAATCCATTAATCTCTCATCCTAAGACATCACATCTATGCTCATGCGCCACTACCTGTAATACAAGAAACTGAGTGGGTCAGGCTTGGAAGCCTGGTGAGCACATAGGGTTTTCAACCTACAATAAATAAGTTATTAGCTTCATCAAACCAAACAAACCCGATTACCCATTCCCGTTATCCTCACTTTACGTCCCTAAAACATCTAACACAAGGGACCTAGTCTAAGGACTATCATCGGGATGGATACTACTGCTAAGGGGATTCCTCAACAATGAATGTCCGTAAGACAACCATGTGGGGGATGGAGTACATCTGGTGAGCACACAGTTCAAATAAACACACACTTCAAATAAACACCTACAGGTTGCAAGCCTGCTAGTGTTCCACTGGACTGTCTAGAATAGTCCGTAGTCGTCATCTATACTCCGCTAGATGACTGGATCATCAATAACATATATAACGAGCCCTTTCATTATTTCATTTTATCACAAAGCAACTAATACATCTACCCATGTTTTACCCCAACATTTTCGTAGATATAAAATACATATACAGTTTAAATCATTGAAAACATGTATAAAAATGTTCATCCAGCATAGATAGCTAGTATTACAATAATATGCACACATAGCACATAATTTATATAAAATACTTCATATCTATGTGTAAGCTGAAAGTAACTATGCACTCAC